>NC_135989.1:3867973-4167973 GCF_053455715.1 Rhinoraja longicauda
GTCCACCTCCGCCGCCACGCTCACCCCCCCCATCTCACTCCCCCCCCTCTCTCTCACCCCCCACCTCTCTCTCAGTCCCCCCTCCTCTCTCTCCCCTCCTCCCCGACTCTCTCCCCCCTCACTCCACCCCTCCGCTCTCTCCTCCCCTCCTTCGGCCATCCTCCTCTCTCGATCTCCCCCCCCTTCTCTTCTCCTCCTCCCTCTCTCTCTCTCTCTCTCCCCCTCTCTTTCTCTCTCTCCCCTCCTTCCTCTCTCTCCCCTCCCCCCTCACTCCCACCCTCCCCCCTCCTCTCTCCCCCTTTTCTCCCCCCTCTCTCTTCTCCCCCTCTCCCCCCTCTCTCCCCTCTCCCCCCCTCTCTCCCCTCCCCCTCTCTCTCCCGCCCTCCTCTCTCTCCCCCCTCTCCTTCTCTCTCTCCCCCCTCCTTCTCTCCCCCTCTCTCTCCCCCTCTCCTTCTCTCTCCCCCCTCCCCTCTTCTCTCTCTCCCTCCCCCCCTTCTCCACCTCCTTCTCTCTCTCCCTCTCTCCCTCTCTCCCCTCTCCCACCCTCCCTCCTTCTCTCCCCCTCTCTCCCCCCTCTCTCCCCCTCTCTCTCTCCCCCTCTCTCTCCCCCTTCTCTCTCCCCCTTCTCTCCCCCCTCCCCCCTTCTCTCTCTCCCTCCCCCCCCCCCTCCTTCTCCACCTCCTTCTCTCCCTCCCTCCCTCTCCCTCTCTCCCTCTCTCCCTCCCTCTGCAGATCTGCCCCCCGTCTCGCCCGCTGTCCCGTGTAGCGGTGGTGATGACCATCACGGTATACGGCCCGTGTGGCCAATGTCCGTTTCTGCAGCTTCTCCAAGCTCCTGGTGCTGTGGAAGGGCAGCATCTACAAGCTGCTCTACAAGGAGTTCTTGGTCTTCTCCTTCATGTACGCTCTGCTCAGTGTCGCCTACAGGTCAGTCCACGCGTCCCGGTCAAGGGCGGACGCAAAATGCTGGAGTAACTCAGCGGGTCGGGCAGCATCTGTGGAGAACATGGATAGGTGACGTTTCAGGTCTGGACGCTTGTTATCACTGAAAGATGGCGGAGGTGGGGGGGTTGAAGAGCTGAAGGCGAGAAAGACCAAGACTATTCAAGATGCAGCGGTAGAGTTGCTGCCTCACAGCGAATGCAGCGCCAGAGACCCGGGTTCCGGAGTTTGTACGTTCTCCCCGTGACCTGCATGGGTTTTCTCCGGGTGCTCCGGTAAATTGTCCCTGGTGTGTGTGGGAATGTGCTAGAGTACAGGGATCGCTGGTTGGCACGGACACGGTGGCCAAAGGGCCTGAAGAAGGGTCTTGACCCAAAACGTCACCCATTCCTTCTCTCCAGAGATGCTGCCTGACCCGCTGAGTTACTATGTCTATCTTCCGCCTGTTTCCACGATGTTGCCCTAAAAAAACTTTTTAAAAAACTTAACACTTTATAAAACCCTCCTTTCCAAACACATCCAGTAACCCATGCCAAACTGTGCATGTTAGGGTAATGGAGAGTACTGTTAACTAGTCACTAGTTAAGTGTTAACTAGTCACTAGTTAAGCATTAACCAGTCTCTTGTTAAGTGTTAACCAGACACATTAAGCATTAACCAATCACTAGTTAAGCATTAACCAGTCATTTGTTAAGTGTTAACCAGGCATGTTAAGCATTAACCAGTCACTTGTTAAGTGTTAACTAGGCACATGAAGTGTTAACTAGTCACTAGTTAAGCATTAACCAGTCACTTGTTAAGCATTAAACTGGCATGTTATGTGTTAACCAGTCACTAGTTAAGCATTAATGTCACTTGTTAAGCGTTAAACTGGCATGTTAAATGTTAACCAGTCACTAGTTAAGCATTAACCAGTCACTTGTTAAGCATTAAACTGACAAGTCAAGTGTTAACCAGTCACTAGTTAAGCAATAACTAGTTAAGCATTAACTAGTAACTAGATAATTGTTAACCAGTTAATATTTAAGTGTTAACTAGTCACTAGTTAAGTATTGTGATGGAGGTCATCCATGTGCTAGACATCTGTGGCTCAGACAAGATCTGACTTCAGCCAGATAATGAGGCGGTGAATTGGCCGCACAGACACTAGGCAGCCATTTTGTTCAACTGAAGTTCCATCTGAGTCAATCTCCTCCAGTCTGAAGAAGGGTCTCGACCCAAAATGTCACCCATTCCTTCTCTCCACAGATGCTGCCTGACCTGCTGAGTTACTCCAGCACTTTGTGTCTACCTTCGGTTTAAACCAGCGCCTGCAGTTCCTTCCTGCACTCCTCCCCCCCCCCCCCCTTTCTCTGTGACCCTCAAAAGTGTATTTTATCCAGTTCCTTGTTGGAAGATGGTCATAGTGTCACACAGCACGGAAACAGGCCCTTCGGCCCATCTCATCCACGCCGACCAACATGCCCCGTCTGCACTAGTCCCACCTGCCCACGTTTGGCCCATATCTCTCCAAACCAGTCCTATCCACGTAACTGTCCAAATGTCTTTTATATTAAAGGCGGTCACGGTGGCTCAGCGGTAGAGTTGCCGCCTTACAGCGAATGCAGCGCCGGAGACCCGGGTTCCATCCCGACTACGGGTGCCGTCTGTACGGAGTTTGTACGTTGTCCCCGTGACTTTTCTCCGAGATCTCCGGTTTCCTCCCACACTCCAAAGACGTGCAGGTGTGTAGATCAATTGGCTTGGTAAATGTAAACATTGTCCCCAGTGGGTGTAGGATGGTGTTAGTGTGCGGGGATCGCTGGGCGGCGCGGACCCGGTGGGCCGAAGGGCCTGTTTTCTCCAAACTAAGCTAAATGTCTCAAAACAGAACAATGAAATTCTTGCTTGCAGCAAGACCACGAGTTTTAAACGCACAGTAGATAATATAAAAATAAACCAAAAAAAATGTTTGATACATTAAAAACACCAATATAAAGCCCAAAGTCCTTGGTTCAAGAGGCTGCAGATGAGCAAAACACAATGTGCTGGAGGAACTCAGAGGGTCAGGCAGCATCTGTGGAAGGAATGGGAATCAATCTGAAGAAGGGTCTCGACATTAAACGTTGTCTGTCCATTTCCCTCCACCGATATAAAATCTTGAGAGTGTACAAAATCATGAGAGGAATAGATCGGGTAGATGCACAGAGTCTCTTGCCCAGAGTAGGGGAATCGAGGACCAGAGGACATAGGTTCAAGGTGAAGGGGAAAAGATTTAATAGGAATCTGAGGGGTATCGTTTTCACACAGAGGGTGGTGGGTGTATGGAACAAGCTGCCAGAGGAGGTAGTCGAGGCTGGGACTATCCCAACGTTTAAGAAACAGTTAGACATGTACACGGATAGGACAGGTTTGGAGGGATATGGACCAAGCGCAGGCAGGTGGGACTAGTGTAGCTGGGACATTGTTGGCCGGAGTGGGCAAGTTGGGCCGAAGGGCCTGTTTCCACACTGTATCACTCTATGAATCTGTGAGATGCTGCCTGACCCACTGAGTCACTCCAGCACTTTGTGTTCTGCTGAATTCTACAGTCTATAGGCGACTCCGGACTGTCAAAGCTGCCACAGCCAGACATAAAAACAGCTTTTCACCTCGAGCAGTACCTCTACTCAACAACCAAAAGTCTGCAGCCTCCTTGTGCTCTGGTATTTTATTTCATTCTTCGCGTGTTTAAATTGTAATGTTTTATTTTGAATTGTTTACTGTATGTTCGTGTTGTTACTTGCGAGCAAAGCACCAAGGCACATTCCTTGTATGTGTACATACTTGGCCCATAAATATATTCAGTTCAATTCAAGGTTGAACAAGCTGTTTCTAAATGTAGAACACGGAAAAGTACAGTAGATGATCAGGCCCTTCAGCCCACAATGTCCTCTCCAAATATGATGCTGGGTTAAACTAATCTCCTCTGCCTGCTCGTGATCCATACCTAGGGTTACCAACTGTCCTGTATTAGCCGGGACATCCCATATTTTGGGCTAAATTGGTTTGTCCTGTACGGGACCGCCCTTGTCCCGTATTAGGCCCGGGCGGTACTGTAGGCCCGGACGCTGTAGGCCCGGATGCTGTAGGCCCAAACACTGTAGGCCCGGGGGCCGCTGTAGGCCCGGACGCTGTAGGCCCGGACACAGTAGGCCCGGGCGCTGTAGGCCCGGACGTTGTGGGCCCAGACACTGTAGGCCCAGACACTGTAGGCCCGGGGTCTGCTGTAGGCCCAGGCACTGTAGGCCCGGGGGATGCTGTAGGCTTGGACGCTGTAGGCCTGGACGCTGTAGGCCTGGACATTGTAGGCCTGGACGCTGTAGGCCCGGATAATGTAGGCCCGGGGGCCGCTGTAGGCCCGGACAGCGCAGACTAACGAAGTGTGTTCGGGGAGCGGGGCTGAGTGTGTTCGCCTAACGGAGGTTGCCTAGCAACCCGCCTCCCAGCCCGGGCGGCAGCCATTGTTGGAGCGGGAGCACGTGGCCGCTGGCTGGGTGAGGTCACGTGGGGCGTGGGGCGGTGACGCCACCTTGTCTCGTATTCGGGAGTGAGATAGTTGGCAACCCTAATCCATATCCCTCCATTCCAGCATATCCAAGCGCCTATCTAAAAGTCTTTTAAACACCACTATAGTCTCTGCCTTCACCACCACCCATGGCAGCACGTTCCAGGCACCCACCACCCTCTGTGTAAAGAAAGCCTGCCCCACACATCTCCTTTAAACTTTCCCCCTCTCACCTTAAAGCAAAGCCCTCTAGTCTTACGCTGAGATAAACGTTCTGAGCTTGTGACCTTTAGCATCCATTGGGTCAGTGAACGTATTGCTTCCAAGTCCTTGGAGCCTGTAAACAAATACAGATTGTACATCTTTGCGTGGGATTGCTGTAGGAAATGATAGCACTGCGAATATTTTTAGATGAGGGGAACTTGAAGTTATTTGGCTTCAGTGTAAACTGTTCCCCCCTGTTTGCAGGAACTCAGGCACTAAAACTGCGCTGGTCATTAGTTTAGAATGATCAGCCATGATCACATTTAATGGCGGTGCTGGCTCGAAGGGCCGAATGGCCTCCTCCTGCGCCTATTGTCTATTGTCTATTGTTTAAGACAGACACAAAATGCTGGAGAAACTCTTCTCTATTTTCTATGTTTCTATCGAGTCCAGAACCAGGGGCCACAGTCTTAGAATAAAGAGGAGGCCATTTAAAAACTGAGGTGAGAAGGAACTTTTTCACCCAGAGAGTTGTGAATTTGTGGAATTCTCTGCCACAGAGGGCAGTGGAGGCCAAATCACTGGATGGAATTATGAGAGAGTTCGATAGAGCTCTAGGGGCTAGCGGAATCAAGGGATATGGGGAGAAGGCAGGCACGGGTTACTGATTGTGGATGATCAGCCACGATCACAATGAATGGCGGTGCAGGCTCGAATGGCCGAATGGCTTCCTCCTGCACCTATTTTCTATGTTTTCTATGTTTCGAACTCAGCGCGTCAGGCAGCATCTCCGGAGAGAAGGAATGTAAAGAACGTTTCGTTGTAAAGAAGGGACTCGACTCAAAATGTCATCCATTCCTTCTCTCCAGAGAGGCCGCCTGGCCCGCCGATTTTGCGTCTTTCTTCAGTGTAAACCAGCATCGGCGGTTCCTTCCTACGCACCAGTTATTAGTGTAGTTTAGAGATTCAGCATTGAAACAGGCCCTTCGGCCCACCAAGGCCGTGCTGACCATCGATCTCCCGATCGCTCTAGTTCTCTGTTATCCCACTTTCTCATCCACTCCCCACACATGAAGGGAAATTTTACAGAGGGGCCGATTAACCCACAAGCCCGCACGTCTTTGGAGTGTGGGAGGAAACCGGAGCACCCGGAGAAAGCCCACGCGGTCAAAGGGAGAACGTGCAAACTCCACAAAGACAGGGCCCGAGGTCAGGATTGAACCTGGGTCACTGTCGCTTTGAAACAGCCGCACTACCAGCTGCGTCACTGCGTTGCATTGGATTACCTTTCTTTCTTACTTCAGTTTAGTTATGTTTATTGTCACGTGTATCGAGGTACAGTGAAAAGCTTGTGTTGCGCGCTAACCAGTCAGTGGAAAGACAATACATGATTACAATCGAGCCGTCCACAGTGTACAGATACAGGATAAAGGAATAACGTTTAGTGCAAGACAAAGTCCAGTAAACTCCGATTAAAGATAGTCCGAGGGTCACCAATGAGGTCGATAGTAGTTCAGCACTGCTCTCTGGTTGTGGTAGGATGGTTCAGTTGCCTGATAACAGCCGGGAAGAAACTTCGAGCCAACACCGCCATTCAATGTGATCATGGCTGATCATCTAAAATCAGTACCCCATTCCTGCTTTCTCCCCATATCCCTTGATTCCTTTAGCCCGAAGAGCGAAATCTAACTCTCTCTTGAAAACGTTTAGAGTATCGTGTTCAGTTTTGGTCATTCAGCTACAGAAAAGATGCCATTAAACTGGAGAGGGTGCAGGGAGGATTAGTTTCAGTTTAGTTTAGAGACACATCACGAAACAGGCCCTTCGGCCCGCGCCGACCAGCGATCGCCGCACATTAACACTATCCTACACACGCTGGGGACAATTTTTACATTTACCAAGCCAATTAACCTACAAACCTGCACGTCTTTGGAGTGTGGGAGGAAACCGAAGATCTCGGAGAAAACCCACGCAGGTCACGGGGAGAACGTACAAACTCCGTACAGACAGCGCCCGTAGTCGGGATGGAACCCGGGTCGGCCATTTAGAACGGAGATGAGGAAAAACTTTTTCACCCAGAGAGTTGTGAATCTGTGGAATTCTTTGCCTCAGAAGGCAGTGGAGGCCAATTCTCTGGATGCTTTCAAGAGAGAGCTAGATAGAGCTCTTAAGGATAGCGGAGTCAGGGGGTATGGGGAGAAGGCAGGAACGGGATGCTGGAGTAACTCAGCAGGTCAGGCAGCATCTCAGGAGAGAAGGAATGGGTGACGTTTCGGGTGGAACCAGGGTCTCCGGCGCTGCATTCGCTGTGAGGCGGCAACTCTACCGCTGCGCCACCGTGACCGCCCTAAAGATGTTAAAGGAAAGATACAGAGAAGATTTACGAGGATGTGGCCAGGACTCGAGGGCCTGAGCTACAGGGAGAGGTTGAGTAGGCTGGGTCTCTATTCCCTGGAGCGCAGGAGGATGAGGGGTGATCTTATAGAGGTGTACAAAATCATGAGAGGAACAGATAGTGTGAATGTACAGAGTATTTTTCCCTGGGACGTTGAGGACTTGAGGTGATAGGGGAAAGATTTAATGCATAAAAACCTATCTCTTAAACTTCATTATTTGCATGCATGTAGTATAAGATCAAATTTATGCAAGCTAATGGAAAAACAGGTCTTATATTGAAATTGAATCCTTTTGATTGTAAGAACATTTATTTATTTTGATATACTGTGCTAGAAATATTTCTGATTTGTAAAGATTACTTGTAATTTTGGCAGAGAGAGTCAGAATTAAAGGGCGCTCATTTAGAAAAGAGGTGAGGAGGATCTTCTTTAGTCAGAGGGTAGGTAATCTGTGGAACTCATTGCCAGAGAGGGCAGTGGAGGCCAAGTCAGTGGATATTTCTAAGGCAGAGAGAGACAAATTCTTGATTAGAATGGATACCAAGGGTTATGGGGAGAAGGCAGGAAAATGGGATTAGGAGGCAGAGATCAGCCATGATTGAATGGTGGAATAGACTCGATGGGCCAAATGGCCTAATTCTTCTCTTATAACTTGTGAACCTGTGAAACCTGAACGGTAATCTCGTTACTCATGGAACAAGCTGCTAGAGGAGGTCGTTGAGGCTCGTACAGTTGCATCATTTACAAGTTAGTTGGACAGTACATGGATAGGTTAAGAGGGATAGAAGCCAAATGGGCAAATGTGGTTAGTGTAGATGGGGCGGCACGGTGGCGCGGCGGTAGAGTTGCTGCCTCACAGCGCCGGAAATCCGGGTTCCATCCCGACTACGGGCGCTGTCTGTACGGAGTTTGTACGTTCTCCCCGTGACCTGCCTGGGTTTTCTCTCAGATCTTCAGTTTCCTCCCACACTCCAAAGACGTTAGCTAATTGGCTTCGGTAAAATGGAAAGTTATCTCCAGTGGGTGTAGGATAGTGTTAGTGTGCGGGGATCGCTGGTCGGCGCGGACTCGGTTGGCCGAAGGGCCTGTTTCCGCGCTGAATCTCTAAAGTCTAAAGGAAGTAGTTGAGGCAGGAAAAATGGCAACATTGAAAAGCCATTTGGACAGGTACATCTGTGGAAAGGGCGGGAGGGATATGGGCCAAGCGCGGGCAAATGAGACTAGTGTAGATGGGGCATTTGGGATGGCATGAATGAGTTGGGCTGAAGGGCCATGGTTCCATTCCGTATTGGCATTGGCTTGTACACACTGGAATTTAGAAGGATGAGAGGGGATCTTATCGAAACGTATAAGATTATTAAGGGGTTGGACACGTTAGAGGCAGGAAACATGTTCCCAATGTTGGGGGAGTCCAGAACCAGGGGCCACAGTTTAAGAATAAGGGGTCGGCCATTTAGAACGGAGATGAGGAAAAACTTTTTCACCCAGAGAGTTGTGAATCTGTGGAATTCTTTGCCTCAGAAGGCAGTGGAGGCCAATTCTCTGGATGCTTTCAAGAGAGAGCTAGATAGACAATAGACAATAGACAATAGGTGCAGGAGTAGGCCATTCAGCCCTTCGAGCCAGCACCGCCATTCAATGCGATCATGGCTGATCACTCTCAATCAGTACCCCGTTCCTGCCTTCTCCCCATACCCCCTCACTCCGCTATCCTTAAGAGCTCTATCCAGCTCTCTCTTGAAAGCATCCAACGAACTGGCCTCCACTGCCTTCTGAGGCAGAGAATTCCACACCTTCACCACCCTCTGACTGAAAAAGTTCTTCCTCATCTCCGTTCTAAATGGCCTACCCCTTATTCTCAAACTGTGGCCCCTTGTTCTGGACTCCCCCAACATTGGGAACATGTTATCTGCCTCTAATGTGTCCAATCCCCTAATTATCTTATATGTTTCAATAAGATCCCCCCTCATCCTTCTAAATTCCAGTGTATACAAGCCCAATCGCTCCAGCCTTTCAACATACGACATTCCCGCCATTCCGGGAATTAACCTAGTGAACCTACGCTGCACGCCCTCCATAGCAAGAATATCCTTCCTCAAATTTGGAGACCAAAACTGCACACAGTACTCCAGGTGCGGTCTCACCAGGGCCCGGTACAACTGTAGAAGGACCTCTTTGCTCCTATACTCAACTCCTCTTGTTACGAAGGCCAACATTCCATTGGCTTTCTTCACTGCCTGCTGAACCTGCATGCTTCCTTTCATTGACTGATGCACTAGGACACCCAGATCTCGTTGAACTCCCCCTCCTCCTAACTTGACACCATTCAGATAATAATCTGCCTTTCTATTCTTACTTCCAAAGTGAATAACCTCACACTTACCTACATTAAACTGCATCTGCCATGTATCCGCCCACTCACACAACCTGTCCAAGTCACCCTGCAGCGTTATTGCATCTTCCTCACAATTCACACTACCCCCCAACTTAGTATCATCTGCAAATTTGCTAATGGTACTTTTAATCCCTTCGTCTAAGTCATTAATGTATATCGTAAATAGCTGGGGTCCCAGCACCGAACCTTGCGGTACCCCACTGGTCACTGCCTGCCATTCCGAAAGGGACCCATTTATCCCCACTCTTTGCTTTCTGTCTGTCAACCAATTTTCTATCCATGTCAGTACCCTACCCCCAATACCATGTGCCCTAATTTTGCCCACTAATCTCCTATGTGGGACCTTGTCGAAGGCTTTCTGAAAGTCGAGGTACACCACATCCACTGACTCTCCCTTGTCAATTTTCCTAGTTACATCCTCAAAAAATTCCAGTAGATTTGTCAAGCATGATTTCCCCTTCGTAAATCCATGCTGACTCGGAATGATCCCGTTACTGCTATCCAAATGCTCAGCAATTTCGTCTTTTATAATTGACTCCAGCATCTTCCCCACCACTGATGTCAGACTAACTGGTCTATAATTACCCGTTTTCTCTCTCCCTCCTTTCTTAAAAAGTGGGATAACATTTGCTATCCTCCAATCCACAGGAACTGATCCTGAATCTATAGAACATTGAAAAATGATCTCCAATGCTTCCACTATTTCTAGAGCCACCTCCTTAAGTACTCTGGGATGCAGACCATCAGGCCCTGGGGATTTATCAGCCTTCAGTCCCATCAGTCTACCCAAAACCATTTCCTGCCTAATGTGGATTTCCTTCAGTTCCTCCATCACCCTAGGTTCTCCGGCCCCTAGAACATTTGGGAGATTGTGTGTATCTTCCTCAGTGAAGACAGATCCAAAGTAACGGTTTAACTCGTCTGCCATTTCTTTGTTCCCCATAATAAATTCCCCTGCTTCTGTCTTCAAGGGACCCACATTTGCCTTGACTATTTTTTTCCTCTTCACGTACCTAAAAAAACTTTTGCTATCCTCCTTTATATTATTGGCTAGTTTACCCTCGTACCTCATCTTTTCTCCCCGTATTGCCTTTTTAGTTAACTTTTGTTGCTCTTTAAAAGAGTCCCAATCCTCTGTCTTCCCACTCTTCTTTGCTATGTTATACTTCCTCTCCTTAATTTTTATGCTGTCCCTGACTTCCCTCGTCAGCCACAGGTGTCTCTTACTCCCCTTAGAGTCTTTCCACCTCTTTGGAATAAATTGATCCTGCAACCTCTGCATTATTCCCAGGAATACCTGCCATTGCTGTTCTACCGTCTTCCCTGCTAGGGCCTCCTTCCAATCAATTTTGGCCAGCTCCTGCCTCATGCCTCTGTAATCCCCTTTGCTATACTGTAATACCGACACTTCCGATTTTCCCTTCTGCCTTTCCATTTGCAGAGTAAAACTTATCATGTTGTGATCACTGCCTCCTAATGGCTCTTTTACCTCTAGTCCCCTTATCAGATCAGGATCATTACACAACACTAAATCCAGAATTGCCTTCTCCCTGGTAGGCTCCAGTACAAGCTGTTCTAAGAATCCATCTCGAAGGCACTCTACAAACTCTCTTTCCTGGGGTCCATTTCCAACCTGATTTTCCCAGTCTACCTGCATGTTGAAATCTCCCATAACCACCGTAGCATTACATTTTTGACACGCCAATTTTATCTCCTGATTCAACTTGCACCCTATGTCGAGGCTACTGTTTGGGGGCCTATAGATAACTCCCATTAGGGTCTTTTTACCCTTACAATTTCTCATTTCTATCCATACTGATTCAACATCTCCTGATTCTATGTCACCCCTTGCAAGGGAATGAATATCATTCCTTACCATCAGAGCAACCCCACCCCCTCTGCCCACCTGTCTGTCTTTTCTATACGTTGTGTACCCCTGAATATTCAGTTCCCAGCCCTGGTCCTCTTGTAACCATGTCTCAGTGATCCCTACAACATCATACTTAAGATAGAGCTCTTAAGGATAGCGGAGTCAGGAGGTATGGGGAGAAGGCAGGAACGGGGTACTGATTGTGGATGATCAGCCATGATCACATTGAATGGCGGTGCTGGCTCGAAGGGCCGAATGGCCGACTCCTGCACCTAATGTCTATTGACATTGTGTGTATGCGTGTATCCATATGTGTGTGTGTCCGTGTGTGTGCCTGTTATTGAGTGCGTGCGTGTGGGAGAGAGGTGGGACATGGAATATTCCTGCAAACAGCTGGATCACTGCATGGTATTTGGGGCAATGGTTGCCAGCTGTTAACAAAGGGAAATCTTGAGTTGAGATTCAGTTGAGTTTATTGTCATGTGAACCGAGGTACAGTGAAAAGCTTGTGTTGCGTGCTAACCAATCAGCGGAAAGACAACACATGGTTACAATCGAGCCATTTACAGTGGACAGACACATGACAAAGGGAATGAATAACGTTATAGTGCAAGATAAAGTTCAATAAAGTCTGATTAAAGATAGTCAGATGGTAGAGGAGATTATGAGGAGTATGGTTAAAGTAAGAGAGACACAAAATGCTGGAGTAACTCAGCGAAGGTATTTATTCACAAAATGCTGGAGTAACTCAGCGGGTCAGGCAGCATCTCGGGAGAGAAGGAATGGGTGACGTTTCGGGTCGAGGCCCTTCTTCAGACTGATGTCAGGGGATCACAGAGGAGTGAGAGAGCATGTTGCTAAACTCTCGTCGAAGAGAGGAGAAGAACTTCTTCAAAGTCGACATACCTTGAGGAGAAATCGCAGTGGAGCGGCAGGTAGTGAAGGGAAATAACTGCAGATGCTGGTACAATTCGAAGGTATTTATTCACAAAATGCTGGAGTAACTCAGCAGGTCAGGCAGCATCTCAGGAGAGAAGGAATGGGTGACGTTTCGGGTCGAGACCCTTCCTCGGACTGCCTGTAGAAGGGTCCTGACCTGAAATATCACCCATTCCTTCTCTCCTGAGATGCTGCCTGACCCGCTGAGTTACTCCAGCATTTTGTGTCTCTCTTCGGTATAAAGCAGCATCTGTAGTTCCTTCCTACGCGTTCAAGTAAGAGATGTTGCTGTTGGAGTAGAGGTTTAATAGAGTAATGCGTGATTGCAGAATCACCTTCCTGACCTGTACACATAGAGTGGCCTGGCTTGGGCGCCATCTTGGATCGGTATTTCAATGTTTGAGTTAACTCCATGGATTTGAGGATTTGAGTATAGGAGTAAAGAGGTCCTTCTGCAGTTGTGCAGGGCCCTGGTGAGACCACATCTGGAGTATTGTGCGCAGTTTTGGTCTCCTAATTTGAGGAAGGACGTCCTTGCTATTGAGGCAGTGCAGCGTAGGTTCACCAGGTTAATCCCTGGGATGGCGGGACTGTCATATGAGGAAAGTATGGAAAGACTGGGCTTGTATTCACTGGGGTTTATAAGGATGAGAGGGGATCTTATAGAGATGTGTAAAATTATAAAAGGACTGGACAAGCTAGATGCAGGGAAAATGTTCCCAATGTTGGGGGAGTCCAGAACCAGGGGCCACACAGTCTAAGAATAAAGGGGAGGCCATTTAAAACTGAGATGAGAAGAAACTTTTTCACCCAGAGAGTTGTGAATTTGTGGAATTCTCTGCCACAATCCTCTACTGAGAGGCCAAATCACTGGATTTGGAGAGAGTTAGATAGAGCTCTAGGGGCTAGTGGAATCAAAGGATATGGGGAGAAGGCAGGCACGGGTTACTGATTGTGGATGATCAGCCATGATCGCAATGAATGGCGGTGCTGGCTCGAAGGGCCGAAGGGCCTCCTCCTGCACCTATAGTCTGTGTTTCTATGATTTTTAGGTGATTTTTAACAATTTCATTTTAACAAAGGTTTTTGCTGATGGATGATCAGAAGAGGTATTTTGAAAAGCTGGCCTTGTACTGCAACCACTATGCCAATCTCATCCCAATGGCCTTTGTGCTAGGTGAGAGAGCGATGTTCTTTATCCTTCCCCCTTACTGGCTCCAAATCCCTCCTCTCAAACTGAAGATAGACACAAGATGCTGGAGTAACTCAGCGGGACAGGCAGCTTCTCTGGAGAGAAGGAATGGGAGACGTCTCGGGTCGAGGCCCTTCGATCTCAAACGTCGCCCATTCCTTAGTTTAGTTTAGTTTAGAGATACAGTGCGGAAACAGGCCCTTCGGCCCATCGAGTCCGCGCCGACCAGCGATCCCCGCACACTAACACTATCCTACACACACGAGGGACAATTTTTACATTTACCAAGCCAATTAACCTACAAACCTGCACGTCTTTGGAGTGTGGGAGGAAACCGGAGATCTCGGAGAAAACCCACGCAGGTCACGGGGAGAACGTACAAACTCCGTACAGACGGTGGCCGTAGTCGGGATGGAACCCGGGTCTCCGGCGCTGTGAGGCAGCAACTCTACCGCTGCCCAGAGATCTCTTCTCTCCAGATGCTGCCCGACCCGCTGAGTTACTCCAGCTTTTTGCGTCTGTCTTCGGATTAAACCAGCGTCTGCAGTTCCGTCCACACAGACCTCCTCTGAAACCCACCCACCCGTCACCCCCACACCCCACACCCCCCCCCAGCCGGTCGCATCTAGCGGGAGAATGTCATGGAGCTGTCGGGAGGAGAGGGGCTGGTTGTTCTCGGCACGAGTTGTGGGATGGGGGGATTGATGGGGAGGGGGGGGGGGAGGGGCGGTATTGGGAAGGGAGGTGATAGGGGCAATGAGGGGGAGAGGTCTAGGGGGAGTGAGGGGGGGGGCTGGGGCTTGTTGGGAGGGTTATGGGGAGGGGTAGTGGGGTATCTCCAGCCCAGTCCCATCCCCTGAGTGACCGGGTGGTGCTGTGCTGTGACCTTGGTCAAGGAGGTGGGGAGGGGTAGTGGGGGACAGAGGGATGGGGGGGGAGGGGTAGTGGGGTGTCTAGCCCTGTCACCCCCACCCCCGGTGTAATGGGGTGCTGTGTCCCTGGTCTGGGGGGGTGGGGGAGGGTGGGGGGTGTAGGGGTGGGGTGGTGGGGGGGGTGAGGGGTTGGGGGGTGTAGGGGTGAGGGGTGGGGTGGTGGGGTGGTGGGGGGGTGAGGGGTGGGGTAGTTGTATCTCCATCCCTGTCCCCCCCCCCCAGTGTAATGGGGTGCCGTGTGTGCAGGTTTCTACGTGACGCTGGTGGTGAACCGTTGGTGGAGCCAGTACACCAGCATCCCTCTGCCAGACCGGCTGATGTGCGTGATCTCGGGCAACGTGCACGGGCCGGACGAGCGTGGCCGCATGTTGCGCCGCACCATGATGCGCTACGCCAGCCTGTCGGCGCTGCTCATCCTCCGCTCCGTCAGCACCGCCGTCATCAAACGCTTCCCCACCATGGACCACGTGGTGGAGGCAGGTGAGCAACACACCGCATCACAGGCCCAGGGCAGGGGGGGGGGCAAGGGGGGGTACAGGCCCAGAGCAGGGAGGGGTACAGGCCCGGGGCAGGGGGGGACACAGGCCCAGAGCAGGGGGGGGGGGGGCAAGGGGGTACAGGCCCAGGGAAGGGGGCGGGAACAGGCCCAGAGAAGGGGGCGGGCACAGTGGGCAGGAAGGCCCGTGGGGACAGTGGAGTCTCGGGTGTCAGTAGTGTTGCCAACTGTCCCGTATTAGCCGGGGCATCCCGTATTTTGGGCTAAATTGGTTTGTCCCGTACGGGACAGCCCTTGTCCCGTATTATGCCCAGGGGGCGCTTTAGGCCCAGACACTGTAAGCCCGGACACTGTAGGCCCGGACACTGTAGGCCCGGACACTGTAGGCCCGGACACTGTAGGCCCGGACACTGTAGGCCCGGACACTGTAGGCCCGGACACTGTAGGCCCGGACACTGTAGGCCCGGACACTGTAGGCCCGGTCAGTGTAGGCCCGGTCAGTGTAGGCCCGGACAGTGTAGGCCCGGACAGTGTAGGCCCGGACAGTGTAGGCCCAGACACTGTAGGCCCGGACAGTGTAGGCCCGGAGGCCCGGGCGCCGCCTAACGGAGGTTGCGTAGCAACCCCTTTCCCGGCCCGGGCGGCCGCCATTGGTGGAGCGGGAGCAGGTGGCCGCTGGCTGGGTGAGGTCATGTGGGGCGCGGGGCGGTGACGTCATCTTGTCCCTTATTTGGGAGTGAGATGGTTGGCAACCACTAGTGGTGAGGGACCTTCAGACAGGCAGGAGGGTAGTGTGGCAAATGGTCGGGGCGGCTCTCTCCGGGTCAGGGCAGTGGGGGGTGACGGACTGGCAGGAGGGAGGGGAGAGAGATGCAGATGGGCACTAGGCTGGTGAGGGAGACACTGGGAGGCAGGTGGCCATAAGGTCATAAGTAATAGGGGCAGAATTAGGCCATTCGGCCCATCAAGTCTGCTCCACCATTTAATCATGGCTGATCTATCTCTCCCTCATAACCCCATTCTCCTGCCTCCTCCCCATAACCCCTGACACCCGCACTAATCAACAATCTATCTATCTCTGCTGTAAAAATATCCACTGACGTGGCCTCCACAGCCACAGATTCACCACCCTCTGACTAAAGAAATTCCTCCTATTGAGGGCGTGCAGCGTAGGTTCACTAGGTTAATTCCCGGGATGGCGGGACTGTCGTATGTTGAAAGACTGGAGCGACTAGGCTTGTATACACTGGAATTTAGAAGGAATCTTATGGACTGGAATTTAGAAGGGATCTTATCGAAACATATAAGATTATTAAGGGGTTGGACACGTTAGATGTCATAGAGTCATAGAGTGATACAGTGTGGAAACAGGCCCTTCAGCCCACCCTGCCCACACCGGCCAACAATGTCCCAGCTACACCAGTCCCACTTGTCTGCGCTTGGTCCATATCCCTCCAAACCTGTCCTATCCATGTACCTGTCCAACTGTGTCTTAAACGATGGGATAGTCCCAGCCTCAACTACCTCCTCTAGCAGCTTGTTCCATACACCCACCACCCTCTGTGTGAAAAAGTTACCCCTCGGATTCCTATTAAACCTTTTCCCCTTCACCTTGAACCTATGTCCTCTGGTCTCGATTCCCCTACTCTGGGCAAGAGACTCTGTGCATCTACCCGATCTATTCCTCTCATGATTTTGTACACCTCTACAAGATCTCCCCTCATCCTCCTGCGCTCCATAGAATAGAGACCCAGCCTACTCAACCTTTCCCTGTAGTTCAGGCCCTCTAGTCCTGGCAACATCCTCGTAAATCTTTTCTGAACCCTTTCGAGCTTGACAACATCCTTCCCATAACACGGTGCCCAGAACTGAACACAATACACTAAATGGGAGTCTCTGAACGACGGAGCTGTGCATTCTTGCTATTGAGGGCGTGCAGCGTAGGTTTACTAGGTTAATTCCCGGAATGGCGGGACTGTCATATGTTGAAAGACTGTAGCGACAGGGCTTGTATACACTGGAATTTAGAAGGATGAGAGGGGATCTTATTAAGGGGTTGGACACGTTAGATGCAGGAAACATGTTCCCAATGTTGGGGGAGTCCAGAACCAGGGGCCACACAGTTTAAGAATAAGGGGTAGGCCATTTAGAACGGAGACGAGGAAAAACTTTTTCAGTCAGAGAGTTGTGAATCTGTGGAATTCTCTGCCTCAGAAGGCAGTGGAGGCCAATTCTCTGAATGCATTCAAGAGAGAGCTAGATAGAGCTCTTAAGGATGGCGGAGTAAGGGGGTATGGGGAGAAGGCAGGAACGGGGTACTGATTGTGAATGATCAGCCATGATCACATTGAATGGCGGTGCTGGCTCGAAGGGCCGAATGGCCTCCTCCTGCACCTGTTGTCTATTGTGAGCTGGAGCTTATTAGAGGGTGAGCCACCACATGTTGGTATGATCATTGATTTCTCTTACTTCAAGTAACCCTTGCTTTCCCTCTCTCTCCATCCCTCCCCCTTCCCAGTTCTCCGACCAGTCTGACTGTCCCGTGAACTCAGTTGATCTCTATTTGCTCTGTTGTCATCTTCTCCTAGCTAGCAATGATCTATTGTACATCTCCCTTAAACTACACCCTCTTTGATGTCTCCTTCTCACACCTTGCACTTCCTTATCTCTGTGTCTCCCTCTCCCCTGGCCCTCAGTCTGAAATGAAGAAGGGTCTCAATAGACAATAAACAATAGACAATAGTCAATAGACAATAGACAATAGGTGCAGGAGGAGGCCATTCGGCCCTTCGAGCCAGCACCGCCATTCGATGTGATCATGGCTGTCTATCTTCGCGGTAAACCAGCACCTGCAGTTCCTTCCTAGTCTTCGTACCAGATTCACTGACCTCCAGTTGGGTTTCAGTTTGTGTCCCTTCGTGATCACCTTCCCCACAGCCAACAATGGATCATTGTGGGTTCCACCTTCACTTGACCATCGTTGCTGGCTGCGATCAGTCAATAGACAATAAACAATAGGTGCAGGAGGAGGCCATTCGGCCCTTCGAGCCTGTACGCACCACCATTCAATGTGATCATGGCTGATCATTCCCAATCAGTACCCCGTTCCTGCCTTCTCCCCATACCCCCTGACTCCGCTATCCTTAAGAGCTCTATCTAGCTCTCTCTTGAATGCATTCTCGACCCGAGACGTCGCCCATTCCTTCTCTCCAGGGATGCTGCCTGTCCCGCTGAGTTACCCCGGCGTTTCGTGCCCGTACCCGGGGTAAACCAGCGTCCGCGGTTCCTTCCTCTACGTGCTGGTGTTTTGCAGGGTTCATGACCAGAGACGAGCGGAAAAAGTACGAGAGTCTCCACTCCCCCTACAACAAGTACTGGATCCCCTGCGTGTGGTTCACCAACCTTGCGGCCAAAGGGCGGAAGGAAGGGCGGATCAAGGACGACAGCGCGCTCAAATTGCTGATGGAGGTAGGAGCTCGGAGCAGGGCTGGCAGTACCAGGAGCTGGCACTGCCCCTCCCCACACCCTGCTCCCCCTGGCCTCACCAGTGCACACCAACGGGGGCGGCACGGTGGCGCAGCGGTAGAGTTGCTGCCTCACAGCGCCGGAGACCCAAGTTCGATTCTGCCCACGGGTGCTGTCTGTACGGAGTTTGTACGTTCTCCCCGTGACTGCGTGGGTTTTCTCCAGGTGCGTCGGTTTTCTCCCACACTCCAAAGACGTGCAGGTTTGTAGGTTAATTGGCTTCAGTAAAATTGTAAATTGTTCCTGGTGTGTGTAGGATAGTGTTAGTGTGCGGGGATCGCTGGTCGGCGCGGACTTGGTGGGCCGAAGGGCCTGTTTCCGCGCTGTATCTCTAAACTAAACAGTTTACTGTTAGTGGGAGTTCATGTGGACTTAGTCTATGGTTGCCAATTGTCCCGTGTTAGCTGGCACATCCCATATTTCCCTACAAACCTGTACGTCCTGTTTGGGACCGCCCTTGTCCCGTATTAGGCCGGGGGGAGGGCGCAGTAGGCCCAGAAACTGTAGGCCCGGACACTGTAGGCCCGGACACTGTAGGCCCGGTCACTGTAGGCCCGGTCACTGTAGGCCCGGTCACTGTAGGCCCGGTCACTGTAGGCCCGGTCACTGTAGGCCCAGACACTGTAGGCCCGGACACTGTAGGCCCGGACACTGTAGTCCCGGACATTGTAGTCCCGGACACTGTAGTCCCGGACACTGTAGGCCCGGACACTGTAGTCCCAGACACTGTAGGCCCGGACACTGTAGTCCCGGCCACAGTAGGCCCGGACACTGTAGGCCGGACACTGTAGTCCCGGACACTGTAGTCCCGGACACTGTAGTCCCGGCCACAGTAGGCCCGGACACTGTAGGCCCGGACACTGTAGCCCTGGGAGCCGCTGTGGACCTGGACAGTGTAGGCCCAGAGGCCCGGGCGCTAACTAACGGAGGTTGCGTAGCAACCCGCCTCCAGGCCTGGACGGCCGCCATTGGTGGAGCGGGAGCACGTGGGCGCTGGCTGGGTGAGGTCACGTGGGGCGCGGTGCGGGGAACGTCACCTTGTACCTTATTTGGGAGTGAGGAAGTTGGCAACCCTACCTGTGTCCCACTTCTAGATCCCTGGGTTTACAGCTCGGTCAAGGCAGAAGTGCAGTGGCATTGCACAGCATTCGAGAAGCACCTTCAACGACACGTTCAAGCCTGTACCAGGCTGTAACAACGCTATGGGGCCTGTACCTGCTGCAGTTTAGAAGGATGAGGGGGACCTCATTGACACGTACCCAAATTGTGAAAGGCTTGGATAGAGTGGATATGGAGAGGATGTTTCCATTAGTGGTAAGGTTTAGTTTAGATTAGAGATACAGCGCGGAAACAGGCCCTTCGGCCCACTGGATCCGCGCCGACCAGCGATCCCCGCACACTAACACGATCCTACAACCACTAGGGACAATTCACAATTTTACCGAAGCCAATTAATCTACAAACCTGCACGTCTTTGGAGTGTGGGAGGAAACCGGAGCACCCGGAGAAAACCCGTGCAGGTCACGGGGAGAACGTACAAACTCCGTACAGACAGCACCCGTAGTCGGGATGGAACCCGGGTCTCTGGCGCTGTGAGGCAGCAACTCTACTGCTGCACCACCATGTACTCCAGGGCTGTTTGTTGTCAATGTCAACAACATCCATTAGCAACGATGTGAATCAGGTAACTCGGGGCTGAAGCCACTTGGGTTCACAGTGTTGCCTTCTCTGCCGGGGCTGCAGTGTGTGTTAGACAACAGACAATAGGTGCAGGAGGAGGCCATTCGGCCCTTCGAGCCAGCACCACCATTCACCGTGATCATAGCTGATCATTCTCAATCAGTACCCCGTTCCTGCCTTCTCCCCATACCCCCTGACTCCGCTATCCTTAAGAGCTCTATCTAGCTCTCTCTTGAATGCATTCAGAGAATTGGCCTCCACTGCCTTCTGAGGCAGAGAATTCCACAGATTCACAACTCCCTGACTGAAAAAGTTTTTCCTCATCTCCGTTCTAAATGGCCTACCCCTTATTCTTAAACTGTGGCCCCTGGTTCTGGACTCCCCCAACATTGGGAACATGTTTCCTGCCTCTAACGTGTCCAACCCCTTAATAATCTTATATGTCCTCTTGCAGTTCTATCATTAATTTGTTCTACGCACCGTTTCATTTCTCTCAGTTCCCTCTCCCCTGACCCTCAGTCTGAAGAAATTGAACCAAAGCACTATGTCAGGCAGCATCTCAGGAGAGAAGGAATGGGTGACGTTTCGGGTCGAGACCCTTCCGGGTCTCGACCCGAAACGTCACCCATTCCTTCTCTCCCGAGATGCAGCCTGACCCGCTGAGTTACTCCAGCATTTTTGTCTGCCTTCTGACACAATATTAGTTGCCTGTTAACGTTGTGCTTTTTCTGCCTTCACCAGGAGCTGAACACATTTCGAGCAAAGTGCAGCCTTCTCTTTCATTACGACTGGATTAGTATCCCACTGGTATACACTCAGGTGAGGAGGCGTGTTCAAAAACTCCCATCAGCGGCACGGTGGCGCAGCGGTAGAGTTGCTGCCTCACAGCGCCGGAGACCCGGGTTCCATCCTGACTACGGGCGCCGTCTGTACGGAGTTTGTACGTTCTCCCCGTGACCTGCGTGGGTTTTCTCCGAGATCCTCGGTTTCCTCCCACACTCCAAAGACGTGCAGGTTTGTAGGTTAATTGACTGGGTAAATGTAAAAATCATCCCTAGTGGGTGTAGGATAGTGTGAGTGTGCGGGGATCGCTGGTCAGCACGGACACGGTGGGCCGAAGGGCCTGTTTCCGCGCTGTATCTCTAAACTAAACTAAACTAAACTAACCCGGGTCTCCGGCGCTGCATTCGCTGTAAGGCGGCAACTCTACCGCTGCACCACCGTGACCGCTCTACATGTGGGATAGAATGGCACGGATGGTGGGCCGAGGGGCTTGTTTCCGCGCTGTATCTCTAAACCAAACTACAAGGACTCCTCCGCGCCACTTTCCCAGTTAACCCCGTCCCCGGTCTCGGCAGGTGGTGACCATCGCAGTCTACAGCTTCTTCCTCACCTGTCTGATCGGCCGCCAGTTCCTGGACCCTGCCCAAGGCTACGCCGGGCACGACATCGACCTGTACATTCCTGTCTTCACCCTGCTCCAGTTCTTCTTCTACGCCGGCTGGCTCAAGGTGAGTGTCCTCTCTGAAACCCGCTGTGGCCAGGCAGCCCAGTGTCCAGTGGTCCAGGCAGCCCAGTGTCCAGTGTCCGGTAACCCTGTGTCCAGTGTCCTGGTAGCCCAGGGTCCAGTGTCTGGTAGCCCAGGGTCCAGTGTCCTGGTAGCCCAGTGTCCAGGCAGCCCAGTGTCCAGTGTCCTGGTAGTCCAGTGTCCTGGTAGTCCAGTGTCCTGGTAGTCCAGTGTCCAGTGTCCTGGTAGCCCCATGTCCAGGTAGCCCAGTGTCCAGTGTCCTGGTAACCCAGTGTCCAGTGTCCTGGTAGCCCAGTGTCCAGGTAGCCCAGTGTCCAGGTAGCCCAGTGTCCAGTGTCCTGGTAGCCCAGTGTCCAGTGTCCAGATAGTCCAGTGTCCTGGTAGCCCAGTGTCCAGGTAGTCCAGTGCCCAGTGTCCTGGTAGTCCAGTGTCCAGGTAGCCTACTGTCCAGTGTCCAGGTAGCCTACTGTCCAGTGTCCTGGTAGCCCAGTGTCCAGGTAGTCCAGTGCCCAGTGTCCTGGTAGCTTAGTGTCCAGTGTCCTGGTAGCCCAGTGTCCAGTGCCCTTGTAGCCCAGTGCCCAGTGTCTGGTAGCCCAGTGTCTAGTTGTCCAGATAGTCCGAGTGTCTCCAATGAGGTAGATAGTAGTTCAGCACTGCTCTCTAGTTGGTGAGAGGACGGTTCAGTTGCCTGATAACAGCCGGGAAGAAACTGTCCCTGAATCTGGAGCTGAGATCAGTCCCAGTGCAACAGGTAGAGCAAAGGGGGAGATACAGAGTGCAGGATATAGTTCTCAGCATTGTAGCGCATCAGTTCCACAGACAAAGTCCAATGCCCGCAATGGGGTAGAGGTGAATCGGACAGTACCCGAGCTTGTGGAAGATGCCAACGATGTCACATTGAGGTCCAATTATGGATCGAGGACCCTCATGCTATCTTGCCCCCTTTCCCGATACATCCGGGTATCGGCAGCCCATCAGAGCCAGGTTCCCCAGTACAACATATCCCTTCACAATGGAGATAGACACAAAATGCTGGAGTAACTCGGGCAGCATCTCTGGAGAACATGGATCGGCCATGTTTTGGTTCGGGACCCTTCATCGGACTGATTGTAGTGGGGGGTGGGGGAGAAAGCTGGGTTAGTGGTGGGGGCAGGACAAAGCCTGGCAGGTGAACGGCGGCAGTGTGGGAAGGAACTGAAGATGGACACAAAATGCTGGAGTAACTCAGCGGGACAGGCAGCATCTCTGGAGAGAAGGAATGGGTGACGTTTTGGGTCGAGACCCTTCTTCGGACTGAGAGTCATAGAGTGATACAGTGTGGAAACAGGCCCTTCGGCCCAACTCGCCCACACCGGCCAACAATGTCCCAGCTACACTAGTCCCACCTGCCTGCGCTTGGTCCATATCCCTCCAAACCTGTCCTATCCATGTACCTGTCCAACTGTTTCTTAAACGATGGGATAGTCCCAGCCTCAACTACCTCCTCTGGCAGCTTGTTCCATACACCCACCACCCTCTGTGTGAAAAAGTTACCCCTCGGAATCCTATTAAATCTTTTCCCCTTCACCTTGAACCTATGTCCTCTGGTCCTCGATTCCCCTACTCTGGGCAAGAGACTCTGTGCATCTACCCGATCTATTCCTCTCATGATTTTGTACACCTCTATAAGATCACTCTTCATCCTCCTGCGCTCCATGGAATAAAGACCCAGCCTGCTCTACCTCTCCCTGTAGCTCACACCCTCTAGTCCTGGCAACATCCTCGTAAAAGCTTATGTCCACATCTTTGTGACTGGATGCCTTTGATTACAGGTGGCCGAACAATTAATAAATCCCTTTGGAGAAGACGACGATGATTTTGAAACAAACCGTTTGATTGATAGGAACTTTCAGGTAATAGTCGTGGCTGGCAACGAACCTTCAGTGTGGATGGCCGCTGGATATTGGCCAGTCCAGTGTCTGTGTGCTACATTTAATGCTCAGAGGATAAGCACACTAATGCTGTGGAATGTCATGGTACTTCTGTCATAGAAACATAGGAACATAGACAATAGGTGCAGGAGGAGGCCATTCGGCCCTTCGAGCCAGCACCGCCATTCACTGTGATCATGGCTGATCATCCACAATCAGTAACCCGTGCCTGCCTTCTCCCCATATATCCCTTGATTCCACTGGCCCCAAGAGCTCTATCCAACTCTCTTTTAAATTGACACCCAGATACACCTAGAGCTCTATCTAACTCTCTTATAAATTCAGCACGGTGGCGCAGCGGTAAAGTTGCCGCCTTACAGCGAATGCAGCGCCGGAGACTCAGGTTCCATCCCGACTACGGGCGCCGTCTGTACGGAGTTTGTACGTTCTCCCCGTGACCTGCGTGTGTTTTCTCCGAGATCTTCAGTTTCCTCACACACTCCAAAGACGTGCAGGTTTGTAGGTTAATTGGCTTGGTATAAATGTACAAATTGTCCCTAGTGTGTGTAGGATAGTGTTAGTGTGCGGGGATCGCTGGTCTGTGCGGACCCGGTGGGCCGAAGGGCCTGTTTCCGCGCTGTGTCTCTAAAACTAAAAAAAAAATCCATCCAGTGAATTGGCCTCCACTGCCCTCTGTGGCGGAGAATTCCACAAACTCACAACTCTCTGGGTGAAAAAGTTTTTCCTCACCTGAGTTTTAAAGTCCGCGCCGACCAGCGATCCCCGTACACTAACACTATCCTGGTTACACCAACGAGGGACAATTTACACTTATACCAAGCCAATTAACCTACAAACCTGCACGTCTTTGGAGTGTGGGAGGAAACCGAATATCTCTGAGAAAACCCACGCGGGTCACGGGGAGAACGTACAAACTCCGTACAGACGGCGCCCGTAGTCGGGATGGAACCCGGGTCTCCGGCGCTGTGAGGCAGCGACTCTACCGCTGCGCCATCGTGCCGTACGTAGCACAGACGCAGGAGTCAGGGCGGGAGTGGGGTGGGAGTGGGGGCTGTTTGTTGACTGTCTCTCCCCCCTCTCTCCCCGCTGCTTGGCTCAGTTGCTGTGTCCCTCTCTTGCAGGGGTGCATTGACTGTAGTTGTGACTGTTGCATTCAGGTGTCAATGATGGCGGTCGACGACATGTATCAGGATCTGCCGCTGATGGAGAAGGACCGTTACTGGGATGAGTCCAACCCTCGCCCTCCCTACACTGCTGCTACTGTGTTTGTCTTGCAGAAGCCGTCCTTCCAGGGATCCACCTTCGACATGACGTGAGTCTGTGGGACGCGGTAATGTGGCAGCGTGAAGCTCGGTCTGCACGGGACCGACCTTGTCCCATATTAGACCCAGGGGGCGCTGTAGACCCGGACACTGTAGGGCCAGACACTGTAGGCCCGGACAGTATAGGACGGACGCTGTAGGCCCGAACAGTGTAGGCCCGGACACTGTAGGCCCGGACGCTGTAGGCCCGGGGGGGCGCTGTATGCCCGGACAGTGTAGGTCCGGACAGTGTAGGCCCGGACAGTGTAGGCCCGGACAGTGTAGGCCCGGACAGTGTAGGCCCGGACACTGTAGGCCCGGACACTGTAGGCCCGGACAGTGTAGGCCCAGACGCTGTAGGCCCGGACAGTGTAGGCCCGGACAGTGTAGGCCCAGACAGTGTAGGCCTGGGGGCGCGCTGTAGGCCCGGACAGTGTAGGCCCGGACAGTGTGGGCCCGGACAGTGTGGGCCCGGACAGTGTAGGCCCGGACAGTGTAGGCCCGGACAGTGTAGGCCCGGACGCTGTAGGCCCGGACGCTGTAGGCCCGGACGCTGTAGGCCCGGACGCTGTAGGCCCGGACGCTGTAGGCCCGGACGCTGTAGGCCCGGACGCTGTAGGCCCGGACAGTGTAGGCCCGGACAGTGTAGGTCCGGACAGTGTGGACTAAACTAAACTAAACTAAAAATGGGTGTCCTTGTTCATCAGTCACTGAAAGGAAGCATGCAGGTACAGCAGGCAGTGAAGAAAGCCAATGGAATGTTGGCCTTCATAACAAGAGGAGTTGAGTATAGGAGCAAAGAGGTCCTTCTGCAGTTGTACAGGGCCCTAGTGAGTCCGCACCTGGAGTACTGTGTGCAGTTTTGGTCTCCGAATTTGAGGAAGGACATTCTTGCTATTGAGGGCGTGCAGCATAGGTTCACCAGGTTAATTCCCGGAATGACGGGACTGTCGTATGTCGAAAGACTTGAGCGACTAGGCTTGTATACACTGGAATTTAGAAGGATGAGAGGGGATCTTATTGAAACGTATAAGATTATTAAGGGGTTGGACACGTTAGAGGCCGGAAACATGTTCCCAATGTTGGGGGAGTCCAGAACCAGGGGGCACAGTTTAAGAATAAGGGGTAGGCCATTTAGAACTGAGATGAGGAAAAACATTTTCAGTCAGAGAGTTGTAAATCTGTGGAATTCTCTGCCTCAGAAGGCAGTGGAGGCCAATTCTCTGAATGCATTCAAGAGGGAGCTGGATAGAGCTCTTAAGGATAGCAGTCAGGGGGTATGGGGAGAAGGCAGGAACGGGGTACTGATTGAGAATGATCAGCCATGATCACGGTGAATGGCGGTGCGTACAGGCTCGAAGGGCTGAATGGCCTCCTCCTGCACCTATTGACTAACCCCACATCCCCTCTGCTCTAGGATCTCCAAAGACGACATGCACTTTCAGCCGATGGAGGAGATCGAGGAGATGAAGGAGGAAGGGAATTCTCAGCACGTGCGCCTGTTCAGCCGCCTGCTGCCCGCGGCCCCCTCACCCTCTCCGGCCCAGCGCACGGCCCGGCCCTTCCACCTGCTGAAGCGTCACACCAGCGTATCGTCGGATGCCTCCATGTACAGCTGCTTGTGCCAGGACACCCAGTCCACCGTCTGCTCGTGCGGCCCCTACAGCGAGCACAAGCCCCTCACCCAGATACACTTCCTGTCCGAGGACCCTCGGCCGCGGCTCACGGAGAACGGCGGCCTCGCGGGCACGGGCGTGGGCGCGGAGACCCTCAGAGTGGAGCCGGGCAGTGGCGAGGGCGAGGCGGCTCCTCGGAGCCTACTGGAGGAGGAGATGGTCAACTTGGAGATGGACCTCAAGGCCCCTCCATTGTCCACCATCATTATCTCAGACGCTGCAGGGGACCTGATATCCTACCGATCCGATGGTGGGAGGCCGGGTTCCCAGGAGGTCCTGGACTCCAGTTGTCCGTCTATCCCAGGATCCGGAACATCTCAGCAGCCAGCGAGCGACTCCCCCCCATGGCTCAGACCTCCAGTGGCCGCCCTGGCCAGCGCCGCCTCCTCCTCGCCACCAGAGGGCGCCCACACCTACCGCGGCGCCCGCCCCCTCCGCCAGCCCATCCTGTCCCTGTCACCCGCGGTGGAGGAGGCCGGCGAGAAGGCCGACTGGCCTGGGGTGGCCACACGCCCCTTGCGGGCGGACGGCGCCCAGCACAAGAGGAGCTCCCTGCTCATCCCAGAGACGCTGCCGCTCAACGGCGTGGAGGGCGAACACTGAAGTCAACCTCCGTTAGGCGACGCCTGGGCCTCCGGGCCTCCAGGCCTAGACTGTGTGGACCGACACTGTCCGGACCGACACTGTCCGGGCCTACACTGTCCGGGTCAACACTGTCCGGGCCTACACTGTCCGGGCCTACACCGTCCGGGCCTACACCGTCCGGGTCAACACTGTCCGGGCCTACACTGTCCGGGCCTACACTGTCCGGGCCTAGACTGTCCGGGCCTACACTGTCCGGGCCTACACTGTCCGGGCCTAGACTGTCCGGGCCTACACTGTCCGGGCCTACACTGTCCGGGTCAACACTGTCCGGGCCTACACTGTCCGGGCCTAGACTGTCCGGGCCTACACTGTCCGGGCCTAGACTGTCCGGGCCTACACTGTCCGGGCCTACACTGTCCGGGTCAACACTGTCCGGGCCTACACTGTCCGGGCCTACACCGTCCGGGCCTACACCGTCCGGGTCAACACTGTCCGGGCCTACACTGTCCGGGCCTACACTGTCCGGGCCTAGACTGTCCGGGCCTACACTGTCCGGGCCTACACTGTCTGGGTCAACACTGTCCGGGCCTACACTGTCCGGGCCTACACTGTCCGGGCCTACAGCATCCAAAACCAATGTAGCCCAAAATACGGGATGTCCCGGCTAATATGGAACAGTTGGCAACCCTACTTTTAAGAGACTTTTGGACGTGCAGGGATGTGGAAGGCAATTCATTACTTGGCAACTTTGTCAGCGCCCTTTACGTGGTGACTATTTGCATACATTGAGTGTGAAAGCAAAGAATTCCAGTGTGGCTTGTCACATGTGACCATAAAGCATTCATTCAATAGAAGGCTGTTGATTATGTGGAGGCAGATCACAGTGGTGGTCTCGGCACCATGTTCAGCATAGACATTGTGGGCCGAAGGGCCTGCTCCAGTGATGTACTGCCCTATGTTTAAGGGAAGACAAAGCCAACATTGCCATTAAGGCCAATTCCTTCAGGAATTGATCGCTCTGTGAATTCAAACACATAAATTAGCTGGCTGCACAAACTGGAAATCTGGAATGAAATGTAGTTGCAGTAAATGTAATCAATGTGTTCTAACCTAATCTAACTGCCTGAATGTTTCTGTGGCAGGTATGGTTGCCAGCTGTCGGCCCGGACACTGTAGGCCCGGACGCTGTAGGCCTGGACACTGTAGGCCCGGACACTGTAGGCCCGGACACTGTAGGCCCGGACGCTGTAGGCCTGGACACTGTAGGTCCGGACGCTGTAGGCCAGGACGATGTAGGCCTGGGGGGGCGTTGTAGGTCCGGACACTGTAGGTCCGGACGCTGTAGGCCGGGATGCTATAGGCCCGGGGGAACGCTGTAGGCCCGGACACAGTAGGCACGGGCGCTGTAGGCCCGGACGCTGTAGGCCCGGACGCTGTAGGCCCGGATGCTGTAGGCCCGGAGGGGTGCTGTAGGCCCGGATAGTGTAGGCCTGGACGCTGTAGGCCCGGAGGGGTGCTGTAGGCCCGGATAGTGTAGGCCTGGATGCTGTAGGCCCGGACCCTGTAGGCCCAGACCCTGTAGGCCCAGACCCTGTAGGCCCAGACCCTGTAGGCCCGGACACTGTAGGCCCGGACGCTGTCGGCCCGGACGCTGTAGGCCCCGACAGTTTAGGTCCCGACACTCGAGGTTTCCAACATTTTAGCTCTGGACAGTCTAGGTCCGAGGCCCGGGCGCCTTCCTAACGGACGTTGCGTAGCAACCCGCATCCCGGCCCGGGCAGCCGCCATTGGTGGAGCGGGAGCACGTGGCCGCTGGCTGGGTGAGGTCACGTGGGGCGATGACGTCACCTTGTCCCTTATTTGGGAGTGGTATAGTTGGCAACCATAGTGGCAGGTCCACATAATCTGCTGTACATCTTGTTTGGAAACGGCCAGATCACACATGGAGGGTTGACAGTGGACTTCCACTGACGTTTCACTGTCTTCCCAATTTAATCAATTCATTTAAGTCAACTAACACTGGAAACCAGTGACAAGATCCTTTGCAGGTTCTTCTTATTGAGGAACGAGGAAGGAAGCAAAATAGTTTAGTTTAGTTTAGAGATACAGCGCGGAAACAGGCCCTTCGGCCCACCGGGTCCGCGCCGCCCAGCGATCCCCGCACACTAACACCATCCTACACCCACTAGGGACAATTTTTACATTTACCAAGCCAATTAACCTACAAACCTGCACGTCTTTGGAGTGTGGGAGGAAATGGAAGATCTCGGGGAAAACCCACGCAGGTCACGCGGAAAACGTACAAACTCCGTACGGACAGCACCCGTAGTCGGGATGGAACCCGGGTCTCCGGCGCTGCATTCGCTGTGAGGCGACAACTCTACCGCTGTGCCACCGTGACCGCCCGTCAGTGGAGACGTTCTTCAGTCTTTGGGACCCAGCCTACTGCACTAAAAGATGGCACCTGATCCACCACCATTAGCAGGGTTTGATCAGAGGCGATGGAACATAAAACAGTACAGCCCGGGATCAGGCCCTTCAGCCCACAGGGTCTGTGTTGAACATGGTGCCAAGACCAACTCTTATCTGCCTGCACGTGATCCATTCCCTGCATATCCATGTGCCAATCCAAAAGCTTCTTAAACATCACTGCTGTATGTGCCTTCTCCAACGCCCACTTTGTAAAAAAACCTGCCGCACACATCTCCTCTAAACTTTGACCCTCTCACCTTAATGGCACAGTTCACCAGATCCACCACCATTAGCAGAACCAGGGGCCACAGTTTAAGAATAAGGGGGAGGCCATTTAGAACTGAGATGAGGAAAAACTTTTTCAGTTGTAAATCTGTGGAATTCTCTGCCTCAGAAGGCAATGGAGGCCAATTCTCTGAATGCATTCAAGAGAGAGCTGGATAGAGCTCTTAAGGATAGCGGAGTCAGGGGGTATGGGGAGAAGGCAGAACGGGGTACTGATTGAGAATGGTCAGCCATGATCACATTAAATGGCGGTGCTGGCTCGAAGGGCCGAATGGCCTCCTCCTGCACCTATTTTCAATTGTCTATTAAAGCTCTGCCCTGTCTGTCGAACGTGAGACGATACAATAGGACTTTATTTATCTCAGGGGGAAATAAGGACCTTATAGAGACGTATAAAATTATAAAAGGACTGGACAAGCTAGATGCAGGAAAAATGTTCCCAATGTTGGGGGAGTCCAGAACCAGGGGCCACACAGTCTAAGAATAAAGGGGAGGCCATTTAAAACTGAGGTGAGAAAAAAAAATGTCACCCAGAGAGTTGTGAATTTGTGGAATTCTCTGCCACAGAGGGCAGTGGAGGCCAATTAACTGGATGGATTTAAGAGAGAGTTAGATAGAGCTCTAGGGGCTAGTGGAATCAAGGGATATGGGGAGAAGGCAGGCACGGGTTACTGATTGTGATCAGTCGTGATCACAATGAATGGCGGTGCTGGCTCGAAGGGCCGAATGGTCTCCTCCTGCACCTATTGTCTATGTTTCTATGAAAATCGAATGTGCAAAGATTGAGGAGCGGGGGTGGGGAGGGGGAAGGGGGAAGGGGTGCACGACAGAAGGGGGGAGGCTGTTGTTCAGGAGTTGCCAAGATCCATCCTTACCTGCCTGCACTATCCCTCTTCTCCCTACATATCCTACATATGGGCGGCATGGTGGCGCAGCGGTAGAGTTGCTGCCTTACAGTGAATGCAGCGCCGGAGACCCGGGTTCCATCCCGACTACGGGCGCCGTCTGTACGGAGTTTGTACGTTCTCCCCGTGACCTGCGTGGGTTTTCTCCGAGATCTTCGGTTTTCTCCCACACTCCAAAGACGTGCAGGTTTGTAGGTTAATAGACAATATATATACAATAGGTGCAGGAGGAGGCCATTCGGCCCTTCGAGCCTGTACGCACCACCATTCACTGTGATCATGGCTGATCATTCTCAATCAGTACCCCGTTCCTGCCTTCTCCCCATACCCCCTGACTCTGCTATCCTTAAGAGCTCTATCTAGCTCTCTCTTGAATGCATTCAGAGAATTGGCCTCCACTGCCTTTGGAGGCAGTGAATTCCACAGATTTACAACTCTCTGACTGAAAAAGTTTTTCCTCATCACCGTTCTAAATGGCCAACCCCTTATTCTTAAACTGTGGCCCCTGGTTCTGGACTCCCCCAACATTGGGAACATGTTTCCTGCCTCTAACGTGTCCAACCCCTTAATAATCTTATACGTTTCGATAAGATCCCCTCTCATCCTTCTAAATTCCAGTGTATACAAGCCTAGTCGCTCCAGTCTTTCAACATACGACAGTCCCGCCATTCCGGGAATTAACCTAGTAAACCTACGCTGCACGCCCTCAATAGCAAGAATATCCTTCCTCAAATTTGGAGACCAAAACTGCACGTAATTGGGTTGGTAAATGTAAAAATTGTCCCTAGTGGGTGTAGGATGGTGTTAATGTGCGGGGATCGCTGGTCGGCGCGGACCCGGTGGGCCGAAGGGCCTGTTTCCGCACTACATCTCTAAACTAAAATATCCATGTGCCTATCCAAATCCTCTAAAATGGCACCAAATCGAAGGGCCGAATGGCCTTCTCGTACACCTATTGTCTATTAACCTACAAACCTCTGTGTAAAAAAACGTGTCTTGCCATCTCCTCCTTTAAACTTTGCCCCCTCTCACCTAAAAGCTACGCCCTTTGGTATTTGATGTCAACATGCTGGGGAAAAAGGTTCTGCCTGTCTACCCTGCCAACGCCTCTCATCATTTTATCGTCTTCTATCAGGTCTCCTGTCAACCTCCAGCGTTCCAGAGAAAACAATGCACGTCTGCCCCACCTCTCCTTGGAGCTAATAATAATAATAATAATAATAAGCATTTATTTTATATAGCGCCTTATCGGGTGCTCAAAGCACTTTACAAAAACAATCAACATAAAAACAAACAGACAAACTATCCTAACGGAAAAGCGGCGAATAAACAGCGCCAGCGTCCTCTCACGTCAGGGTCCGGCAGTAGACAACAAAAAAGCACAGGACACACAGATACAATTTTTACACAAACAGCCATCACAGTGATTGCTCTAGGCATACCCTCACTGTGATGGAAGGCAAAGAAAAGTCTTATCTCCTCCTCATTCTTCTCCCGTGGTGCCACGAGGTGATCGAGGCTCCCAACTTTTTGAAGCCCCCACCGGGCGATGGAAAGTCCCAGGGCCGATCCGAGCAGGCCGATGAAAGTCCTGAGCCCCCACCGGGCGATGGAAAGTGCTGCGGCCGGGCCACGCAGGGTGATGAAGGGCCTGCGAGCGGGTCGATCGTACCTCGCACTTCGGGGCGGTCGAAGCTGCTACGGCTGGAGCTCCCAAAAACCGGCCGCCAGCCAGGGACCTGCGAACTCCCGATGTTGCGGTCTGCAGGGCCCACGGCCGAAGCCTCCGAGATGGTAAGTCCAGGCCCTGCGACCGGAGTCTTCAAGGTCGATCCCAGCTGGAGGCCGCCGACTCCACGATGTTAGGCCGTAGCGCGAACGGAGATACGACACGGTAAAGGTCGCATCTCCGTTGAGGAAGAGATTAGAAAAAAGGTTCCCCCCAACCCCCCCACCACCCCCCACATACACAGAGTCAAAAATAGAACAAAACGTACATTAAACGACGACAATAGACAAAAAAACAAAAAAAAGACAGAGAGACTGCCGGTGAGCCGCAGCTGCAAAACACAGCCACGCCCCCACCCTCTAATGCCCCCTAATCCAGGCATCCTTAAATGCCCTCTGCACCCTAGCCAAAGCCTCCACATCCTGTAATTAACGTACACGGGACATAACATGGGGAGAAAGCAGGAACGGGGTTTTGGATGATCAGCCATGATCAGATTGCATGGCTCAAAGGGCCGAATGGCCTCCTCCTGCACCTATTGTCTATGTTTCTATGTCTACAATGAGGCGACCAGAACTAGACGCAATACTACAACGTGGCCGAACCAAAGACCTGTAAAGGGTGCTAAGGGATTATTATTATTATTTTGTGTCATGTTTGCCAAAAGCGAGCACATTGTAGTGCCACGTGGTTGGCCTCTGTAAGATCCTTCACAGTGCGTGTGTCATGCAGCACGTCACAGCTCAGGAGATGTTCCATGGCCTGGAGGCCCCGTCCACACTCGCAGTCTGCCGCATCTTCAGTGTATCCCCACTTCAGTACGTTCTATTTGCTCCTCCCCGTGCCTGTCCGCAGTCTGTTGAGACTGCACCAGGTTATCCACGGCTGGTCGGAACCTGGTGGGAGTTTCTCAGAGGGATCGGTTGCCATGCGAGTGTCTTCCGGAGATTTCTCTAGTCTCTCTTCCCAGAGTTTGGGCCTTCTGGACGACGCACTGCAGTCCAGGGGATGGACAGAAGAGAGGAAACTTCTGTGTGATTTCAAACGCTGAGGTAGCAAAGGCTGGTCATGTAGGGGGTGTCTTTCATCCTATGATTGTCTTTGATTCCAGGAGGTGCAATGCCAGAGAGTGGATAGATGTTGTCGGTCTTGGTAGGTTTCATGCATCCACTGATGCTAAGGGATTAGCAATATTCCTTTCAGATTTAGAGATACAGCACAGAAACAGGCCCTTCGGCCCACCGGGTCCGCGCCGCCCAGCGATCCCCGCACATTAACACTATCCTACACCCACTAGGGACAATTTTTTTAATTTGCCCAGCCAATTAACCTACATACCTGTACGTCTTTAGAGTGTGGGAGGAAACCGAAGATCTCGGAGAAAACCCACGCAGGTCACGGGGAGAACGTACAAACTCCGTACAGACGGCGCCCGTAGTCAGGATTGAACTTGAGTCTCCGGCACTGCATTCGCTGTAAGGCAGCAACTCTACCGCTGCGCCACTGTGCCGCCCATAGAGTCCAGATTGGATGGGAGGTGACCAGAAAGGCTGACCAATTGCTGCTTACCGTGAACATTCACTCTGAGAAGCAATGGCCAGGTTTGCTTTAAGCTCTTTAGATGAAGGGTTAATGATTTTAGACCGTTCATGAATTCTGCACCCATTGGATCCAATCTGGCTTTAACTGCACGAATTCATCAGAAATTTGTGAAATTCTCTGCCACAGAGGGCAGTGGAGGCAAATTCACTGGATGGATTTAAAAGAGAGTTAGACAGAGCTCCAGGGGCTAGTGGATCTTATAGAGACGTAAAAAATTATGAAAGGACTGGACAAGCTAGACGCAGGAAAAATGTTCCCAATGTTGGGGTAGTCCAGAACCAAGGGCCACAGTCTAAGAATAAAGGGGAGGCTATTTAAATCTGAGGTGAGAAAATTTCACCCAGAGTTGTGAATTTGTGGAATTCTCTGCCACAGAAGGCAGTGGAGGCCAATTCACTGGATGGATTTAAAAGAGAGTTAGATAGAGCTCTAGAAGCTAGCGGAATCAAGGGGTATGGGGAGAAGGCAGGCACGGGTTACTGATTGTGGATGATCAGCCATGATTACAATGAATGGTGGTGTTGGCTCGAAAGGCCAAATGACCTCCTCCTGCACCTATTTTCTATGTTTCTATGAGGTCAATGTTATCTCCTGTTCAGCACAAGCCCTGGCAGTTTGCTTAAACGAATAAATTATTGAGAAGTGTGTGCTGAGTTTTGCATTATTCTAGCGTGGTCGGTGTGTGGGTGGCATTGAACGGTGAAGCAGATCGCTGGTTACGTCTGAAGAAGGGTCTCGGCCCAAAATATCACCCATTCCTTCTCTCCAGAGATGCTGCCTGTCCCGCCGAGTTACTCCAGCTTTCTGTGTCCATCTTCGGTTTAAACCAGCATCTGCAGTTCCTTCCAACACCAGTTACGTTTCAGTGCTGAAGAATTAATTCTGTTTTCCCTTCAGATGTTTCAATCCATAGAGATGAGACAGGAGGACAGAGAATGTGAGATTCATTTAAAGACGGTCATTCACGGCCTTTTAATTATTCTCCTTCTTAAAGTCCCAACTCCGCAGAGTTTGGCATCCTTCAGCAGGCGGCATGGTGGCTCAGCGGTAGAGTTGCTGCCTTACAGCACATGCAGCGCCGGAGACCCGGGTTCCATCCTGACCACGGAGGCTGTCTGTACTCCGTTTGTACGTTCTCCCAGTGACCTGCGTGGGTTTTCTGCGAGATCTTCGGTTTCCTACCACACTCCAAAGACGTGCAGGTTTGTAAGTTATTTGGCTATGGTAGAATTGTAAATTGTCCCTAGTGTGTGTAGAATAGTGTTAGAGTGCGGGGATCGCTGGTCGGTACAGTATCGGTGGGCCGAAGGGCCTGTTTCCGCGCTGTATCTCTAAACTAAACTATTCCCCCTTACCCAATTCCAATTCAGTTGGGCATTATAAACCAAGATGACACCATACTCTGGGATTCTTGTTCATCTTAAAGTCATATAAATCAGCCACTGAAAACATCTGATTATACTTTAGTCTATAGACACCAAATGCCGGAGTAACTTAGCGGGTCAGGCAGCATCGCTGGAGAACATGGATAAGTGACATTACGGGCCCCGAAACATCACCTATTCCTTTTCTCGAGATGCTGCCTGACCCACTGAGTTACTCCAGCACTTTGAGTCTGTCTTTGGTGCAAAGCAGCACCTGCAGTTCCTTCCTTTAGTTTAGTCTAGTTTAGGTTAGCGATACAGCGTGGAAACAGGCCCTTCAGATCACAGAGTGCAGGCCGACCTGACGTTAATTCTATCCTACACTCACCAGGAGACAATTCACAGAAGCCAATTAACCTACACACCTGCACGTGTGGGAGGAGACCGGAGCACCCGGAGAAAACCCACGCGGGTCACGGGGAGAACGTACAAACTCCGTACGGACAGCGCCCGTAGTCAGGATGGAACCCGGCCGGGTCTCTGGCGCTGTGAGGCAACAACTTTATACTGTGCTGCTTGTATCAAACAGCTTAGTTTAACTTTGTATGAAAGATGCTCTCAAGTGCAAGATGTTAGTAATGAATGGGTTCAGAGCACGAATGGTGAATTGATTGTCATGAATACATTGCAAATGCAGTCGCTGAAACAATCTTCAGGATTACCTGTCAGTTGTCCACCTGAGCAGAAAGCTCCCCTTCATCCTCCAAAGTAGAAGATTAGATGAACTAATTAAAGTCCAATTTAGCTTGTGCAGGAAGGAACTGCAGACGCTGGTTTCAATCGAGGGTAGATACAAAATGCTCGAGTAACTCAGCGGGTCAGACGGACTCTCTGGAGAGAAGGAACAGGTGACGCTTCGGGTTGAGACCCTTCTTCAGACTGAGAGTTGGGAAAGGGCAACGGGAGATATAGAAGGTACTTCAGACAAACCAATGAAAGATATGCAAAAAGCAACGATGATCAAGGAAAGGTGGAGCCCACAATGATCCATTGTTGGTTTAGGCTGGGTGATAACGAGTTACACAGTCAGTGAAACCCAACATGACAGTGAAACTAGTGCGATGATGAGGGAGGGGGAGGGGTGGAGAGAGAGGGGATGCAAAGGTTACTTGAAGTTAGAGAAATTAATATTCATACCACTGGGGTGTAAGCTACCCAAGCTTTCAAGAGAGAGCTAGATAGAGCTCTTATGGATAGCCGAGTCAGGGGGTATGGGGAGAAGGCAGGAACGGGGTACTGATTGAGAATGATCAGCCATGATCACATTGAATGGTTGTGCTGGCTTGAAGCGCCGAATGGCCTCCTCCTGCACCTATTGTCAAGCGGAATATGAGGTGCTGTTCCTCCAATTTGCGCTGGGCCTTACTCTGACAATGGAGGAGGCCCAGGACAGAAAGGTCAGTGTGGGAAAGGGAGGGGGAGTTAAAGTGTTTGGCAACTGGGAGATCACGTATGCCAAGGCGGACTGAGCAAAGGTGCTCAGATTCTCTGATGTAAAAGAGTCTATTAAAGTTTCTTTGCTAATTAGGACAACACAGCCATTCCACAGAAGGCAGTGGAGATGTATTCAAAAGAAAGTTAGCTCTTGGGGCTAACAGAATCAAGGGATATGGGGAGAAAGCAGGAACAGGGGATTGATTTTGGATGATCAGAAAATAATCGTCTTGAAAAGCGGTGCTGGCTCAAAGGGCCGAATGGCCTACTCCTGCACCTAACTTCCATGTTTCTATGAACAGCGATTACCCCGTACACTAGCACTAACCTACACACACGAGGGACAATTGACCATTTTTACCAAGCCAATTAACCACCAAACCTGCACGTCTTTGGAGAGTGGGTGGAACTTGCAAACTCTGCACAGACCAGGACCTGTAGTTAGGATGGAACCTGGGTCTCTGGCGCTGTAAGCTCTACCACTATGCCCCTGTGCCACCCCAGGTCAGTGCATTAAAGGAGGACCTTTGCGCATATGGCTGTCAAGTCCAATTTTATGCGCAGTAGCTCATGCTGTATCAGACTGCCTGTGTATCTAAGTACCACAAATGGTCACAAGCAAATAGAGACATTTTGAACAATATAATCCAATTAATTGACAACGCTATAACCAGGCAGAATGCAACACGGGGGAACTACAGATGCTGGCTTGTACCGAGGAAAGTCACAAAGTCATGAGAGGAATAGATCGGATAAATGCACAGTCTTTTACTCAGAGTAGGGGAATCGAGAACCAGAGGACCTAGGTTTAAAGTGAGGGGGAAGATTTATTAGGAACCAGAGGGGTAACTTTTTTCACACAGAGGGTGGTGGGTGTATGGAACAAGCTGCCAGAGGAGGTAGTTGAGGCTGGGACTATAGAAACATAAGAAACATTGAGTCAGGTACATGGATAGGATAGGTATAGACAATAGGTGCAGGAGGAGGCCATTCAGCCCTTCGAGCCAGCACCACCATTCAATGTGATCATGGCTGATCATTCTCAATCAGTACCCCGTTCCTGCCTTCTCCCCATACCCCCTGACTCCACTATCCTTAAGAGCTCTATCTAGCTCTCTTGAATGCATCAATGTTCTCCAAAGATGCTGCCTGACCTGCTGAGTTACTCCAGCACTCTGCGCCTTTTTTTTTTGGGTCAACCAGCACCTGCAGTTCCAAGCGTTCTATAATTATAAACACATTTCTTATATTAATAAAAATCAGGCAAGTCACCTATTTACACACATAATGGACAAAAACTTTATTTAAATTAACAAAAGCAGAGACCATGGGATGTAGACCATTTCCCTCTCCAGTAGCTGCCCTCTGCCTAGCTGCACATTTACATTCAATTTGAATATAAACTCAAATATCGTCAGAAGAATTCAGTTTAATTATTGATTTCAGTTTTACAGTCTACTCCCTACAGTACTAAGGACGATTTTCACAGCAATAACACATAAAAATCAATTAGCCAGATAAACTCGTAAAATTCACCTCCGCTAATCACCTAGAGAATCGATTTTTTAAAAAAGTTTAATTTCTTTCGCAATAGGCAGAGAGAAAAATATATATCATTCAAGGAGAAGGCACATTGCAACGCAACCCAAGGGCTGGGCAAATGGTCTTGCACTCCGACATGTGTCTGATGTTACATTCATCACGAGATCATGGCAGATCAAGTGTAAGATACAGGGCAACAGCTGAGTTTCCGCGCTGCCTCTCAATACTAGTCAGACGTACAATTCCTGTTGTAGAATTTACAAGCGGAGCTCAGAGGCTCTCTGTATTTTAGCCACTATTGAAGCACAGATCGAATGGAGGACCATGCGGACAGCTGAGGGACTTCATGTGCGATGAGAATTAGTGTTGTCAGAAGGGGAAACTCACAATGGCCTGGCCTGGTGTACCAGACCCCCCACTGCTTCCAGTCAAACCCGGGCTGGGACAAGACAGGAAGGAACCGCAGATTCCAGTTTCAACCGAAGAAAGAGTGCTGGAGTAACTCAGCGGGTCAGGCAGCATCTCTGAAGAACATGGATAGGTGACGTTTCACAGAGTGCTGGAGTAACTCAGCGGGTCAGGCAGCATCTCTGAAGAACATGGATAGGTGACGTTTCACAGAGTGCTGGAGTAACTCAGCGGGTCAGGCAGCATCTCTGAAGAACATGGATAGGTGACGTTTCACAGAGTGCTGGAGTAACTCAGCGGGTCAGGCAGCATCTCTGGAGAACATGGATAGGTGACGTTTCTTCAGACCTGAAAGGAGGGTGTTGACCATTCCTTCTCTCCAGAGAGGGTGCCTGAGCCGCTGTGTTACTCCAGCACGGTGTGTCTGGCGGAGTCAGGCGTGTGGGGTCACGTTGCTTTGAGGTGTTGTACTTGCTCTTCACACTTGAATGCTGCGGTGGTGCCGGGCTATCGCATTATGGACTGCTGCTGCAGCCGCCTCGGATGCGACCGGCGTGCGTTGGTGGCTTGCCGCTGCTGCGCCAGGAAGGACTGCGACTGACCCGGACCCCGAGACCGCTCCTCCGATACCTTCTGGTGGAGAGCCATCCCCTGCGGAGAAACGCAGACAGGGTGAAACCCCCCCTCAGTCCCTCTCCGCTGTCCACAACAACAACAGGCGCAGCGGTACCTTAAGGCGAATGCAGCGCCGGAGACCCAGGTTCCATCCTGACTACGGGTGCTGTCTGTGTGGAGTTTGTACGTTCTCCCCCGTGACCTGCGTGGGTTTTCTCCGAGATCTTCGGTTTAGACAATAGGTGCAGGAGGAGGCCATTCGGCCCTTCGAGCCAGCACCGCCATTCAATGTGATCATGGCTGATCATTCCCAATCAGTACCCCGTTCCTGCCTTCTCCCCATACCCCCTGACTCCGCTATCCTTAAGAGCTCTATCTAGCTCTCTCTTGAAAGCATCCAGAGAATTGGCCTCCACTGTCTTCTGAGGCAGAGAATTCCACAGATTCACAACTCTCTGACTGAAAAAGTTTTTCCTCATCTCAGTTCTAAATGGCCTACCCCTTATTCTTAAACTGTGTGGCCCCTGGTTCTGGACTCCCCAACATTGGGAACATGTTTCCTGCCTCTAACGTGTCCAACCCCTTAATAATCTTGCTAAACTTTGCTCAGAGTGCATGGATAAAATCGCATTTCAATCAAACGTTACTGAAGGTTTGTTTGTTTAGTTAAACTCAGAAGTGCAGCATTACTCCCACCTGGTGGCAGCGATGGGTAGTGACAGACTGCATTCCCTTTTGGCAGTGTCTGAACCTAGATTGCAAGGATTAGCCACAGTTCAGGTTTGACGTCCTTAAAAAAAAATCAGCTCAGTTTTGCTCGTTACTTTGGCACTTAAAATGTGAAAATAGTGTTTTTGCTTCTTTGCTTCATTGTCTTTATTACATTTACCTGTCAATTTGTGTACATTTACCCGTCAATTTGTGTGCAAGAGACAGCAGATGCTGGAATATATACAGTTGCGCTGAACAGCAATACACAATTTACAGAAGCCAATTAACCGACAAGCATGTACGCCTTTGGAGTGTGGGAGGAAACCGCCACAGACCCGGGTTCCATCCTGACCACGGGCGATGTCTGCACGGAGTTTGTACGTTCTCCCTGTGACCGCGTGGGTTTTCTCCGGGTGCTCCGGTTTCCTCCCACACTCCAAAGGCGTACAGGTTTGTAGGTCAATTGACTTAGGTAAAATTGAAAACTGTGTGGGAGAGTGCTGGTGTACAGGGTGATTGCTGGTGGACTCAGACTCAGTGGGACTATGGGGCCTGTTCCCGCGCTGTATGTCTAAAGTCACGGAGGGTGGTGGGTGCCTGGAAGGCGTTGCCGGGGATGGTGGTGGAGGCAGATACAACAGTGGCGTTTAACAGGCCTTTGGATACGTAGGGAATGGAGGGATTAGGAGTTGGTCTTAGCATCATGTTCCACACAGGCATTGAGCTCTATGTCAACCACTACATTAAAACTGTGGACGTACCATGTTGTACCAGGCACTGATGATCAACTTCTCCTCTTGATCTCTCTGCGATTTATTTTTTTCAAAATCAGTCTAGGAAAAATAGAAAGATGTGTGAATTTTTTTAGATTTAGATTTAGAGATACAGCGCGGAAACAGGCCCTTCGGCCCACCGAGTCCGCGCCGCCCAGCGATCCCCGCACATTAACACTATCCTACACACACTAGGGACAATTTTTACATTTACCCAGTCAATTAACCTACAAACCTGCACGTCTTTGGAGTGTGGGAGGAAACCGAAGATGTCGGAGAAAACCCACGCAGGTCACGGGGAGAACGTACAAACTCCGTACAGATGGTGCCCGTAGTCAGGATGGAACCCGGGTCATGTTGGCCAGTGTGGGCAAGTTGGGCGGAAGGGCCTGTTTCCACACTGTATCACTCTGTGACTCTGAGTACAGGCCCAGTGCCAGGAATATATTGAATGTTTTGACCAGGATATACATTTAGCAATCGTTCCATGCTACGTCACCATCTCTCGTCAGCTGTGTATCAATAGTGACAACAAGAAACCCACATGGAGAAGATTCAAGGCCAAGTGTTCACTGCTATTCCAAATACGTCACTCATGCTCAGAGCAACCTCTCCATTCAACGTCATTTCCACAACGTACAAACGCCGTCTCAGCAAAACATTTACTACACAATGCTTCCAAGGATTTCTATTTAGCCCAAGAAAAGCTGACCTTTAAAGATTGAAGGTTTCAGAACACCTACTCACAGCGCCAGAGGCCCGGGTTCCATCTTGACCTCGGGGAGTTTTGCACCTTCTCCCTGTGACATACACTGAACTCTTCATTTCTCTCGCTGTCATTTGTTATATTATTTCCAGTGTACTAAGTTTACATATTCTACCTCCTCTAGCAGCTTGTTCCATACACCCACCACCCTCTGTGTGAAAAAGTTACCCCTCGGATTCCTGTTAAATCTTTTCCCCTTCACCTTGAACCTATGTCCTCTGGTCCTCGATTCCCCGACTCTGGGCAAGAGACTCTGTGCATCTACCCGATCTATTCCTCTCATGATTTTGTACAGTTCTGTAAGATCTCCCCTCATCCTCCTGCGCTCCATGGAATAGAGACAATAAAACACCCTGGACATCCTTGACTGGAGGAGAACCCGGTTTCCGTGCAAATCTGTGCCGTGTCTCCCAGATGAAACTCCACAACCCTCAGCTTGTGCGCCATCACACTCCTGCCGATGGAGCCTGCCCCTTCTCCCTCTGCGATGTTTGGACGGGCCGGGTTTAGCGATACAGCACGGAAACAGGCCCTTCGGCCCACCTTGGTCCATGCCGACCATCGATCACCCGTTCGCACTGGTTCCTTCCTATCCCACTTGCTCATCCACTCCCCTCACATCAACGGAATTCAGTACCACAATCAGTTAGAGACTCCCCATCATATTATTCATTTAAGCTTAACGTCAGGAAACGGCTTATTGAGAACCAACAATGTCAACACTGATTCCAGTTTTATCCAACTTGAACGTGACTTTTAAAACTTAAACTTAAATGTCAACTTTAAATTAAGATTGTACTCACACTGTATTTTCACATCTGCTGTTTGGGTTTTGTCTGCTCATTTTAATTAACTGTGTTGCTTTGTATGGTAATGTACTATGTTTTTAACTATTGTAGATATTGTATTGTCTTCCTTTTCTAGGATACCTAACAACTTCAGGCTAAGGGACTGTCGATGAAAACTAGCCTCTCAGCTAACTTGAGTACATTTACATTTGTTTAGAAAAATAACTGCAGACGCTGGTACAAATCGAAGGTATTTATTCACAAAATGCTGGAGTAACTCAGCAGGTCAGGCAGCATCTCAGGAGAGAAGGAATGGGTGACGTTTCGGGTCGAGACCCTTCTTCAGACTGATTTTTTAAATTGTCCCTAGTGTGTGTGTAGGATAGTGTTAGTGTGCGGGGATCGCTGGGCGGCATGGACTCGGTGGGCCGAAGGGCCTGTTTCCACGCTGTATCTCTAAATCTAAAAAAATCTAAAAATCTACATTGTCCCTTTTTCAAATAAATTATTAAATGAAAATAAACTAGGGGGGGGGGGCAATTTTACAGAGAACAATTAAACTACAAAGGTAGACACAAAATGCTGAAGTAACTCCTTAAGGATCTCGACCAGAAAAGTTACCCATTCCTTCTCTCCCGAGATGCTGCCTGACCCGCTGAGTTACTCCAGCATTTTGTGTCTCCCTTCGATTTAAACCAGCACCTGCAGTTTCTTTCCTATAAATTAAACTACAAACCCGCGCATCTTTGGGAAACCCACGCGGTCACAGGGAGAACGTGCAAACTCCACACAGAGAGCACCCGAGATCAAGATTAGAGTCGGGTCTTTGGCACAGTGAGGCAGCTGCTCTACCAGCTACCTTACTGGTATATTAATCGGTCTGTGTCTATGAAAGATCTCATTTTACCTCATCATGTGGCTAATGATCCAGGGACCTGGAGTCACACACACTTTCTTTGCAATGGTTTCCTTAAACAATATTGTCGTTCCCCCTCTTCCTCCATTGAATCCACTCCTCTACCTGTTACCCGGAATGTTCAACTGCCCGACCTGTGCCCCTTAAAGCCACATTCCCATCACAGACGGAACCGCTAAGGGGGAACTGGCGTGGGTGGGTGGAGCACCGAGAACGAAGGGGGAACTGGCAGCTGGGGCAAAGCTGCTGCCACGTGCCGTGCCAGGCAATAGATAGGACCGTTCGGTACTTGCGCCAACACATTGTTGTGCTGAAGGTGGACACAAAACGCTGCAGTATCTCAGCGGGAGAGGCTGCATGTCTGGAGAGAAAGAATGGGTGACGTTTCGGGTCGAGACCCTTCTTCAGACTCGACCCGAAACGTCACCCATTCCTTCTGTCCTGAGCTACTGCCTGTCCCGCTCAGATACTGCAGCATTTTGTGTCTATCTTCGGTTTAAGCCAGCATCTGCAGTTCCTTCCTACGACACTTGTGTACTGCCTAGGCTGTTTGCAACGTAAGGCTTTTCACTGTACCTAGGTACATGTGACGTTAAGGTAGGGCAACACTGTGGCGCAGCGGTAGAGTTGCTGCCTTACAGTGAATGCAGCGCCGGAGACCCGGGTTCCATCCCGACTACGGGTGCTGTCTGTACAGAGTTTGTACGTTCTCCCCGTGACCTGTGTGGGATCTTCGGTTTCCTCCCACACTCCAAAGACGTGCAGGTTTGTAGGTTAATTGGCTTGGTAAATGTAAAAATTGTCAATAGACAATAGGTGCAGGAGGCGGCCATTCGGCCCTTCGAGCCAGCACTACTATTCAATGTGATCATGGCTGATCATTCTCAATCAGTACCCCGTTCCTGCCTTCTCCCCATACCCCCTGACTCCGCTATCCTTAAGAGCTCTATCTAGCTCTCTCTTGAATGCATCCAGAGAATTGGCCTCCACTGCCTTCTGAGGCAGAGAGTTCCACAGATTCACAACTCTCTGACTGAAAAAGTTTTTGTTCTAAATGGCCTTCCCCTTATTCTTAAACTGTGGCCCCTGGTTCTGGACTCCCCCAACATTGGGAACATGTTTCCTGCCTCTAACGTTTCCAACCCCTTAATAATCTTATATGTCCCTAGTGGGTATAGGATGGTGTTAATGTGCGGGGATCGCTGGTCGGCGCGGACCCGGTGGGCCGAAGGGCCTGTTTCCGCGCTGTATCTCTAAACTAAACTAAACTATCATTCATAAAGTATCATTCACTCATTCACTAGGTTTCTATGTAGCAATAGAAAGGTCAATAGAGTCAGGCGTCCAACTATTACATCAAAGCCATACCTCTAACAAATGAATCTTAACTTCTTTCTCATGTAACTGGTTTTTTAAGGCTTGAACCTCTGGAGCTGCAGTTGGCGTTTGTTTTGGATCGAGAGTTCGAATCACCTGCAAAAATAAAAATGAGTTGAGATGGTCAAACCTATCAGTGCTGGTGAATGCTCGAAGTGTTACAATTTACTTTTATTTCTAAAATGTTTACACCCACCTTTCCCTGAATAAGCTGAATCTGCCCAAAAAACTGTAAAGAGATTGCAAAACTCCGATTGTAAACCTTTCCAAATTGTACCTTTCTCAATGTGTCTATGAGACTGCAAGACACAGGAGCAGTTAGACCAGTGGTGGGGAAGATGCTGGAGTCAATTATAAAAGACAAAATTGCGGAGCATTTGGATAGCAGTAACAGGATCGTTCCGAGTCAGCATGGATTTACGAAGGGGAAATCATGCTTGACTAATCTACTGGAATTCTTTGAGGATGTAACTAGGAAAATTGACAGGGGAGAGCTGGTGGATGTGGTGTACCTTGACTTTCAGAAAGCCTTCGACAAGGTCTCACATAGGAGATTAGTGGGCAAAATTAGAGCACATGGTATTGGGGGTAGGGTACTGACATGGATCGAAAATTGGTTGACAGACATAAAGCAAAGAGTGGGGATAAATGGGTCCCTTTCAGAATGGCAGACAGTGACTAGTGGGGTACCGCAAGGTTCGGTGCTGGGACCGCAGCTATTTACAATATACATTAATGACTTGGATGAAGGGATTAAAAGTACCATTAGCAAATTTGCACATGATACAAAGCTGGGTGGTAGTGTGAACTGTGAGGAAGATGCTATGAGGTTGCAGGGTGACTTGGACACGTTGTGTGAGTGGGCGGATGCATGGCAGATGCAGTTTAATGTGGATAAGTGTGAGGTTATCCACTTTGGTGGTAAGAATAGGAAGGCAGATTATTATCTGAATGGTGTCAAGTTAGGAACAGGGGACGTACAACGTGATCTGGGTGTCCTAGTGCATCAGTCGCTGAAAGGTAGCATGCAGGTACAGCAGGCAGTGAAGAAAGCCAATGGAATGCTGGCCTTCATAACAAGAGGAGTTGAGTATAGGAGCAAAGAGGTCCTTCTGCAGTTGAATTAGGCCATTTGGCCCATTGAGTCTGCTCCGCCATTTTAGTTTAGTTTATTGTCACGTGTACCGAGGTACAGTGAAAACCTTTTGTTGTGTGCTAACCAGTCAGCAGAAAGACAACACATGATTACAATCGAGCCATTACAGTGTATTTTACATAAGGGAATTTGATCATGGCTGATCTATTTTCCCCTCTCAACCCCATTCTCCTGCCATCTCCTCGTAACCTTTTCTCATGGGAGAGTCGAGGACTAGAGGGCACAGCCTCAAAATTAAAGGACGTTCCTTTAGGAAGGAGATGAGGAGGAATTTCTTTAGTCAGAGGGTGGTGAATCTGTGGAATTATTTGCTACAGAAGGCTGTGGAGGCCAAGTCAGCGGATATTTTTAAGGCAGAGATAGATAGATTGTTGATTAGTGCGGGTGTCAGAGGTTACGGGGAGAAGGCAGGAGAATGGGGTTAGGAGGGAGAGATAGATCAGCCATGATTGAATGGCGGAAGAGACGATAGGATGAATGGCCTAATTCTGCTCCTATCACTCATGAGTGACCAAAATGGAAATTGAACCAAAGCACTAGGTCAGGCAGCTTCCGGGTCTCGACCCAAAACGTCACCCATTCCTTCTCTCCCGAGATGCTGCCTGACCCGCTGAGTTACTCCAGCATTTTGTGTCTACCTTCAATATAAACCAGCATCTGCAGTTCTTTTCCTACACAAAGCACTAGGTCGCCACACTCTGATCAGATTAGTGTAAAACAAACCTAAAATAGCATCACACATGGCATCCCTGTGTGGTACCTCAGCTGCACGGAGGCAGAGAGGAAAGTTCTTCAGCGGGTAGTCCATAGAGCTCAGAGGACCATCGGAACACAGCTACCAGCCTTGGAGGGCATCTACAACACACGATGCCTCAGAAAAGCCACCAGCATCCACAAAGACTCTTCACACCCCTGCAACAGTCTGTTTGAACTTCTACCATCGGGCAGACGATACAAGGCCTTCTACGCCCGCACCTCCAGACTCAGGAACAGCTTCATCCCCAGGGCCATAGCTGCTATGAACCGGTCCTGCTGAGCCGGATGGTCACATCGCACAGTGATCCGGCACAGATCGACTTGCTCTTTATTCTGTTTAAAACTGTTACAATTTGTTTCATTGGGTTGTTTAAATTAATACTGACTAGCTAATTGATTTATTGCATCGTATGGGAGGCGCATTCCCAATCTCGTTGTACCCCTGTACAATGACAATAAAGATATATTGTATTGTATTGTATTTGCGCGAGAAATAATTTTGCACCCATCTCTTATGACCTTACTAATCTAATGCACAACCTGCATTTAAATGACAAACTATGAAGAAACTGATTCTTATAAAGTTACCAAGAGAGTATGGAAAATGGTAATGTGCTTCTGGTGGCCGATTAGGAGAAGGGGAGATGCAGCGAGACCTGGGTGTCGTGGTACACCAGTCATTGAAAGTAGGCATGCAGGTGCAGCAGGCAGTGAAGAAAGCCAATGGTATGTTGGCATTCATAGCGAGGGGATTTGAGTATAGGAGCAGGGAGGTTCTGCTGCAGTTGTACAGGGCATTGGTGAGACCGCACCTGGAGTATTGCATACAGTTTTGGTCTCCTAATCTGAGGAAAGACATTCTTGCCATAGAGGGAGTACAGAGAAGGTTCACCAGATTGATTCCTGGGATGGCAGGACTTTCATTTGAAGAAAGACTGGATAGACTCGGCTTGTACTCACTGGAATTTAGAAGATTGAGGGGGATCTTATAGAAACTTACAAAATTCTTAAGGGGTTGGACAGGTTAGATGCAGGAAGATTGTTCCCGATGTTGGGGAAGTCCAGAACAAGGGGTCACAGTTTAAGGATAAGGGGGAAGTCTTTTAGGACCGAGATGAGAACATTTTTTTTCACACAGAGTGGTGAATCTGTGGAATTCTCTGCCACAGAAGGTAGTTGAGGCCAGTTCATTGGCTATATTTAAGAGGGAGTTAGATGTGGCCCTTGTGGCTAAAGGGATCAGGGGGTATGGAGAGAAGGCAGGTACGGGATACTGAGTTGGATGATCAGCCATGATCATATTGAATGGCGGTGCAGGCTTGAAGGGCCGAATGGCCTACTCCTGCACCTGTTTTCTATGTTTCTATGAATTGAAGCGTAATTGCGCGGTGACGGAGCGTGAGTGGAGCGTGCGCGTTGTCCAGCAGCAGATCGTGCACTCACTGTCCGCGCCTTCTCCAGGTACTTTTTGTAGCGCTCCTCCATCGCCTTCATGTCCTCGTCTTTCTTCTTCAAAACCTCCTGCAGCTCGTCAATCTTGTGGGCTGCTACAAATGGAACATGAACACATTGGGCACTGAGCACAGAGTGTGACACAGTGTGGAAACAGGCCCTGCGGCCCAATTTGCCCACACCGACCAACATGCCCCATCTACACCAGCCTGCCTGCGTTTGGCCCATATCCCTCCAAACCCGTCCTATCCAGTACCCGTCCAAATGTTTCTTAAATGTTGTGGTAGTACTGGCCTCAAATGCCTCCTCCGGCAGCTCGTTCCATACACCCACCACCCTTTGTGTAACAAAAGTGGTCCTCAGGTTTTTTTTCCCCTAGTTTAGAGATACAGCGCAGAAACAGGCCCTTTCGGCCCACCGGGTCCGCGCCGACCAGCGATCCCCACACACTAACACTATCCTACACCCACTAGTCAAGTCAAGTCAAATTTATTTGTCACATACATATACAAGATGTGCAGTGAGATGAAAGTGGCAACGCCTGCAGATTGTGCTAAACTACAAAACAGAATAGATTTTTTTTTAAACACAACAAATACATTAATGCAGTAAATTAAATTAGTCCCTGGTAATATGAGAGTTAAGTCCTGATGGCCTGTGGGAAGAAACTCTGTCTCATCCTCTCTGTTTTCACAGCGTGACAGCGGAGGCGTTTGCCTGACCGTAGCAGCTGGAACAGCCCGTTGCTGGGGTGGCAGGGGTCCCCCATAATGTTGCTGGCTCTGGATCTGCACCTCCTGATGTATAGGTCCTGCAGGGGGGCGAGTGTAGTTCCCATAGACAATTTTTACATTTACCAAGCCAATTAACCTACAAACCCGCACGTCTTTGGAGTGTGGGAGGAAACCGAAGGTCTCGGAGAAAACCCACGCAGGTCACGGGGAGAAGGTACAAACAGCGCCCGTAGTCAGGATGGAACCCGGGTCTCTGGCGCTGTGAGGCAGCGACTCTACCGCTGCGCCACCGTGCCGCCCTTAAATGGTCAGTTTGACAGGTGAGCAGACCCTACCACTTACTGTAGCTGTCAACGGTGGGCTCCAGGTCGTCAATGTATTCCCGTTTCTTCTGGAGCTCAGTGTGAGCCTCGTGTAGCTTCTCCCTGTGAGGATGTGAGAGAACTCAGTGTGGGGAGCAACACACGCGGGGGGGGGGGGGGGGGGGAAAGGGCAAGGATAATTTTATCGCCATACTCATCAGCACGGTTTGAACGTTTATGGAAACCGGCCATTCGGCCCACCAAGTCCACACCGACCCTCGATCACCCATTTACACCATGTTCTATGTTATACCACTCCCCACACATTAGGGATAATTTACAGAAGCCAATTAACCTACAAACCTGCAGGTCTTTGGGATGTACAGGCATGTGAGTGAAGTTAAAAACACAGAGGAAAAGAACCGAGCGCTTGCGTGAGGCGTACAACAGGGTCAGAAAATTGGAACATTTTGAAAATTTACACACAAAACTACCAGCTTCAAGCCTCTTTTAGTGCATTTCTAAGTAAAAACGGACATTACAAAATAATGTGAATATGTCACTGTATACTAATAACATTTTGATGTAAATTTGCACATTGATAATCAGCCCAAAATGGTGGTAATTGGCTTTTCTGCTGTGTTTTATATTTTAACCCCGTCTTCATTAATTTAGTTATATAATCTTGCACATAAATTTAATATTTACTCATTACAGTTCCACCACTGATTTTCTGGCACTCTTGGTTCCAGAGCTTTGCTGGTTTATCCAGCCGGCCAAGGAAATCGCTCGGCGATGGGGATAGATGTGCTGGCTCCAGCTTGGCTGGAGTTCCAGAGTCCCGGCCGCAGGTTGCAAATTCAACCCACTGATCGGCCGTGGAAGTCCCAATGAGGTCGAGATTGGCTGCCTTGCCCAGCCTGAGTGCCATATTTTCGGAGAGACTTCCGGGGGGGGGGGGGATTTCCAGCGGGACCCTAGCGACCTCTAGCGAAAACCTAGTGTTCATTACAAGTCTATACATCGTTTATTTTTTCCTTTTTTTTTTCGATCCGATTTCTCCGTTTATTTGGCAAAGTGAAAAACGTGGGAACTATGCAAAAACATACATGCAAACTCCACACAGGCAGCACCCGAGGTCAGGATTGAACCCGGGTCTCAGGCGCCGTGAGGTAGTGGCTCCACCTGCTGCGCCACTGTGCTGCCAGTGCCACTAATGGCAGCTTTGTTGGTGATTAGGTGTTGAACTTTGTTCAGGCAACTACAGGGAAGACTTTTGTTGGTCTTCATGAACCCAATCCTCCTCAAAACCACTTTCCACATGCTCAGCGTAACTGAAGCAAGGCAGCTGTGTGTTCTGGAGGGGCGGTTTCTGCTTGCACGGTTTGCAAGCACTTCCTGGCAGAGGAACATCTAGAGGACATCAGGAGCTTGTAAAATTGTAGTGCAAGCCACCTGTTGCCATGGTTTCAACTGAAGGACTTTGGTGACGATAGCCTAGCGGAAATATTTGTTTTCAAGTTTTATCTATCTCTGCGTTTAAGGCCAAATGTTTGAAGGAGATTGATTTTCTACTTACAAGTGTTCATCCAGCTTCCGTTTCAGCAAATTAGACTGCAAAAAAAAACAAGGGGGAGGGGGGGGGGAAGGAACGAAGGTATGGTTAAGTAATGTCTCAGATGGAAAGCACAACGGTTCTGTTCATTAAAATAACTCACACTTGCAAACGTTAATCACAGAGGAAGAGAGATACGACCCAGGTGATCGCAGTGCAGCAAAGCTCCCCACTTGAGAATCTGAGGGGACCATTGCCCCAACATCTCAAATCCTTCACTGGGCCACCGAGCTCCGTGTCCATTGAAACAGATATACGTCAGATTCCAGAAGGACTCCAGTGCTGTTTGGTGTTGATCAGATAATAGTTTTGACTCGTGGACATAACCAAACAGAGACCGAGGCCTATCGCCAAGTCCTCCATTGCTCAAAGTCAAACCCAGACAGTCATAAAGCATGGAAACAGGCCGTTCAGCCCAACTTGCCCATGCCATCAAGGATTCCCCATCGATGCTATCCCCACTTCCCCAGGTTAGGCCCATAACCCTCCACACTTTTCCTAACCATGAAGCTGTCCAAATGTCGTAACTGTTTTTAACCTTTGAGTATATGAGGGATGGGGTTCACTTGAGGGATAAAGAGGCAAAAATGGTTTTGGCAGATAGAGTAAAGGAGAAGCCAAGAGATTCTACTGGTATATTAATTTAGAGATACAGCGCGGAAACAGGCCCTTCGGCCCACCGGGTCCGCGCCGACCAGCGATCCCCGCACACTAACACTATCCTATACCCACTGGGGACAGTTTTTATATTTACCAAACCAATTAACCTTCAACATTGGGAACATTTTTCCTGCACCTAGCTTGTCCAGTCCTTTTATAATTTTATATGTCTCTATAAGATCCCTCTCATCCTTCTAAAATCCTTCTAAACTCCAGTGAATACAAGCCTAGTCTTTTCAATCTTTCCTCATATGACAGTCCCGCCATCCCGGGGATTAACCTTGTGAACCTACGCTGCACTGCCTCAATTACAAGGATGTCCTTCCTCAAATGAGGGGACCAAAACTGTACACAATACTCCAGATGTGGTCTCACCAGGGCTCTGTACAACTGCAACAGTTTAGTTTAGAGATGCGGAAAGAGGCCCTTCAGTCCACGACGACCAGCGATCCCTGTATACTAGCAACTATCACACCAGGTACAATTTACAATCTCTACCCACGCCAATTAACCACCACACCTGAATGTCTCTGGAGTGCGGGAGGAAACCAGAGCTCCCGGAGAAAACCCACGCAGGTCACGGGGAGAGCGTACGGGTAACTCCGTACAGGTAACACCCGTGGTCTCTGGCGCTGCGAGGCAGCAACTCTACCGCTGTGCCACCATGCCGCCCGAATGCTGCACTGTTATTTCAGAAGGGCTGCAAGGACAACCCAGAGATCTACAGGAGGCTGAGCCCAATATCAATCGTGGGAACGTTAATGGAGGGGATTTTGAGAGACAGGATAGAAACATAGGAAATAGGTGCAGGAGGCCATTCGGCCCTTCGAGCCAGCACCGCCATTCATTGTGATCATGGCTGCTCGTCCACAATCAGTAGCCCGTGCCTGCCTTCTCCCCATATCCCCATTGATTCCGCTAGCCCCTAGAGCTTCATGCGTAGTATCGTCCGATCAGTTTGGATAGTTTGCAATCCGTAGAGATCTATGTAATGCTAGGATCTAACTGCATTTGTAAATGCAAGGACTGATTATGGATAGGAGCAAGGATTTTGCGTGGGAAATAGTGTTCCCAGATAGACTGAGCGGTCTGAAGAGGTGGTGAAGAGGACTGAGTTGGCAGGGTAGTAGATGTCATCTACATAGACTTTAGGAATGCCTTTGACATGGTTCTGTAGGGAGGGGGGCTCGTTTAGACGTTAGACTGCCTGGGATACATAATTGTGTCAGGAGTCAGATGTTGACAATGGAGGGTTGCTATTTAGATTAGGAGCCGGTGACCAAATGTTCAGTTATGTCCACAACAATCCATTAGGTACAGGAAAAAAAACTGGTTAAAATCGAAGGTAGACACACAATGCTGGAGTAACTCAGCGGCTCAGGCAGCATCTCGGGAGAGAAGGAATGGGTGACGTTTCGGGTCGAGACCCGTCTTCCTTTCTGGGTTAAAACGTAGAGCTGGAGGGCAGGAGGAATCACAGAGGGGGAGCAGTGAGAGAGGATGTCAGCTCCGGTTCCTGACCTCCCAGATCGGACCCAACCCGGACTAGGGGTTCTGACAGTCGAAGGAAGAAGGGTCTCGGCCCAGAAACGTCACCCATTCCTTCTCTGCCGAGATGCTGCCTGACCCGCTGAGTTATTCCAGCATTTTGTGTGTGTCTACAATCCATTAGGTACGATAGACACACAAAGCTGGAGTAACTTAGGGGGTCAGGCAGGATCTCTGGAGAAAAGGGGGAGGGGGGGGGGGGGGAAGAGATGCTGCCTGACCCGCTGAGGTACTCCAGCATTTTGTGCCTATCTTCAGTTTAAACCAGCATCTGTGGTTCCTTCTTATACAATCCATTAGGTACACCGTATATTTGAACAAGATCTCAACAGGCCCAGTGAAAGATTGGTGACCATCTCCATCTCACTTTGCCAAGGAAATGGAATCCTTTCAACCCTTTGATATCCAGTGCCAGCTTTGCACTTCCAAAATGATTCTCCACACACTTCCAATTAATTAAAACAAGGTCCACAACCATGAATATTAGTTGGCTGATTTTATCAAATGAGATAATGGTTGCTTTATGTTTAGTTTAGTTTCATTTAGAGATACAGCGCAGAAACAGGCCCTTCGGCCCACACTAACACTATCCTATACACACACACTAGGGACAATTTACACTTATACCAAGTCAATTAACCTGCAAACCTGCACGTCTTTGGCGTGTGGGAGGAAATAGATGATCTCGGAGAAAACCCATGCAGGTCACGGGGAGAACGTACAAACTCCGTACAGGCAGCGCCCGTAGTCGGGATGGAACCCGGGTCTCTGGCGCTGCAAGCGCTGTAAGGCGGCAACTCTACCGCTGCGCCACCGTGCCACCCTCAAAAGCTATGTTTGACGTTCTTAGAATTGATAACTCTATTAGGGTAGCACTTTTATTATTGAACACTGCAGGTTTCATCTTGTTATCAACAAAAGGGACAAATACTGGAAAGGACTATTTAGTCAGTCTCAGTAACAACAAATTAGGGGTTTTAAAAGCCCAATATTATAGGAGAAAGACTGGAGGTGGAAAATCCTTTGGTTTTAAGATTCTGGGAAAGAGTTATGCTAAGAGTAGAAAAAAAATAGATGGGCAATTTGTAATACGTTCCAGAAACACATTTCCCTCTTTATCATGATAGTAAATTGGTGCTAGAACTTTGGACCTTAGAGATACAGCGCTGAAACAGGCCCTTCAGCCCAGCGATCCCCACACGCTAGCACTATCCTACACACTAGGGACAGTCTACAATTTTACCAAAGCCAATTAACGCACAAACCTGGACTGCTTTGGAGTGTGGGAGGAAACCGGAACACCCGGATAAAATCAGGGAGAATGTACAAACTCCGTACAGGCAGCGCCCGTAGTCAGGATCGAACTTGGATCTCTGGCGCTGTGAGGCAGCAACTCTACCGCTGCGCTGCCCCACCTTAATGCGTTTGAGGTGTTATCTGGCTACAAACAGCTACCAGATCATCACGGTTCTGTATTCTTTGGTGGAGAAAACGACACACAAAGGGTTGAAAGAAACTCCAACCCCAATAGTAAAGCGGAGTGCCTCAATGTAATCATTCATCCTGTGCAGATTTAAAACAAAAATAAACGTGATTTGATAGCAACAAGTAATAATTGAAGCAGTTTAAAGTAGTAGCCTTGGCCAAATAGACAGTGCAACCTTTTAATTGACTTGTGCTTTTTCTGTGCAGTAAGCTCATTTTGGATGTATTTCTAACTGCTGATATACTTACAATGGCCTATTGTAGGTGAGAACACACAAAAGGGAAGAGAAAGAAACACATTAGACATATACAAAACCAAAATTAATCGCTTTAGTCCGTGTTACATTTTACATTTAACCTGCTGAAGTCGCAGCTTTCAAAGTATGACAATACTGCTCCATGATGAAAAATAATCAGCATAAAAAACATAACTATATTTTCAAGTTTCCCCTCTATTCCTGGTTGCATAAGTAATTTGGATTTTATCGAATTACAACAAACCCTCACTGTAATGGAGCATAGGGAATGGTGTCCGTTATTGCTGATTGTCCACTATAACAGAGTAAGGGTTTGTATCCCATTGCCGTCACAGCCCCGGGCGCTGGGTCAGAGGTGGGGTTGCCAACTGTCCCGTATTAGCCGCGGACCTTTCACCGTCCGGCGCGGCCTGAAATAGGCCGTGGACCTTTCACTGCCCAGCGGGGGCTTCAATATCGGGAGCCCCGACCGCCCCGACGTGGCAACTCCAACAGCCTGACCGCGGGAGAAGACGGCAGGGAAGAGAAAATACATTGTGGCCTTCCATCACACTGAGGAGGGACTGGAGGAGACTCACTGTGATGGATGTTTCTTTTTGTTTGGTGTTAGTTGTGATTGTATGTGTTATTGCATTTTTATTGATTATTCTTATTGGTCTTATTGTTTAACTGCGGGTAATGTTTCATTTCACTACACATTTATGTGTATGTGACAAATAAACCACTATTGACTATTGACTATCCCGCATTTTGGGCTAAATTGGTTTGTCCCCGACAGGACCGCCCTTGTCCCATATTAGGCCCGGGGGTCGCTGTAGGCCTGGACACTGTAGGCCCGGGGGCCGCTGTAGGCCCGGACAGTGTAGGTCCGGGGGCTGATGTAGGCCCGGCCAGTGTAGGTCCGAACACTGTAGGCCCCGACACTGTGTAGGTCCAGACACTGTAGGACTGGACACTGTAGATTTAGATTTAGAGATACAGCGCGGAAACAGGTCCTTCGGCCCACCGGGTCCGCGCCGCCCAGCGATCCCTGCACATTAACACTATCCTACACACACTAGGGACAATTTTTACATTTTACCCAGCCAATTCACCTACATACCTGTACGTCTTTGGAGTGTGGGAGGAGACCGAAGATCTCGGAGAAAACCCACGCAGGTCACGGGGAGAACGTACAAACTCGGTACAGATGGCGCCCGTAGTCTGGATCGAACCTGAATTTTTACATTTACCCCGCCCACTGTAGGCCTGGGGGCCGCTGTAGACCCAGCCAGTGTAGGTCTGGACACTGTAGGCCCTGACACTGTGGGCCCGAGGGCTGCTGTAGGCCCGGAAAGTGTAGGCCCGGGCGCTGCTCAACGGAGGTTGTGTTGCAACCTGCCTCCCAGCCCGGGCGACCGCCATTGGTGGTGCAGGAGCCGCTGGCTGGGTGAGGTCACGTGGGGCACGGGAAGGTGACGTCACCGTTTGTCCCTTATTCGGGAGTGAGATAGTTGGCAATCCCAGTCAGAGTCCAGGAGCCCCGTCACTAAGAGACCGGTGGCATCTCCCTCACCACACTGCTGCTGAATCCCGCATTCCCAAATTGAGGGCAAATTGGGAGGCATGGGGCGTTGGGATGGGAAAACCATGTCCCACTCGGAGTGAGATTCCCACAACTAATTGTCCATCTGGAGTTCAGGGTGAAAGTACATTTTGTGTCTATCTTCGGTGTAAACCAGCATTTGCAGTTCCTTCCCACACAATAAAACCTCAGCTGCAGTTACCGGAGTGAAAACCTAAGTGTTTCATTAACTGGGCTGCATTTAATATCATAATCAGTCTCCACCCTTGGAATTATATTAGGCTGAACGACCCTTCCACATGGGACCATGGTTCAGGGGCAGTTTGCTGATGGGAGCAAGGCAGACAGACAAGGGAAGGGGAGAAGACTATTCAAGGACTGATACTTCAGGTATCCTTAGGGTTGCCAACTTTCTCACTTCCAAATAAGGGACAAAAGGTGCCCCACCTGACCTCACCCAGCCAGCGGCCATGTGCTCCATCTCCACAAATGGCGGCCGCCCGGGCCGGGAGGCGGGATGCTACGCAAACTCCCTTAGGTGGCGCCCGGGCCTCTGGGCCTACAGTGTCTGGGTCCACACGGCCCGGGCCCACACTGCCCGGGCCCACAGTGTCCGGGCCTACAGTGTCCGGGCCTACAGCGGCCCCCGGGCCTAATACGGGACAAGGGCGAACCCGTACGGGACAAACCAATTTAGCCCAATATACGGGATGTCCCGGCTGATACGGGACAGTTGGCAACCCGAGGTATCCTCCGATATTTTATATAGAGAATAGACAGTCACACAGCTAGTACTCACATCTTCGGCCTTGCTTCCCTGTTCCTGGAGAGCTTGCTGGAGCTGTTCCACCTGCAACCGTAATTCCGTGATCTGCTGCTGATTCAGCCTGGAACACATCCATTACCAAGGTCAACAGCACATCCTTTCACATTCAACCATTTGAAATGTTGTAGCTTTTGGTTTTAGTTGAAAAAGTGAGAAAAGCTAATGGCATGTTGGCCTTCATAACGAGAGGATATGAGTAAAGAGGTCCTTCTGCAGTTATACAGGGCCCTGGTGAGACCACATCTGGAGTATTGTGTGCAGTTTTGGTCTCCTAACTTGAGGAAGGACATCCTTGCTATTGAGGCAGTGCAGTGTAGGTTCACGAGGTTAATCCCCGGGATGGCGGGACAGTCATATGAGGAAAGATTGGAAAGATTGGGCTTGTATTAACTGGAGTTGAGAAGGATGAGAGGGGGTCTTATAGAGATGTATAAAATTATGAAAGGACTGGACAAACTAGATGCAGGAAAAATGTTCCCAGTGTTGGGCGAGTCCAGAACCAGGGGCCACACAGTCTAAGAATAAAAGGGAGGCCATTTAAAACTGAGGTGAGAAAAAACTTTTTCACCCAGAGAGTTGTGAATTTGTGGAATTCTCTGCCACAGAGGGCGGTGGAGGCCAATTCACTGGATGGATTTAAAAGAGAGTTAGATAGAGCTCTAGGGGCTAGTGGAATCAAGGGATATGGGGAGAAGGCAGGCACGGGTTACTGATTGTGGATGATCACAATGAATGGCGGTGCGTACAGGCTCGAAGTGCCAAATGGCCTCCTCGTGCACCTATTTTCTATGTTACTCAATGGGCCAGGCAGTTGCTTCCCCCACGTGTCACCTGTTCACCTTCTCCGGAGATGCCGCCCGACCCGCTGAGCTACTCGAGCGCGGTGTGCCTAGCTGAGGGATTGATTGTCTCTCACCGGTTTTCATTCTCCAGCTTGTGGGTGTGTCTGTTGGCATCGTCCAACACGCTTTGGAACTCGTGGAAGCGGTGGTGGTCCGTCTCCTCTTGCTGAGCGCGCATCATCTTGTTCTCATGCTGCAGCCGGATCACCTTGTCCCTACGGCAACCACAGGTTCAGTTTAGAGTTGAAGGATGCAGGTGCCTCAGAACTACAGGTGCGTTCCGGGCTGGAATGCTCACAAGGACCCACACCACAATGTTTGCCCGTTTGCCGAACGTTTAGAGACACAGCGCAGAAACAGGCCCTTCGGCCCACCGAGCCCGCGCCGACCGGCAATCAGATAAACGCAGAGACCCGGGTTTGATCCTCACTGCGGGTGCTGTCTGTAAAGAGTTTGCACGTTCTCCCCTTGACTTTTCTCCGAGATCTTCGGTTTCCTCCCACACTCCAAAGACGTACATGTTTAGATTTAGATTTTAGATTTAGAGATACAGCGCGGAAACAGGCCCTTCGGCCCACCGGGTCCGTGCCGCCCAGCGATCCCCGCACACTAACACTGCCCTACACACACTAGGGACAATTTTTACATCTACCCAGTCAATTAACCTACACACCTGCACGTCTTTGGAGTGTGGGAGGAAACTGAAGATCTCGGAGAAAACCCACGCAGGTCACGGGGAGAACGTACAAACTCCGTACAGACGGCACCCGTGACAATAATAATAATAAATTAATGAACTAAACCTGCAAGAAACACTCCACACTTTGATTAAGGAATCTTGTAAAAGAAAAAGTTAATTGATTTAAACAGCTCACTGGTCTTTTCCAGCGATACCTAGAAGACACACAGGTTTTTTTTGTTAATTGGCTTTTGGTAAAAATGATAAATTGTCCCTAGTAGGATAGTGTTAGTGTGCGGGGATCGCTGTTCGGCGTGGACTCGGTGGGCCAAAGGGCCTGTTTGCACGCTGTTTCACTAAACCAACCCTACAATTGACAGTCAGACCGTCAATTTTGTCAAAATATCAAATTACAATCTTTTCTTTCTCACAAAATGTTGGAGTAACTCAGCGGGTCAGACAGCATCTCAGGAGAGAAGGAATGGGTGACGTTTCGGGTCGAGACCCTTCTTCAGATCCCCGCACACTAACACTATCCTACGCACGAGGGACAATTTATAATTTTGACCAAAAGCAAATTAACCAAAAAGACTGAAGAAGGGTCTTGACCCGAAATGTCACCCATTCCTTCTCTCCTGAGATGCTGCCTGACCTGCTGAGTTACTCCAGCATTTTGTGAAATAAATACCTTCGATTTGTACCGGCATCTGCAGTTATTTTCTTAAATGACAATCTTTGAAATGTGCATTTCCACTTTGGATCAGGATTTTACAAGCTATTATTGCATTATGGCATTTTTTTGACATAAAAAGATATATTTTTGATGAGACAGAGGCAAAATAAATGTAAAATATGGTCGAATTGAAGAACATGGGACCAGAGGGCAGGGCGAGGATGGGTGGTGGTGATGGAGGGAAAGGCATGCGTTTAAATAATGACTCACTGGAGCTCTGCAGGAATGATCTCCGCTGCTAGATTCCCCACTGATAAATCTTCATCAGATGCTGCAAAGGGACAGAGAACACAAGTCAAGATATTGAGGTAGATAGTCTATATTACGAGTCTATAAGTCTATATTACGCCCCTAGCACACATTTCAATAGACAACAGACACAATAGGTGCAGGAGGAGGCCATTCGGCCCTTCAAGCCAGCACCGCCATTCAATGTGATCATGGCTGATCATTCTCAATCAGTACCCCGTTCCTGCCTTCTCCCCATACCCCCTGACTCCGCTATCCTTAAGAGCTCTATCTAGTTCTCTCTTGAATGCATTCAGAGAATTGGCCTCCACTGCCTTCTGAGGCAGAGAATTCCACAGATTCACAACTCTCTGACTGAAAAAGTTTTTCCTCATCTCCGTTCTAAATGGCCTACCCCTTATTCTTCAACTGTGGCCCCTTGTTCTGGACTCCCCCAACATTGGGAACATGTTTCCTGCCTCTAACGTGTCCAACCCCTTAATAATCTTATACGTTTCGATAAAATCCCCTCTTATCCTTCTAAATTCCAGTGTATACAAGCCTAGTCGCTCCAGTCTTTCAACATACGACAGTCCCGTCATTCCGGGAATTAACCTAGTAAACCAAGTCACCCTGCACACCCTCAATAGCAAGAATATCCTTCCTCAAATTTGGAGACCAAAACTGCACACAGTACTCTAGGTGCAGTCTCACTAGGGCCCTGTACAACTGCAGAAGGACCTCTTTGCTCCTATACTCAACTCCTCTTGTTATGAAGGCCAACATTCCATTGGCTTTCTTCATTGCGTGCTGTACCTGCATGCTTCCTTTCAGTGACTGATGCACTAGGACACTCAGATCTCATTGTACGTCCCTTTTTCCTAACTTGACACCATTTAGATAATACTCTGCCTTCCTATTCTTACCACCAAAGTGGATAACCTCACACTTATCCACATTAAACTGCATCTGCCATGCATCCACCCACTCACACAACCTGTCCAAGTCACCCTGCAAACCTCATAGCATCTTCCTCACAGTTCACACTACCACCCAGCTTTGTATCATCTGCAAATTTGCTAATGGTACTTTTAATCCCTTCATCCAAGTCATTAATGTATATTGTAAATAGCTGCGGACCCAGCACCGAGCCTTGCGGTACCCCAGTTTACCCAGCTGATATCAGGCAACTGAACCATCCTACCAACAACTAGGCAGCTACTATCTACCTCCTTGTAGACCCTCGGCTACCTTAGATCAGACTTTACTGGCTTTATCTTGCACTGAACGTTAATCATGCTATTGCATTTACACAGAGATTGTGATCATGTATTGTCTTTCCGCTGACTGGTTGGCACACAACAAAACCCCGCTAACCGTGACAATAAACTGTACTAAACCAAGTACAGTGTGGTTAAATACTTACACCAGGCCACATTAAATTGTGACATAAGGAACTGCAGAGGCGGGTTTATATTTTTTTTAAAAAGCAAAGTGCTGGAGTAACCTAAATTGAGGAAGGACACAAAATGCTGGAGTAACTCAGCGGGTCAGGCAGCATCTAGGGAGAGAAGGAATGGGGGACGTTTCGGATCGAGGCCCTTCTTCAGACTGAGGAAGGACATCCTTGCTATTGAGGCAGTGCAGCGTAGGTTCACGAGGTTAATCCCCGGGATGGCGGGACAGTCATATGAGGAAAGATTGGAAAGACTGGGCTTGTACTCACTAAAATTTAGGATGAGAGGGGATCTTATAGAAACATATAAAATTATAAAAGGACTGGACAAGCCAGATGCAGGATAAATGTTCCCAATGTTGGGGGAGTCCAGAACCAGGGGCCACAGTCTAAGAATAAAGGGGAGGCCATTTAAAACTGAGGTGAGAAAATACTTTTTCACCCAGAGAGTTGTGAATTTGTGGAATTCTCTGCCACAGAAGGCAGTGGAGGCCAATTCACTGGATGGATTTAAGAGAGAGTTAGATGGAGCTCTTGGGGCTAGTGGAATCAAGGGATATGGGGAGAAGGCAGGCACGGGTTACTGATTGTTGGTGATCAGCCATGATCACAATGAATGGCCGTGCTGGCTCGAAGGGCCAAATGGCCTCCTCCTGCACCTATTTTCTATGTTTCTATGTAACTCAATGGGCCAGGCAGCATCTGTGGAGAACATGGGTAGGAGGAGATATTTCGGGTCGGGACAGTTGTGTGCAGCTCCATTGTAATGTCTTAGGCATCCCCAAACAGGCACAGCAACAACAAGGGGCGGCACAGTGGCGCAGCGGGTAGGGCTGATGCTCATTTTAACAACACTGCTTACAACCCTACAGTATGAATATTGAGTGGGAAGGAACAGCAGGTGCTGCTTTATGCCAAAGATAGACACAAAGTGCTGGAGTAACTCAGCGGGTCAGGCATCATCTCTGGAGAAACTGATGGATGATGTTTCAGGTCGGGACCATTCTTCAGACTGAGTCTGAAGAAGGGTTCTGAGCTGAAACGTTACCCATTCCTTCTCTCCAGAGATGCTGCCTGACCCGCTGAGTTACTCCAGCACTTTGTGCCTATCTTCAGTATGAACATTGAATTGAATAAATTTATGGGCCAAGTATGTACACATACAAGGAATGTGCCTTGGTGCTTTTTGCTCGCAAGTAACAACACGACATACAGTAAACAATTAAAAATAAAACATTACAATTTAAACATGTGAAGAATGAAATAAAATACCGGAGCAAAAGGAGGCTACAGACTTTTGGTTAGGAAAAAAACTGCTGATGCTGGTTTAAATCGAAGGTAGACACAAAATGCTGGAGTAACTCAGCGGGACAGGCAGCATCTCTGGAGAGAAGGAATGGGTGACGTTTCGGATCGAGACCTTTCTCCTCTCTCGCTAGTCTCTCATCAGTCTGAAGGAGGGTCTTGACCCAAAATGTCACTCATTCCTTCTCTCCTGAGATGCTGCCTGACCCGCTGAATTACTCCAGCATTTTGTGTCTACCTTTGATACTAATGAAATGGCCCAGATAGCAGCCAGAACGCTGTCTCCCAGAATACCTGAGAGTCCACATCACAGAGGATCTGACATGTACAACACACATTGCCGCACTGGTGGGTAAGGCAAGGCAGCGCCTTTACCAACTCAGACAGCTGAGGAAATTCAGAGTGTCTCTGAGGATCCTTCAGTGCTTCTATTCTGGGGCTGTAGAGAGCATCCTGTCCGGCAACATCACAGTCTGGTTTGGGAACAGCTCTGCCCAGGACAGGATGGCCCTGCAGAGAGTAGTGCGTTCGGCAGAACGCACCATGGGAACTACACTCGCCCCCCTGCAGGACCTATACATCAGGAGGTGCAGATCCAGAGCCAGCAACATTATGGGGGACCCCTACCACCCCAGCAACGGACTGTTCCAGCTGCTACGGTCAGGCAAACGCCTCCGCTGTCACGGTGAAAACGGAGAGGATGAGACGGAGTTTCTTCCCACAGTCCATCAGGACTGTTAACTATTATAACTCCAGGGACTACATTTTCTTTTCTGTATTAATTGTCATTTTTATGCTGTAATTGTAATTTTTTGCACAATCCGCAGGCGTTGCCACTTTCATTTCACTGTACATCGTGTATGTGTACGTGACAAATAAACATGACTTGACCCTTTCAGCGCAGAGATGCCGGCTGCAACCGGTGAGAGGAACGCTGACGTACCGGCCTTGCCCAGGAACCTCTGCTGCGCCTGTGCACACCGCAGCTCTTCATTCGTCTCCCGCAGGCCGTCACGCTCCACGATTAATCGCTGCGGCAACACAAACATTTACCAGTTTACTTCAGCTTACAGATGCAGCGCGGAAACTGGACCTTCCGCCCACCGAGTCCGCTCCGACCAGCGATCCCCGCGCACTGACACCAAAGACAACGGAGCCGAGCAAGATGGACCACTCCGTTGAAATCGCCAACACTGAATTGTCGTACGCAAAGGGGCCATTTTAGTAAGCAGAACCCGCCGTTCGCTAAGCCTCTCAGTGTTTTGGGGGAACAGTATGTGTGATGATACCATAAAAATGCAGAATATATCTCATTTATCAATTCACAGATTTTTGTTATTCTTCTTTTTAAATGTTTCTGCACGTTTCTGCCTACTAAAATGGCGCCGTGATGTACTACGGTTTTTAGTGCCGAGTGGTCTATCTTGCTCCTCAAGTATCTTTGGCCATGACAGACGACGGTTTTTAGGGCCGAGTGGTCTATCTTGCTCTGCTCTATTATCTTTGATTAACACAACCCCAAACACACTAAGGACAATTTATAATTTTACAAAGCCAATTAACCTACAAACCTGTGCGTCGTTGGAGTGTGGGAGAAACGAGCACCTGGAGAAAACCCACGTGGCCACAGGGAGAACGTACAATCTCCCGACAGACAGACAGCACCCATGCTTCGTTGTCACCTTCCTCTAGCTAACAATGATCTATTCTACATTTCCCTTGACCGCCGTCCCCTTTGATGTCTCGTTTTCACATCGTGCCCTTCCATATCTGTTTCTCCCCCTCCCCCGACTCTTAGTCTGAAGAAGGGTATGGACTCAAAACGTCACCCACTCCTTCTCTCCACAGATGCTGCCTGTCCCACTGAGTCGCTCCAGTATTTTTTTTAGTTTAGAGATAGTGCGGAAACCGGCCCTTTCGGCCCACCGGGTCCGCGCCGCCCAGCGATCCCCGCACACTAGCACCATCCTACACCCACTAGGGACAATTGTTATATTTACCAAGCCAATTAACATATATACCTGTATGTCTTTGGAGTGTGGGAGGAAACCGAAGATTTTTTAATTTAGATTTTGAGATACAGCGCGGAAACAAGCCCTTCGGCCCACCGAGTCCGCGCCGCCCAGCGATCCCCGCACACTAACACTATCCTACACCCACTAGGGACAATTTTATTACATCTTAACAAGCCAATTTACCTACATATCCTCACGTCTTTGGAGTGTGGGAGGAAACGGCAGATCGTGGAGAAAACCCACGCAGGTCACGGGGAGAACGTACAATCTCCCTACAGAGAGCAATTGTAAAATTTACAATTTTACCAAGCCAATTAACCTACAAACCTGTCCGACGTTGGAGTGCGGGAGAAACCGAGCAACCTGGGGAAAACCCACGTGGTGAGAGGGAGAATGTACAATCTCCCTACAGACAGCACCCGTAGTCAGGATCAAACGAAGGTCTCTGGCGCTGTAAGGCAGCAGCTCGAGTGCTGCGCCCCTTATTAGTATTAATACTTCAAAGCAGGTGTTTAATGGACAAGTCAACATATAATTTATCATTCTCTAACCTCCCTCAGCCACCATCTTGCATCACCACCACCGCATAAACTCCATCAGGATTACTTCCAATGTCCTCTCCATTCCTTCCACACCCTCTCCACAACTTCAAAACGTATCTTATCGAAACGTATACAAGATTATTAAGGGGTTGGACACGTTAGAGGCAGGAAACATGTTCCCAATGTTGGGGGAGTCCAGAACCAGGAGCCACAGTTTAAGAATAAGGGGTAGGCCATTTAGAACGGAGATGAGGAAAAAGCTTTTTCAGTCAGAGAGTTGTGAATCTGTGGAATTCTCTGCCTCAGAAGGCAATGGAGGCCAATTCTCTGAATGCATTCAAGAGAGAGCTAGATAGAGATCTTAAGGATAGCGGAGTCAGGGGGTATGGGGAGAAGGCAGGAACATGGTACTGATTGAGGATGATCAGCCATGATCACATTGAAAGGCGGTTCTGGCTCGAAGGGCCGAATGGCCTCCTCCTGCACCTATTGTCTATTGTCAAACTAACATTTTCTCTTTTTCCCAGTTCTGATAAAGGTTCCTGGACCCGAAACGTTCTTCTGCCCGCTTCACTGCCGAGAGGGAGACGAGCTGCCTGGTGTGCTGGGGATTTCCCTTCACTGCCAAGAGGGAGACGGACTGCCTGGTGTGCTGGGGATTTCCCCGAGGCTGGCTTAATTCAGCCATCCATTTTCCCGTACTCACCTCTTTCCCTTTCAGCAGCGCGTCGTGTTTCTCCTGCAGGTGCTTGAACTCAAACTGCCACTTTTCGGTTTTCATCGACTCCTCCGTGTGCTTGTTGTGAAGCTCGTGGACCTTTGAAGGGCGCGGCCGGGCGTGAGGGAGCAGGGGGTGTTGGGAGGGAGGGAATGAACCAGCCTTCCATTAGTCCGTCATTTTGACAAGAAGCCAACCGCACGAAAGCAGCCAACAGAAGCAAGGAACATTTCCACCCAACTCATCCCTGCTCCCGCCCGGGCCTGATGATACCAACGTTCGAACACGTCAACCACCCCATCCATAAGGTCATAAGTGATAGAAGCAGAATTAGGCCAATCGGCCCATCAAGTACTTGACCCCCTTCACAAAACCAAACTAACTTTGGCCTATTTTACCATGAACTTATAAGTACTCCGTAACCTCCGTAATCTATATACTAAAACTCTCGTTTGTTTGTTTGTTTGTTCCTGAACTACAGCCAAAACGGTACACGATAGCGCGACAATTTTAGGCCCACCTTACTCACCGTCGTCCCTTTGGTGCTAATGGAAGAACTTTCATTGAAATCGGTGTTATATTTTAAAAGTCCTTCACATTTTAAAGTTTAAATCTATCTCCTAGGGAAGGGGTAGGGAGGAGGGAGGGAAAGGGGTGGGGAAGGGGAGAAGGGGAGGGGGAAGGAGAGGGGGAAGGGGAGGGGAGAAGGGGAAAGGGAGGGGGAAGGGGAGGGGAGGGAGAAGGGGAGGGGGAAGGGGAGGGGAGAAGGGGAAAGGGGAGGGGGAAGGGGAGGGGAGAAGGGGAAAGGGAGGGGGAAGGGGAGGGGAGGGAGAAGGGGAGGAGGAGAGGAGAAGGGGAGTGGGGGTGGAGGGAGGATGAAGGGGGTTGTGGGGGATGGAGTGGGAGGGGAGGGGGAGGGGACAGAGAGGAGGGAAGGGTGGGGGAGAGGGTGCTGCACCAATGCAGGAGAGGTTTGGGCCCAACGTGTCCACTTGGCCTAGTGGACTGTAAGACCTCAGCACCCACTGCAGCCTGGCTAACCAGCCTATAGTCCCCACTGTGCTGCTTTGCTCCCTTCTTGAACAGCGGGGTAATATGGGCAATTTTCCAATCGTCTGGAACCACTCCTGACTCGAGTGATTCTTGAAATATCAGTATTAATGCCTCCACAATCTCTAAAGCCAGCTCTTTCAGAACCGCAGGGTGCAGTCCACCCGGTCCTGGTGACTTATCCACCTTCAGCCCTTTCAGCTTCCCAAACACCTTCTCCTTAGCAATAGCCACTCCACTAACTCCCACCCCCTGACTCTCTTGAATTTCAGGCACGTTGCTGGTGTCTTCCACTGTGAAGACTGATGCAAAAATGTTATTCAACTCCTCTGCCATTTCTTTATTCCCCATTATCACTTCACCTGCATCATTCTCCAGCGATCCAACATCCACCCTCGCCTCTTTCTTACTCTTTATATAACTGAAGAAACCCTTTTATATTATCAGCTTGCTGTTACCGTTTACCTTTTACTGTTTACATGCTTTAATCCCCTGTCTATATGTATTGTACTGCACTGTCTAATTGTATTATACTGTATTGTATTGTAGGAAAATAACTGCAGATGCTGGTACAAATCGAAGGTATGGCAAAATGCTGGAGTAACTCAGCGGGTCAGGCAGCATCTCAGGAGAGAAGGAATGGGTGACGTTTCGGGTCGAGACCCTTCTTCAGACTGATGTCAGGGGAGGGGAGACAGGAAGACAATAGGAGAACTGGGATGGGGGAGGGGAAAGAGAGGGACAGAGGAGCTTTCTGAAGTTAGAGGTCAATGTTCATACCGCTGGGCTGCAAGCTGCCCAAGCGAAATATGAGGTGCTGTTCCTCCAATTTGCGGTGGGCCTCACTATGACAATGGAGGAGGCCCAGGACAGAAAGGTCAGACTGGGAGTGGGAGTTGAGGTGCTGAGCCACCGGGAGATCAAGTTGGTTAAGGAGGACTGAGCGAAGGTGTTGAGCGAAACAATGGCCCTCTCTTTCCCCTCCCCCTTCCCAGTTCTCCCACTGTCTTCCTGTCTCCAACTACATCCTTTCTTTGTCCCGCCCCCTCCCCTAACATCAGTCTGACGGGCGACGTTTCGGGTCGAGACCCTTCTTCAGACTGATGTCAGGGGGGCGGGACAAAGGAAGGATATATATAGGTGGAGACAGGAAGATAGAGGGAGAACTGGGAAGGGGGAGGGGAAGAGAGGGACAGAGGAACTATCTAAAGTTGGAGAAGTCAATGTTCATACCACTGGGCTGCAAGCTGCCCAAGCGAAATACGAGGTGCTGTTCCTCCAATTTCCGGTGGGCCTCACTATGGCACTGGAGGAGGCCCATGACAGAAAGGTCAGACCGGGAGTGGGAGGGGGAGTTGAAGTGCTCAGCCACCAGGAGATCAGATTGGTTAACGCGGACCGAGCGCAGGTGTTGAGCGAAGCGATCGCCGAGCCTGCGTTTGGTTTCGCCGATGTAAATAAGTTGACATCTGGAGCAGCGGAAACAATAGATGAGGTTGGAGGAGGTGCAGGTGCACTCTGTCTCACCTGGAAAGACTGTTTGGGTCCTTGGATGGAGCTGAGGGGGGAGGTAAATGGACAGGTGTTGCATCTCGTGCGGTTGCAGGGGAAAGTGCCTGTGGATGGGGTGGTTTGGGTGGGAAGGGACGAGTGGACCAGGGAGTTACGGAGGGAACGGTCTCTGCGGAACGCAGAAAGGGGAGGAGATGGCCAGTGGTGGGGTCCCGTTGTAGGTGACGGAAATGTTGGAGGATGATTTGTTGGACCTTCGATTTGTACCAGCATCTGCAGTTATTTTCTTATACTATATATTCTTAAACTAAAGTAACAAAGTGAGATGACAATGTGATCCAGTTTAAGGTGTCACAAAATGCTGGAGTAACTCAGCAGGCCAGGCAGCATCTAGGAGGGAGGGAGTGGGTGACGTATGATGCACCTTACCTGTCTCTTGTAAACCTCCAGCTGGCTGCGGACTGAGTTAGCTTTCTTCAGCTCCTCCTCCAGGTCAAAGGTCTTCTGCATGTAGACAGTGTTCCTTTCCTCCAGGAGTTTGACCTGTCTACGCAGGTCTCCCAGGTCCTCCAGTTTCCTCTTGTAGGCTTCCACAGTAGCCTCCAGCTTGCTGACTTTGTCTGAGGAATGCCTGCGAATATCAAGGAAGACCTCAATCATTTAGTTTAGCTTAGATACAGCGCGGAAACAGGCCCTTCAGCCCACCGATTCCGCCCCCACCAGCGATCCCCGCACACTAACACTGTCCCACACACACTGGGGCAATTTGTGTGCGGTGGCGCAGCGGTAGAGTTGCTGCCTTACAGCGAATGCAGCGCCGGAGACTCAGTACAGACGGCGCCCGTAGTCAGGATCGAACCCGAGTCTCCGGCGCTGCATTCGCTGTAAGGCAGCAACTCTACCGCTGCGCCACCGTGACCGCCCTTCATCTCATCTCATTCTCAATCTCGATCTCATTCTCCTGCCTTCTCTCCTTTAACTTTTGACGCCCTTACTAATCAAGAACCTATCAACCTCTGCTTTAAAAATACCCACTGATACCAGGGACCACAACAAGAGAACAAAACACGCAAGATCTCACGTTCACAAGTTCTTGGGAGTAGAATTAGGCCATTCGGCCCATCGACTGTACTCCACCATTCAATCACGGCTAATCTGGCGGGACTGTCGTATGAGGAAAGATTGGAAAGACTGGGGCTTGTATTCACTGGAGTTTAGAAGGATGAGAGGGGATCTTATAGAGACGTATACAATTATAAAAGGACTGGACAAGCTAGATGCAGGAAAAATGTTCCCAATGTTGGGGGAGTTCAGAACCAGGGGGCACAGTCTAAGAATAAAGGGGAAGCCATTTAAAACTGAGGTGAGAAGTAACTTTTTCACCCAGAGAGTTGTGAATTTGTGGAATTCTCTGCCACAGAGGGCAGTGGAGGCCAATTCACTAGATGAATTTAAAAGAGTGTTAGATAGAGCTCTAGGGGCTAGCAGAATCAAGGGATATGGGGAGAAGGCAGGCATGGGTTACTGATTGTGGATGATCAGCCATGATCACTATGAATGGCAGTGCTGGCTCGAAGGGCCGAATGGCCTCCTCCTGCATCTATTGTCTATGTTTCTATCTCTGCTAATCCCTTCCTGCCTTCTCCCCATAACTCTTGACACCTGTTCTGATCAAGAAATCTCTGCTGTCAGCCACTTCTTAGCATCTGGTTGAAAAAGCAGAAGTAATGGTAAAATGTGCATCCCCTCCCTCTCGTGTAAATGGTTCTTGGCACAGGTCAATGAATAGATAAGCGTCCGGCCGGCCGCGGCCGTACCCCGGCAGAAGGCCTGGCTCGCCCGCCGCAGGACTGGGAACCCCCCTGGAGTCGTCCGAGGTTGGTCCCCTGCTGGGCCCGGAATGTGGGCGGAGGAAGGCGGCAAACACTGGACAGTGGGCCGTTTTCAAGATGGTGGCAGATGGAGGAGAGGATCGGCGTCGCCAGGACAACGGGCCTTTGAGGCCAAGATAAGACCGCACTCTCGGCAACTTTGTGGGCGCCCAGAAACGTGGCGAAGTTTGCTATTACGCCACCATCGTTGCCCTTTTGTACTTACGGTAGCTATGATTGCGTTTCTCTACGGTATGATTTTACTGGAGTGCATGCAAAACAAAGAATTTCACTGTGCCTCGGTACATGTGTCAATAAAGCATCATCATCATCAAACGTAGAGAAATTAAAACCAATTGGCAAATTGGCTGGGGTACGCAGATAAATACATACAATAAATACGTCTGAAAGTTTCCAGCAGGAGACACCTAATGCCTGCTGTGATTTGATTTCCAGCACATGCCCAAAACAAATTAGTTTTTGAATCGAGTTCATAAGATCCATTCGGCCCATCAAGTCTACTCTACCATTCAATCATGGCTGATCTCTCTCTCCCTCTCAACCCCATTCTCCTGCCTTTTCCCCATAACCCCTAACACCCGTACTAATCAAGAATCTATCTCTCCCTTACGAATACCCACTGACTTGGCCTCCACCACAGTCTGTGGCCATGAATTCCACCCTCTGACTCAAGGGTGTCAAGGGTGACCTGCGTCTACTCCAAAGACGTACAGGTATGTAGGTTAATTGGCTGGGCAAATGTAGTGTGTGTAGGATAGTGTTAGTGTGCGGGGATCGCTGGTCGGTGCGGACCCGGTGGGCCGAAGGGCCTGTTTCCGCACTGTATCTCTAAATCTAAATCTAAAATTCCTCCTCATCTCCTTTCTGATGGTGCGTCCTTTTACTCCGAGGCTGTGCCCTCTGGTCCTAGACTCTCCCACCAGTGGAAACATCCTCTCCACATCCACTCTATCCCGGGCCTTTCACTATTCGGTAAGTTTCCATGAGGGTCCCCCCCTCATCCTTCTGAACCCCAGCGAGTGCAGGCCCAGTGCCGACAAACGCTCATCATATGTGAACCCAGTCGTTCCTGGGATCAGGCGGTTGTGCTTTGGGCCTCACCTCAAGATGTCCATCTCGTCCTTGAGGGACTGGGACTCCTCGGCCAGGCTGGTCAGCTCGTCGTTCCTGTGCTGCAGCTCCAGGGTCTCCTTCTCCATCTCCTCGCACCGGATGCGGAAGTCATCTTTGATTGCCTCCAATCTGGGCAAAAGAGGAACAACTTAACTTTGACAGCAGACAAGAGGTGCAGGAGGAGGCCATTCGGCCCTTCGAGCCAGCACCGACATTCACCGTGATCATGGCTGATCATCCACAATCAGTACCCCGTTCCTGCCCTCTCCCCATACCCCCTGACTCCGCTATCCTTAAGAGCACTATCTAGCTCTCTCTTGAAAGCATCCAGAGAATTGGCCTGGAGTAACTCAGCAGGTCAGGCAGCATCTGTGGAGAACATGGATAGGTGACGTTTCACAGAGTGCTGGAGTAACTCAGTGGGTCAGGCAGCATCTGTGGAGAACATGGATAGGTGACGTTTCACAGAGTGCTGGAGTAACTCAGCGGGTCAGGCAGCATCTCTGGAGAACATGGATAGGTGACGTTTCACAGAGTGCTGGAGTAACTCAGCAGGTCAGGCAGCATCTGTGGAGAACATGGATAGGTGACGTTTCACAGAGTGCTGGAGTAACTCAGTGGGTCAGGCAGCATCTGTGGAGAACATGGATAGGTGACGTTTCACAGAGTGCTGGAGTAACTCAGTGGGTCAGGCAGCATCTCTGGAGAACATGGATAGGTGACATTTCACAGAGTGCTGGAGTAACTGCCTTCTGATGCAGAGAATTCCACAGATTCACAACTCTGTGTGAAAAAGTTTTTTCCTCATCCCATCTGAAGAAGGGTCTCGACCCGAAATGTCACCCATTCCCTCTCTCCTGGATGCTGCCTGACCTGCTGTGTTACTCCAGCATTTTGTGATACTTTCCTCATCTCGTTCTAAATGGCCTACCCCTTATTCTTAAACTGCGGCCCCTGGTTCTGGACTCCCCCAACATTGGTAGAAACAAGGAACAAGTGCGGCAGGGTGGCGCAGCGGTAGAGTTGCTGCCTCACAGCGCCGGAAACCCAGGTTCCATCCTGACAACGGGCGCTGTCTGGACAAACAGAGTTTGTACGTTCTCCCCGGGACCAGCGTGGGTTTTCTCCGGGTGCTCTGGTTTCCTCCCGCACTCCAAAGACGTGCAGGTTTGTAGGTTAATTGGCTTTTTTAAATGACGCCCAGTGTGCAGGTTAGACATAGTGAATGGGTGATCATTGGTCCATGTGGACCCAGTGGGCTGTTTCCACACACCGCATCTCCAACAAACTAACTAAAACTGCGCAATGCTGGTTACCAAGGATGGGCACAAAGTGCTGGAGTGACCCGGCAGCTCAGGCAACAAACATCTCTGGGGAACATGGGTAAGTGAGGTTTGGGATCAGGACCCTTCTTCAGACTGATTGGATAGAAAGCTAGAGGGACTGAACCTTGATGCCTGTGTGCCATCAGGCAGGGTGTCGTCTGTCCCTTTACAACCGTACAACTGACCACCCGCACTATGCCAACACGAGAATGAATGAAGATTACAGAAGATGAGGACATTTAAGAGTTAGTTGCAAAGACATCCTTGTAATTGAGGCAGTGCAGCATAGGTTCACGAGATTGATCCCCGGGATGGCGGGACTGTCATACGAGGAAAGGTTGGAAAGACTAGGCTTGGAGTTTAGAAGGATGAGAGGGGATCTTATAGTAGAGACATAGAAAACTATAAAAAGACTGGACAAGCTAGATGCAGGAAAAATGTTCCCAATGTTGGGGGAGTCCAGAACCAGGGGCCACACAGTCTAAGAATAAAGGGGAGGCCATTTAAAACTGAGGTGAGAAGAAACTTTTTCACCCAGAGCGTTGTGAATTTGTGGAATTCTCTGCCACAGAGGGCAGTGGAGGCCAATTCACTGGATTAATTTAAAAGAGAGTTAGATAGAGCTCTAGGGGCTAGCGGAATCAAGGGATATGGGGAGAAGGCAGGCACTGGTTACTGATTGTAGATGATCAGCCATGATCACAATGAATGGCGGTGCTGGCTCGAAGGGCCAAATGGCCTCCTCCTGCACCTATTTTCTATGTTTCTAAGTATTCAGGCATTCTTTGGATTCTATTTGAAAATGCATGGGAGATAGATAATTATCACTAAGTATAGAACAGACTAATTTAACAGCTTTTGGTTGCACATATTCCAACTCCACTAAAGTCACTGGAATGGATCAACATCACAGGAGCAAGCGATAATTACCAGCTAAGTTTAGTTTAGAGATACCGCGCGGAAACAGGCCCTTCAGCCCACCCGGTCCGCGCCAACCAGCGGTCCCCCGCACACAAACACTGCCCTACACACACTCGGGACAATTTATAATTATACCAAGCCAATTAGCGTACGAACCTGTATATTTTCGGAGTGTGAGAGGAAACCGGGGCACCTGGAGAAAACCCACGCAGGTCACAGGGAGAACGTGCAAACTCCATACAGACAGCACCCGCAGTCAGGATCGAACCCGGGTCTCCTGCAGCAACTCTACTGCTATGCCACGTGCAGCAGTTATGGAAAGTTACCCAAAGGGTGGTGGATGTATGAAATGAGCTGCCAGAGGAGGTAGTTGAGGCTGGGATTATTGCAACGTTGAAGAAACAATTAGACAGGTACATGGATAGGACAGGTTTGGAGGGATACGGGCCAAACGCAGGCAGGTGGGACCAGTGTAGCTGGGACATGTTGGCCGGTGTGGGCAAGTTGGGCCGATGGACCTGTTTCCACGCTATGCTACTTGTCTAACTGTAGTTCAGTTTAATTTAGAGATACAGCGCGGAAACTGAGTCGGCACCGACCAGCGATCCCCGGACACTAACAATATCCCGCACGCACTAGGGACAATTTACACTTGTACCAAGCCAATTAGCCTACAAAGGTGCACGTCTTTGGAGCGTGGGAGGAAACCGTAGATCTGAGAGAAAGCCCATGCAGTCACAGGGAGTAGGTGCAAACTCCGTACAGACAGCACCTGGGTCTCTGGCGCTGCAAGCTCTGCAAGGCAGCAACTCTACCCCTGCGCTTCCACGCCGCCCTTGAAAGGTCAGAGTCACTGAGGATGAGGAGGGAAGGTACCTGTAGTTCTCCTCCTGCACCAGCTCCAGCTGGCTCTGCAGCAGCAGGAGCTTCTTGTTGGTGGCGCTGGTGGAGTCCTCCAGCGGGTTGGAGCGGCCCGACCGCTCGCGCAGCACCTTGTTCTCGGCCAGCAAGCTGTTCTTCTCCTCCAGAAGGCTGGCAACCTGCGGGAGAAAGGCTGCAGGCGTCAAGGGACCGAGCGGGAAGAGCAGGCGGGCAATGGAAAGTGCACTGGGATCAACGCTTCCTCCCAAAGGGGCCTTTATACAGGAACAGTAACCGCTTCCAAGCCAATGAGTAAAAATAGCTTCCTCACACAAAGATTTAAAATGAGGACAAAACATACAAGCCAGTGATATGAATATTACACTTCTCTCATCTCAAGTAACACTTGCATTCCCTCTCTCTCCGTCCTTTCCCCACCCTAGTTTTCCGACTCCAGATGCTCCTTGACTTACGATATTTCCACCTTACGATGGTGCGCAGCGGTAGAGTTGCTGCCTTACAGCGAATGCAGCGCCGGAGACCCGGGTTTGATCCTGATTATTAAGGGATTGGACACGTTAGAGGCAGGAAACATGTTCCCAATGTTGGGGGAGTCCAGAACCAGGGGCCACACAGTTTAAGAATAAGGGGGAGGCCATTTAGAACGGAGATGAGGAAAAACTTTTTCAGTCAGAGAGTTGTGAATCTGTGGAATTCTCTGCCTCAGAAGGCAGTGGAGGCCAATTCTCTGAATGCATTCAAGAGAGAGCTAGATAGAGTTCTTAAGGATAGCGGAGTCAGGGGGTATGGGGAGAAGGCAGGAACGGGGTACTGATTGAGAATGATCAGCCATGATCACATTGAATGGCGGTGCTGGCTCAAACGGCCGAATGGCCTCCTCCTGCACCTATTGTCTATTGTTTGACTAAAGGGGCCGTCTGTACGGAGTTTGTACGTTCTCCCCGTCACCTGCGTGGGCTTTCTCCCAGATTTTCAGTTCCCTCCCACACTTCAAAGACGTGCAGGTTTGTCGGTTAATTGGCTTGGTGTATGTGTAAATTGTCCCTAGTGGGTGTAGGATAATGTTAGTGTGCGGGGATCGCTGGTCGGTGCGGACCCGGTGGGCCGAAAGGGCCTGTCTCCGCGCTGTATCTCTAAACTAAACGGCAGCGAGCCGCGGTTCCCAGTCAGCCACGAGATCACGTGTATTAAATGTATTTTCAACTTACGATATTTGGGGTTTACGATGGGTTTATCGGAACGTGACCCCATCGTAAGTCGAGGAGCACTTGTAGTTTTACAGTCATCCTGCTTTGTTTGTTCGGATCCCCTCGTGATTACCTTTCCCACAGCCAACAATGAACCATTGTGGGCTCCACCTTCCCTTCATCACCAGTGCTGGCTTTCATCTGTTCTTTTCATTCATTTGTTCTTTGTACTGCTTCATACCTCTAATTCCCCTCACCCCTGACTCTCAGTCTGAAGAAGGATCTCGACCTTTGGGTCTCACCCATTCCTTCTCTCTAGCGATGCTGCCTGACCCGCTGTGTTACTCCAGCATTTTGAGCCCGTCTTAAGCATAAAGAAGCTTGCCCTGTGACAGAGAGCATTTTGCGCACAAACTCAAGGCATCGATTCGATTTCCACAACGATATACAGACTGTAGTTTATCTAAATTAGTTGCATTTGTATTGATCTTTTGTGCATGAAATAATAGTTCAATTGGTGTTTAGCATCTGTAAAATAATCAGTTTTATATAATCACCTGTCTACACCCTCAGGCTTATTTTTTAGAGATACAGCGCGGAAACAGGCCCTTCGGCCCACCGGGTCCGTGCCGACCAGCGATCCCCGCACATTAACACTATCCTACACCCACTAGGGACAATTTTTTACATTTACTAAGCCAATTAACCTACAAACCTGCACCTCTTTGGAGTGTGGGAAGAAACCGAAGATCTCGGGGAAAACCCACGCAGGTCACGGGGAGAACGTACAAACTCCGTACAGACAGCACCCGTAGTCGGGATGGAACCCGGGTCTCCGGCGCTGCATTCTTATCTCGGCCCAAGCTTATCTTCCATGTGAAAATCTAGATGCATTCCTCCCGAGTTGAGGAATACAGAGATTCAAAAGTCTAAGCTCAGAGATTTGGGGCTCAGTCTCACAGACTAGGCCTCTCCTTTTGGGAAAATGAGTTAAAATACGTAAGAGATCATCAGATTCCAACTGTAGTGGGGGAAAGCTCGGTAGAAATACCTTTGAAGCGCAGGCTGGGAGGACATACACCGATCAGCCAAAACATTATGCCCACCTGCCTAATATGCTGTTGGTCCTCCGTGTGCAGCCCCATACGCAGCAGGGTGCGATGCACTGTGTATTGTGACACATTCCTCCCGTAACCACCATTAACATTTTCTGTGACTTGTGCCACAGTCGACCTTCTGTCGGTTCGGACCAGACGGGATAGCCTTCGTTGCCCTCGCGCATCGATGACCCTTGGGCGCCCAACACCCTGTCTGTCGCCGGTTTGTCCCTCCTCGGACCACTGTCGGTCGGTACTCACTACTGCTGACCAGGTCTTTACCCCTGCCCATTTCTCCTGCATCCAACACATCAACTTCACGAACTGACTGTTCACTTGCTGCCTAATATATCCCACCCCTTGACAGGTGCCATTGTAACAAGATAATCCATGTTATTCACTTTGCCTGTCAGTGGTTATAATGTTTTGGCTGCTCGGTGTACGATATAGTACTGAGGTACATGGTCCTAAAGTGATCAAAGCAGGAGGGTAATTGCTGTGGACAGGTTAGATTCCATGTACCCTCTCCCGGCAACTTTAAGCTGACTTATTTTTTCCTCGGTCCTGGTTCTGATGGAGGGTCTTCAGCCCGAAATGTTTTATTTGGACAGATATTGCCTGACCTGCTGAGTGTGCCAGCATTTTTGCTGGGTGGCGCGGTGGCGCAGCGGTAGAGTTGCTGCCTCACAGCGCCGGAGATCCGGGTCCCATCCTGACTGCGGGTGCTGTCTGTACGGAGTTTGTTCATTCTCTCTTTCTGTAAACTCTGTGGGTTTTCTCCAGGTGCTCCGGTTTCCCCCCACACTCATAGAAAACATAGACAATAGGTGCAGGAGGAGGCCATTCGGCCCTTCGAGCCAGCACCGCCATTCATTGTGATCATGGCTGATCGCCCACAATCAATAACCCGTGCCTGCCTTCTCCCCATATCCCTTGATTCCAGTAGCCCCCAGAGTTCTATCTAACAATCCATCCAGTGAATTGGCCTCCACTGCCCTCTGTAGCAGAGAATTCCACAAATTCACAACTCTCTGGGTGAAAAAGTTCCTTCTCACCTCAGTTTTAAATGGCCTCCCCTTTATTCTAAGACTGTGGCCCCTGGTTCTGGACTCCCCCAACATTGGGAACATGTTTCCTGCATCTAGCTTGTCCAGTCCTTTTATAATTTTATATGTTTCTATAAGATCCCCTCTCATCCTTCTAAACTCCAGTGAATACAAGCCTAGTCTTTTCAATCTTTCCTCATATGACAGTCCCGCCATCCCAGGGATCAATCTCGTGAACCTACGCTGCACTGCCTCAATTGCAAAGATGTCCTTCCTCAAATTAGGAGACCAAAACTGTACCCAATACTCCAGACGTGGTCTTACCAGGGCCCTACACAACTGCAGAAGGACCTCTTTACACCTTTACTGAAATCTTCTCGTTATGAAGGCCAACATGCCATTAGCTTTCTTCACTGCCTGCTGTACCTGCACGCCACCTTTCAGTGACTGGTGTACAAGGACACCCAGGTCTCGCTGCACTTCCCCCTTACCTAACCTAACACTATTGAGATAATAATCTGCCTCCTTGTTTTTGCCGCCAAAGTGGATAACCACACATTTATCTATATTATACTGCATCTGTACAAGAAGATCTCTCTGTTGTTATTAGAGTCAAGAACCATCACTGCCCTCCTTCGTCAACGGTGAGCTTAAGGACTTTATTGGGAAGGACTAAGTTGCTGCTACCCTATGATCACGGTAAAATAAACTGTAAATTATATTCTCTACATCACAAAAGCCATGCCAAAAGAGACAGCAATGACATTGTTAAGTTTGCACATGCAGATTTTAATTCCTAGTTGATTAATATGTTGTACAGCCAGGTATAGATTTAAAATGATATTGTTAAACTTTGTTTTAAACCATTGTTAAAATTTAGTTTTCGAAAATCACTTTTTTTTTAAACTTACCTTAATCAGGATCTCAGAATATTTTTTTTTTGCCATTTAGTCCTTAGCCCTTCTGAAGTAAATGTATTGGACAAATTATTAGACAGAAGAAACTGCAGATGCTGGTTTACAAACTAAAATAGTGCTGGAGTTATTCAGCGGGTCAGGCAGCGTCTTTGGTGGACATGGATTAATTGGTGACATTTCTGGTCGTGACCCTCCAGAGATGCTGCCTGACTTGCAGAGATACTCTCATACGGGCGACACGGTGGTGCAGCGGTAGAGTTGCCGCCTTACAGCAAATGCAGCGCCTGAGACTCGGGTTCGATCCTGACTACGGGTGCTGTCTGTACGGAGTTTGTACGTTCCCCCCCGTGACCTGCGTGGGTTTTCTCCGAGATCTTCGGTTTCCTCCCACACTCCAAAGACGTATACACGTATGTAGGTTAATTGGCTGGGCAAATGTAAAAATTGTCCCTAGTGGGTGTAGGATAGTGTTAATGTGCGGGGATCGCTGGGCGGCGCGGACCCGGTGGGCCGAAGGGCCTGTTTCCGCGCTGTATCTCTAAATCTAAAATCTAAAAAAAAATCTAAAATTTACTGTGTGTGGGTGTATGGAACGAGCTGCCAGAGGAGGTAGTTTAGTTTAGAGATACAGTGTGGAAACAGGTCCTTCGGCCCACCGGGTCCGCACCGATCAGCGATCCCCGCACACTAACACTATCCTACACACACTAGGGACAATTCTTACATTTATACCAAGCCAATTAACCTACAAACCTGCACATCTTTGGAGTGTGGGAGGAAACCGAAGATCACGGAGAAAACCCACGCAGGTCACGGGGAGAACGAGCAAACTCCGTACAGACGGCGCCCGTAGTTGGGATGGAACCTGCGCTGCATTCGCTATAAGGCGGCAACTCTACCACTCCGCCCTTTTGAGGCAGATACTACAACAACATTTAAAAAGAATTTGGACAGGTACATGGATAGGAGAGGTTTAGAGGGATATGGGCCAAATGTGGGCGGTGCTGTGGCACTACAGTGGATGGGGCATCTTGGTCGGCATTGGGAAGTTGGACCGAAGGGCCTGTGTCCGTGCTGTATGCAACTATTCAATGACTGAATAGTTGAGGCAAGGGATCAAAGCTGGAAAGAGATGTTAAATCAAAGTGGACAAAGTTTAAAGAGAAGTATTAAAAGAGAAAATGGTAAACACAGTGGCAGGAAGGGGTAGAGATTGGAAGTGAAAAGGTAAATCAGGTTTCTCAGCCACACGATCATTTTAAATGTTTGGTGTGGGCTGCAGTAAGCACATTATGGAAACTTAACAAATCCACATTAGCGTATAAAGTGGCAAGAGAAGACACACAAATAAGTTTTTTAAACTAGGTTTGAGTTTACTGAGTAGGGAAACTACAGATGCAGGTTTCAATCGAAGGTAGACACAAAATGCTGGAGTAACTCAGCGGGTCAGGCAACGTCTCGGGAGAGAAGGAATGGGTGACGCCTCGACCCGAAACGTCACCCATTCCTTCTCTCCCGAGATGCTGCCTGACCCACTGAGTTACTCCAGCATTTTGTGTCTACCTTTGAGTTCACTGAGTACTTTCCGAGGAATTGGTCGTCTCATTCAGAAGCAATTGTCGTTGACAAGATAGGAAGGGTTTAGGGGGCTATGTGCCAAATGAAAACAAGTGGGAGTAGACCAATATGACAACTTGGTCAGCGTGGACAAAGGTACATAAAATTTCAAAAAGTGCAAAAATGGTGGCGCAGCGGTAGAGTTGCTGCCTCACAGCGTCAGGGACCCGGGTTCAATCCTGACTACGGGTGCTGTCCGGACAGAGTTTGTACGTTCTCCCCGTGACCCGTGTGGGTTTTCTCCGGGATCTCTGGTTTACTCCCTCACTCCAGAGATGTACAGGTTTGTATGCTAAATGGCTTGGTATAATTGTAAAAGTGCCCCCAGTGTGTGTTGGAGAGCGTAAGTGTGCAGGAATCGCCGGTCGGCACGGACTCGGTGGGCCGAAGGGCCTAATTCCGTGTTTCATCTCTCAACTAAACTAAACACAACTGTAGCGGACACATGTTGTGTTGGACCTCTGCAATCCCAAGAAAACATAGCAGTTAGACACAAAATCGAAGGTAGACACAAAATGCTAGAGTAACTCAGCGGGTCAGCAAGCATCTCGGGAGAGAAGTAGTGGGTGACATTTCGGGTCGAGACTCTTCTTCAGACTGATGCTGCCTGACGCGCTGAGTTACACCAGCATTTTGTGTCTACCTTCGATTTAGACAATAGACAATAGGTGCAGGAGGAGGCCATTCGGCCCTTCGAGCCAGCACCGCCATTCAATGTGATCATGGCTGATCATTCTCAATCAGTACCCCGTTCCTGCCTTCTCCCCATACCCCCTGACTCCGCTATCCTTAAGAGCTCTATCCAGCTCTCTCTTGAATGCATTCAGAGAATTGGCCTCCACTGCCTTCTGAGGCAGAGAATTCCACAGATTCACAACTCTCTGACTGAATTTTTTTTTCCTCATCTCAGTTCTAAATGGCCTACCCCTTATTCTTAAACTGTGGCCCCTGGTTCTGGACTCCCCCAACATTGGGAACATGCTTCCTGCCTCTAACGTGTCCAACCCCTTAATAATCTTATACGTTTTGATAAGATCTCGATAAGATTTAGACCAGCATCTGTAGTTTTTTTTCCTATTCCAAAACATAGCAGTAGTTATTTCAAAAGCACAAAGTGGATATCAGAATTTATAAGCAAGGCAGAAAGTGCCGGAAGAACTCAGCGGGTCAGGAAGCATCTGTGGAAGGAATGGATAGACAATGTCGTCTGCCCATTGTGCCAGACCGCTGTGTTCCTCCAGCACTTTGTTTTTTCCTCCACATTCTAGCATCTGCGATCTCTTGTGTCTCCATCAGAATTTATACCTCATTTTCAAAACAGATATTGTTGACGAATTATACTTGGGGTGTAATATTTTATTTAAAAGGAAATCAATGTCCAGAAGAGTATTTTACTTGAACACACCAAATTAAGACTGTGCGTGCAAACATTACAACTTTACACCGTAAAATGTCCAAAACGCTCAGGAAAAAAGAAAGAAGTTATTTGTCTTTTAAAACAAAGTCCTCGCACACGAACTGTATAATGATAAATCTCTCTTTACAATATCACAGCTGGCATGATGACAAAGATAGTCTGTGTGCTGACCAGCTCCATCAGAAATGGGCCTGGGAATTTAAACCAACTTGAAAACTGATCAGACTGTGGAAACTACTTCGCAAAAGAACTCGCCCATATAAAAACAAAAACTAACTGACTGTCAAATATACACACCGATGAGCCAAAACAGTGACCACTGACAGGTGAAGTGAATAACATTGATTATCTTGTTACAATGGCACCTGTCAAGGGGCGGAATATATTAGGCAGCAAGTGAACAGTCAGTTCTTGAAGTTGATGTGTTGGATGCAGGAGAAATGGGCAGGAGTAAAGACCTGAACGACTTTGACAAGGGCCAAATTGTTGTGGCCAGACGACTGGGTCAGAGCATCTCTGAAACGGCAAGGCTTGTGGGGTGCTCCCGGTCAGCAGTGGTGAGTACCGACCAACAGTGGTCCGAGGAGGGACAAACCACAAACCGGGGACAGACAGGGTGTTGGGCGGCCAAGGCTCATCGATGCGCGAGGGCAACGAAGGCTATCCCGTCTGGTCCGAACCGACAGAAGGTCGACTGTGGCACAAGTCACAGAAAATGTTAATGGTGGTCACGGGAGGAATGTGTCACAATACACAGTGCATCGCACCCTGCTGCGTATGGGGCTGCACACGGAGGACCAACAGCATATTAGGCAGGTGGGCATAATGTTTTGGCTCATCAGGTCATAATGTTTTGGCTGATCGGTGTACATTGCATTAAGGTTACACTGTGACACTTGCCAGGCGATGTATGGAACAATAAAGCAATGCACAGTGATGTTGGATACATGTCAGGGGAGGGGGCAGTACAGAGATAAAATGAGGTCGGAGTCAGGAAGACAGGTGGGAGAACTGGGAGGGGATGGAGAGAGAGGGAAAGAAAGGGCTATCTGAAGTTAGAGAAGTCAATGTTCATACCGCTGGGGTGTAAGCTGCCCAAGCAAAATATGAGGTGCTGTTCCTCCAATTTTCGGCTGGGCCTCATTCTGACAATGGAGGAGGCCCAGGACAGAAATGTCAGACTGGGAGTGGGAGGGGGAGTTGAAGTGTCACAATTCGATTGCTCTTCTTTCAGTTTTTGGCACCCTTCATTTATATAGAGACCAGTTCACCCGTTACCACAGAGGTTGGGCTCACGAGCACTCACCTGAAGATCTAGCTCATGGCAGCGCTGAGAGAGCTCATCTCCTGATTCCACCTCCTCGCACAAACTGAACCTCTTCAGCTGGACAGAGAAAGAGACAGAGAGATTTACTTCAGACTTCAGAGATACAGTGTGGAAACAATCCCTTAGGAATGTTGGCCTTCATAACAAGATGAGTTGAGTATAGGAGCAAAGAGGTCCTTCTGCAGTTGTACAGGGCCCTAGTGAGACCGCACCTGGAGTACTGTGTGCAGTTTTGGTCTCCAAATTTGAGGAAGGATATTCTTGCTATTGAGGGCGTGCAGCGTAGGTTCACCAGGTTAATTCCCGGAATGGTGGGACTGTCATATGTTGAAAGACTGGAGCGGCTAGGCTTGTATACACTGGAATTTAGAAGGATGAGAGGGGATCTTATCGAAACGTATCAGATTATTAAGGGGTTGGACACGTTAGAGGCAGGAAACATGTTCCCAATGTTGGGGGAGTCCAGAACCAGGGGCCACAGTTTAAGAATAAGGGGTAGGCCATTTAGAACAGAGATGAGGAAAAACTTTTTCAGTCAGAGAGTTGTAAATCTGTGGAATTCACTGCCTCAGAAGGCAGTGGAGGCCAATTCTCTGAATGCATTCAAGAGAGAGCTAGATAGAGCTCTTAAGGATAGCGGAGTCAGGGGGTATGGGGAGAAGGCAGGAACGGGGTACTGATTGAGAATGATCAGCCATGATCACATTGAATGGTGGTGCTGGCTCGAAGGGCCGAATGGCCTACTCCTGCACCTATTGTCTATTGTCCTTCGGCCCACTGAGCCCGCGCCGACCAGCGATCACCCCGTACACCAGCACTTTCCACACACTAGGGGCAATTTACAATTTTGTACCGAGGCCAACCAATAAACCTACAAACCTGCACGTCTTTGGTGTGTGTGGGAAGAAACCAGAGCACCCGGAGAAAACCCACGCGGTCACGGGGAGAACGTACAAACTCCGTACAGACAGCACCCGTAGTCAGGATCGAACCAGGGTCTCCGGCGCTGTGGGGCAGCAACTCTAACGTTGCGCCACCGTGCCGCCAACTGGTGACGGTAAATTTAATTTGATAATTTGCATGGGATCACTCAATTGACAGGGATCAATGAGAATTCACATAAAAAACATTTGGATTCATTATTAAACATCTTGTATGAATTCATTTAGCAGGCATTTGTCATCTGAACCTGTCACATAACATCACCACCACTGATGTATTTTAATGAGGTAACTCACAGGATTTTTAGCAATGACCAAATTCTATAAATACCTGGCAGTCCACTTCGTTATAGCTGTCACTAGGCACTGGTTCACAAGGGTCCCTGGTCAAAAGCTGGAGGACAAAAAAAAGATCTGATTACTAACTGCAAGAGTCCAGATAGCAGGATGTCTAACTTATTGCTAGTGTGTGGGAAGGAACAGTCGATGCTGGTTTACACCGAAGATCGACAGAAAAATCTGGAGTAACTCAGTGGGGCAGGCAGCATCTCTGGAGAGAAGGAATGGGTGACATTCCAGGTCGAGGCCTTTCTTCAGAAACGTCACCCATTCCTTCTATCCAGAGATGCTGCCTGTCCCGCTGAGTTACTCCAGCACTTTGTGTCTGTCCAACATCGTTAAGGCGGAAAGTAAGAAGGAAAATGTAAACTGGAAACTGATCCGAGGGGTTATAAATAGTAGACTGAATGCTTTTAGTTCAAACACTTCAAGATTGTATGGCTTCACAAACATGCATCAGGCTCAGTCAGAGTTACCCCTGAGGTGGAGAGGCACTGCAGGCTTGAAGGAGTGTGGAGGGGGGCGGGGGTTTCCTTTCATGGGTACTGACCCTGCCTCTGGAGAAAGACGAAGGTTCTCTACCGGGGCAGGCTTCAGCCATCTTCTATGGAGTGGTCTGCTGGAGCAGCAGCATCTCAGCAGCGGAGGGGAAGAGACTCGACAAGCTGGTCAGGAAGGCCAGCTCTGTCCTGGGTTGCCCCCTCGACTCAGTGCAGGCGGTGGGAGAGAGGAGGATGATGGGAAAGCTAACATCGCTGCTGGACAACGACTCCCACCCCATGCAGGACACTGTCACTGCACTGAGTAGCTCCTTCAGTGACAGATTCCTTCACCCCAAGTGCGTGAAGGAGAGATATAGGAGGTCCTTCCTTCCCGCTGCTGTGAGACTGCACAACCAGCACTGCTCCCAGCAGACGAGTCAACAGTAACAGTAAAGGAAAACACAGTAAACGATGACAATTATCCTTATCTTTATTTTTATTTATAATGAATGATATCTTGCTATCCACTTTGCTGCTGTAACACTGCAAATCTCCCTGGTGTGGGACAAATAAAGGGATATATAATTATTATTATTCACTTAAACCACTGCACCCCAGCGAATCAGGCTTCCATTTCATGAGTCTGAAGGATCCTGACCTGAAACGTTTTTGTTTAGCTTAGAGATACAGCGCGGAAACAGGCCCTTCGGCCCACCGGGTCCGCGTTGACCAGCGATCCCCGCACATTAACACTATCCTACACACACTAGGGACAATTTTTACATTTACCAAGCCAATTAACCAACAAACCTGCACGTCTTTGGAGTGTGGGAGGAATCCGAAGATCTCGGAGAAAACACACGCAGGTCACGGGGAGAACGTACAAACTCCGTACAGACAGCACCCGTAGTCGGGATGGAACCCGGGTCTCCGGCGCTGCATTCGCTGTAAGGTGGCAACTCTACCGCCGCGCCACCGTGACCGCCCTTTTCCCCAGAGAAAACTAATTGAATCAGGTCGAAGAAATAAGAGACAAAAGGCGACTGCGTGGTTCCAGTATGGGATTGAGTACACACATATCAAGAGGCAAAACACCTGGAGAAACTCAGCAGTGCAGGCAGCATCTGTGGAGGGAATGGACGGAAGATGTAGCTATGCTGGGATTAGAGGAGTACAGGTCAACAGATCTATGCTGGGAATAGAGGAGGCAGATAAGGTTAGTTAAACTTGGTGTTATGTTCGGCACCGACATTGTGTGGTGAAGGCCATCCCTGTACAGCACTGTATTATAGACACAAAACGCTGGAGTAACTCAGCGGCTCAGGCAGCATCTCTGGAGAGAAGGAATGGGTGACGTTTTGGGTCGAGACCCTTCTTCAGACCCGAAACGTCACCCATTCCTTCTCTCCAGAGATGCTGCCTGACCCGCTTAGTTACTCCAGCATTTTGTGTCTACCTTTGATTTAAACCAGCATCTGCAGTTTTTTTCCTGCAGTTATGTTTATGACGTTTCGGGTCGGGACCCTTCCTCAGGGAATTGGTGGAGAGAGTAACAAGGTTAATACAATGGTTTTTAAACCAGCATCTGCAGTTCATCATGCATACACAATCATGGATGAAATGGGTGCACTGAAGCAAATGGTACATAAATCTTCACATTGCCTTCTTTCCCCCCTCCCCCCAAAGTAGTCTGAAGATGTCCTGATCCAAAATGTTACCTATCCATGTTCTCCAGAGATGCTGCCTGACCCGCTGAGTTACTCCAGCACTCTGTGAAACGTCACCTGTCCATGTTCTCCAGAGATGCTGCCTGACCCGCTGAGTTACTCCAGCATTGTGTGTCTACATTTTCTTTTTTTAGTGGTGACAGAAGAAATGTCCACTTTCCACAATGAATACCCTGCATATCATTCCTTCGTGTTTTGCTCGGGTTTTTAGTTTAATTGTAATGTGCATTACTGTGTCCACTTGGAAAGGAAAGCTACACTGCAAAGTTTCAGTGCTCAGCAGACTTTAACCTGTTCACTGCCAAGTTGGCCATGACCTGAGTGTACTCGGGGGGTGGCACTGAACGGGTTAAGCAGGGAACAACACAAGGCTGTCTCCCGGGGTGACAAGGCAAGATGTACAGGTAATCAAGGAAAGATACAAAGCACTGGAGTATAAGAAAATAACTGCAGATGCTGGTACAAATCAAAGGTATTTATTCACAAAATGCTGGAGTAACTCAGCAGGTCAGGCAGCATCTCAGGAGAGAAAGAATGGGCGACGTTTCAGGTCGCGACCCTTCTTCAGACTGATGTCAGGGGGGCGGGACAAAGGAAGGATATAGGTGGAGGCAGGAAGATAGAGGGAGAACTGGGAAGAGAGGGACAGAGGAACTATCTAAAGTTGGAGAAGTCGATGTTCATAACACTGGGCTGCAAGCTACCCAGGCGAAATATGAGGTGCTGTTCCTCCAATTTCCGGTGGGCCTCACTATGGCACTGGACAGAAAGGCAGAAATGGCCCATGACAGAAAGACAGAAATGGCCCACGACAGAAAGGTCAGACTGGGAGTGGGAGGGAGAGTTGAAGTGCTCAGCCAGATCAGATTGGACAACGTGGACCGAGTGCAGGTGTTGAGCGAAGCTATCGCACTGGAGCGAAGCGAATGCATTGGAGTAACTCAGCGGGTCAGGCAGCATCTCTGGAGAACATGGACAGGTGACGTTTGGGGTCGGGACCCATCAGAGCCATCAATTACCCATCAGTAAACCCGTGCAATAACGGACCTCTATAAAGCGGATTTGGGTTATAGCGCACCAAGCCTCCGTTGCATCGTGCCACTTCTGCCAATTGCCCGAGGAGACGTATAAAATTATAAAAGGACTGGACAAGCTAGATGCAGGAAAAATGTTCCCAATGTTGGGGGGAGTCCAGAACCAGGGGCCACAGTCTAAGAATAAAGGGGAGGCCATTTAAAACTGAGTTGAGAAAAAACTTTTTCACCCAGAGAGTTGTGAGTTTGTGGAATTCTCTGCCACAGAGGGCAGTGGAGGCCAAATCACTGGATGAATTTAAAAGGGAGTTAGATAGAGCTCTAGGGGCTAGCGGAATCAAGGGATATGGGGAGAAGGCAGGCACGGGTTACTGATTGTGGATGATCAGCCATGATCACAATGAATGGCGGTGCTGGCTGGAAGGGCCAAATGGCCTCCCCCTGCACCTGTTGTCTATGTTTCTATGAGCTGGCGGCACCTGACGTGCTCGTGGTTGCGGGAGTGGAGAGAGCAGGCAGCATGAAGGCCGTGTGAGCACCGGGCCCTTCCCCATACTTCCTTGTATTGTATCCGAGCTCCCTGGCCCGTGAATTCACGCGTGTTTAACCCCCACCTCCCCCCAAACCTAGCTTTGGGTTCAACTTTACCCCTCTCACTTGATTAGACACATAGAAACACAGACAATAGGTGCAGGAGGAGGCCATTTGACCCTTCGAGCCAGCACCGCCATTCATTGTGATCATGGCTGATCATCCACAATCAGTAACCCGTGCCTGCCTTCTCCCCATACCCCTTGATTCCACTAGCCCCTAGAGCTCTATCTAACTCTCTTTTAAATTCATCCAGTGAATCGGCCTCCACTGCCTTCTGAGGCAGAGAATTCCACACATTCACAACTCTCTGTGTGAATAAGTTTTTCCTCATCTCAGTTCTAAACGGCCTATCCCTTATTCTTCAACTGTGGCCCCTGGTTCTGGACTCCCCCAACATCGGGAACGTGTTTCCTGCATCTAGCGCGTCCAACCCCTTAAGAATTTTATACGTTATTATAGTGGACAATCAGCAATAATGGCCACCATTCTTCCCCTCCCCCTCCTCGTGATCCATTATTGTGAGGGTTTACTAGAGTGAGGTTAGAACAGTAGAGCACACAAAAACATGACTAGAAAACATGAGGACAAAGGATCTGACTTTGCTCGACCTGCTAATTAAAAAAATACCCCAGCAATTTGAACACTTTTATTCAGACCGAGGGCTGGCTTCAGAGAAACATGTAAATTCGGCCTTGTCTACTCACCTCCTGAATGGCTGTCATGACAACGTGCTGTACAGATTCTTCAAGCGTCATGATGTGCTGGATGTATTCTGGAAGAGACAGGCAGTCTGGTCATAGGGTGACATTGTGGTCGTCTTTATAAAAACAACGCTTGTCTCGACGAGCTCACTCAAATGCAGTCGAGGAAAGTTTCGGACAGGACGATCCGGGGGGAGCTGGACGTCGCTGGCAAAGGCCAGCTTTCTAATCCTGAACCCGGCTGGTATCCGAATTGTTCTGTGTCTCTGGGAATTACGGCACAGAGCAGCTGGGATGAGGCAAGGAATGCCACATGCAAGCACAGCATTCCATTCCGGGGCTGGTAGCCTGGGAGGGGCAAGTGGGGCAAATGGACTTTGCACATTAACAAAAAAAGGAAACCATGGGGCTAACTGTAGATACTAAAACACTCACGGGCAGCAGAGTCCCACAGATCTGGGGCAAAGGTAAAAGATTAAAATACAGCACTCAAAACTGCAGCACTGCACTGACACCCATCATCGGCGGTCACTGGAAGCGAGTGTGACTGTCCTCTCCATACGCCTGTGCGGGCCTTTGTTTAACGTGGGGAGACTGGCGCACAGACAGCCACCACACGGTCCTTGACAGATCTGGGTCAGGATCCAGTGGCGTGGAGTCCAAGACGACCGGGGACCCTTTTCTGCTGCAGCCTTCATCCATCCGCCTTCCCAGCCGTTGTGACGCTCCACTAAAGTCACCCGCCATCCTGTTCCACCGTTGAGGTCTTGGTTGGATCGCTCTTTGTCAGGGACCTCCCCCTCGACCATACCACCATGGGTGACCCTACCAGGAGCGTGGCTCCAGACGGCATCGCTCTCAGGATCTCAGGACCACACGAGCTTCTCCACCACGACACGGTGACAATCCACTGCCACTAAAGTGGGCGGTATTGTAGATAGTGAAGAGGCTTGGCAACAATCGCAGCAGGATCTTGAACGGTTGGGCAGGTGGGCTGAGGAATGGTTGAAGGAATTTAATACAGAGAAATGTGAGGCTTTGCATTTAGGGTAGTCTAACATGGGCAGGACCTATGCATTGAATGGTAGGGCTCTGGGGAGTGTTGTACAGCAGAGAGATCTAGGAGTGCTGGAACAACGTTCCTTGAAAGTGGCGTCACATGTAGACACAGTGGGCAAAAAGGCTTTGGGCACCATTGGACTTCATCAGTCAGGGTATTGAGTATAGAAGTTAGGAGGTCATGTTGCAGTTATACAAGACGTTGGTGAGGCCACATTTAGAGTATTGTGTTCAGTTTTGGGCACCGTGTTACAGGAAAGTTGTTGTCAAGCTGGAAAGGGCGCAGAAAAGATTTACGAGGGTGTTCTCGAGGGATTGAGCCACAGTGAGAGGTTGAGCAAGCTAGGACTCTATTCCTTGAGCGCAGATGGATGGAGGGTGGTCTTATAGAGGTGTACAAAATTATGGGAGGTATAGATTGGGTAAACAAGTCTCTTGCCCCAAATAGGGTAAATGAGAACCAGGGGACGATGGTTTAAGGTGAGGGGGGGGGGGGGGGGGGGGAAGATTTAATAGGAACCCTTTCTTTTACACAAAGGGTGGTGGGTGTACGGAACGAGCTGCCAGTGGAGGTAGTTGAGACAGGAACTATCACAACAATTAAGAGGCATGGATAGGACAGGGTGTGAGGGATATGGGCCAAACACAGGTAGGTGGGACTAGTGGAGATGGGACATGTTGGTCGGTGTGGGCAAGCTGGGTCTAAGGGCCTGTTTCAATGCTGCATGACTCTATCAACTGTAGACCAAGATTAATTGAGTCTCCCTTGAGAATCAACGGTCAGAAGATGTTCTCACCCCTTTCCCCATCTCCTTAAGCAAGCTTCATATCATTTTTAAGTAATGTCAAATGCCATTAATGACACATCATGGGCGGCACGGTGGTGCAGCGGTAGAGTTGCTGCCTTACAGCGAATGCAGCGCCAGAGACCCAGGTTCGATCCTGACTACGGGCGCTGTCTGTACGGAGTGTGTACGTTCTCCCCGTGACCTGCGTGGGTTTTCTCCGAGATCTTCGGTTTCCTCCCACACTCCAAAGACGTACAGGCATGTAGGTTAATTGACTGGGTAAATATAAAAATTGTCCCTAGTGGGCGTAGGATAGTGTTAGTGTGCGGGGATCGGCTGCGGACCCGGTGGGCCGAAGGGCCTGTTTCCGCGCTGTATCTCTAAATCTAAAAAAATCTAAAATCATCCCGTCAACGGAAGGCTCGAGGCCCCCAACCGAACGAGAACAAAGAAGGGAAGAAAATTGAACTGTTTTTCGCCTTCCATCACAGTGAGGAATGTGGAGGAGTCACTGTGGTGGATGTTCATGTTAAAATGTATTTTGCGTGACCTGTTGCTTTTTATTGGTGTGACTGTACGGCAAATCAAATTCCTCGTACGCTGCAAAACATACTTGGCTAATAAAGTATGAGTGTGAGTATTTCATGTGCAATTTTCGGTTGCTAAGCAAATAAATGGTCGCTATTCTGGGAATGAAGTGCATTATCCTCAAACAATCCAAGACCTCAAAAAGAATGATCCAATGCAGGGTTAAAAAAATAATTCTATTATTATCCCACCACGTATTTTCAGAGATAATGAAATGTATCCGTGCTGATATAATGATGTTTTTCATAAGCTTAGTGCCAATTTAGAAACCTTGGCACCCAATAATAAGCAGTGTTTACTACAAACAAGTCAATTGGTAGTGTTTAATTTTAATAAGTAAATTAGGGCGGCACAGTGGTGCAGCGATAGAGTTGCTGCCTTACAGCACCAGGTTGTGCAGTTGTACAGGGCCCTAGTGAGACCGCACCTGGAGTACTGTGTGCAGTTGTACAGGGCCCTAGTGAGACCGCACCTGGAGTACTGTGTGCAGTTGTACAGGGCCCTAGTGAGACCGCACCTGGAGTACTGTGTGCAGTTGTACAGGGCCCTAGTGAGACCGCACCTGGAGTACTGTATGCAGTTTTGGTCTCCAAATTTGAGGAAGGATATTCTTTCTATTGAGGGCGTGCAGCCTAGGTTCACGAGGTTAATTCCCAGAATGGCGGGACTGTCATATGTTGAAAGACTGGAGCGGCTAGGCTTGTATACGCTGGAATTTAGAAGGAGAGGGGATCTTATCGAAACATACAAGATTATTAAGGGGTTGGACACGTTAGAGGCAGGAAACATGTTCCCAATGTTGGGGGAGTCCAGAACCAGGGGCCACAGTTTAAGAATAAGGGGTAGGCCATTTAGAACGGAGATGAGGAAAAACTTTTTCAGTCAGAGATTTGTAAATCTGTGGAATTCTCTGCCTCAGAAGGCAGTGGAGGCCAATTCTCTGAATGCATTCAAGAGAGAGCTGGATAGAGCTCTTAAGGAAAGCAGAGTCAGGGAATATGGAGAGAAGGCAGGAACGGGGTACTGATTGAGAATGATCAGCCAGGATCACATTGAATGGCGGTCGGTGCTGGTTTGAAGGGCCGAATGGCCTACTCCTGCACCTATTGTCTATTGGTTCCATCCCGACCTCGGGTGCTGCCTGTGCGGAGTTTGTATGCTCTCCCTGTGACCATGTGGGTTTCCACCGGGTGCTCCGGTTTCCTCCCACACTCCAAACACTTGCAGGTTTGTAGGTTAATTAGCTTATCTAAATTCCCCCCAGTGTGTAGGATGCGAAACTGCGATCACATATAACTATTGTGTGGGTGATCGTTGGTTTGCACAGGGTTGGTGGGCCGAAGGGCCTACATCCACGCTGTATCTCTAAATTAAGCAAAGTTTTAGGAGCATCATTTAGGAGAAACGTGGTCGCAATGTGGGTTGATTGGCTTGGGTACTATTGTAAATGATTCCTAGTGTGTGTGTTGGATAGTGCTAGTGTCTGGGCTAATCGCTGGTCGGCACAGACTCGGTGGGCCGAATGGCCTGCATCCGCGCTGCATCTCTCCAATATGGACTTTCACCACACCCACATGGTCAGGTGGTAGACCCGACAGGACAGCTATAGGCAATAGGTGCAGGAGTAGGCCATTCGGCCCTTCGAGCCAGCACCGCCATTCAAAGTGATCATGGCTGATCATTCTCAATCAGTACCCCGTTCCTGCCTTCTCCCCATACCCGCTGACTCCGCTACCTTAAGAGCTCTATCTAGCTCTCTCTTGAAGCCAGGGGCGGCACAGTGGCTCGGCGGTAGAGTTGCTACCTTACAGTGCCAGAGACCCGGGTTCCATCCCGACTTACAGTGCCAGAGACCCGGGTTCCATCCCGACGGAGTTTGTACGTTCTCCCGTGACGTGCGTGGGTTTTCTCCGGATGCTCCGGTTTCCTCCCACACTCAAAAAACGTACAGGTTTGTAGGTTAATTGGCTTCTGTGAAAATTCTAAACTGTCCCTAGTGTGTGTAGGTTTAGATTTAGATTTAGAAATACAGTGTGGAAACAGGCCCTTCGGCCCACCGGGTCCGCGCCACCCATCGATCCCCGCACATTAACACTATCCTACACACACTAGGGACAATTTTTACATTTACCCAGTCAATTAACCTACAAACCTGTACGTCTTTGGAGTGTGGGAGGAAACCGAAGATCTCGGAGAAAACCCACGCAGGTCACGGGGAGAACGTACAAACTCCGTACAGACAGCGCCCGTAGTCGGGATGGAACCTGAGTCTCCGACGCTGCATTCGCTGTAAGGCGGCAACTCTACCGCTGCGCCCAAGGTCAGTGTTTTTGTGTGGGGATCGCTGGTCGGTGGGCGGAAGTGCCTGTTTCTACGCTGTATCGCGAGGCTAAATTAATAATGGGCAAACGCTGTGGTGATGGTGCGCGTGAACGTTACAGCTGGAACACAGCGCTGGTGTCTCACCTTGTTTCTTCTCACAGCTGACGGCACAGCCCAGCACGAGCTGCAGCAGCCGACCCAGCTCCACTGCGTCCGAGTGCTCACCGATCAGGTTGACCTCCGGCAAATTGTACTCTGAAATCTGGTGGCCCAGCACCTAAAGGGGAAGCCAGTTTGAAATTCAAGCACAGGAACGTTCTCCATTCTGGGAATCCAGTGCATCGTCACCAAACAATCACAAGGCAATACAATTGTGCACACAAGCCTGGACCATCGCACAAACCAACCTCCCTTCCCTTGACTCCATCTTCACCTCACGCTGCCTCGGCAAGGCCAGCAGCATAATCAAGGACCAGTCTCACCCCGGCCACTCCCTCTTCCCCCCTCTCCCATCGGGCAAAACGCACACCTCCAGTTTCAAGATTATTAAAAGGTTGGACACGCTAGAGGCAGGAAACATGTTCGGGGAGTCCAGAACCAGGGGCCACAGTTTAAGAATAAGGGGTAGGCCATTTAGAACGGAGATGAGGAAAAACCTTTTCACAGAGATTTGTAAATCTGTGGAATTCTCTGCCTCAGAAGGCAGTGGAGGCCAATTCTCTGAATGCTTTCAAGAGAGAGATAGATTGAGCTCTTAAGGATAGCGGAGTCAGGGGGTATGGGGAGAAGGCAGGAACGGGGTACTGATTGTGGATGATCAGCCATGATCACAATGAATGGCGGTGCTGACCTATTGTCTATTATCTATTGTCTAAGGACAGTTTCTGCCCAGCTGTTATCAGGCAACCGAACCATTCAATCAACAATGGGAGAGCAGTGCTGAACTACTATCTACCCCATTGGAGACCCTCAGACTATCTTTGATCGGACTTAGACACAAAATGTTGGAGTAACTCAGCACGTCAGGCAGCATCGGACATTACTGGCTTTACTTTGCACTAAACGTTATTCATGTTGTTCCCTTTATCATATATCTGTACACTGTGGATGGCTGGACTGTAATCGTGCAATCTTTCCACTGACTGGTTAGCACGCAACAAATGCTGTCACATGTGCTCACATCTTCTGTCTTTGCATCTCTGGCCTTTGTCCAACCATGTGTCTATCAAACTCCCCCCTCCCTTACCTGGATCCACCTATTACTGGTGTAGGAAGGAGCTGCAGATGCTGGTTTAAACCGAAGATAGACACAAAACGCTGGAGTAACTCAGCGGGACAGGCAGCATCTCTGGAGAGAAGGAATGGGTGATGTTTTGGGTGGAGACCCTTCTTCTCCTGGCCCTTCTCCCTTCCAGCTTTCTCCCCTTGGCACAGTCTGAAAAAGGGTCCCTACGCCAACACGAATAGCGGTGCTGGCTCGAAGGGCCAAATGGCCTACTCCTGCACCTATTGTCCATTGTCTAACTGAACGGTCCCCTCATCAGCTGGAGATCAATCCTGACCTCCCATCATTGGAGATCTTTGAACTATCTTTAATCTGATTTGAACTCGCATGATCTTGCAAAAGAGTATCAATCGATGTTTTATCCTTGATTGTACACATGTACACTGTGGATGGCTTGATTGTAATCATGTGTGGTTTAGTTTTAATTTCGTTTAGTTTAGAGATACAGCGCGGAAACAGGCCCTTCAGCCCACCGGGTCCGTGCCGCCCAGCGATCCCCGCACATAAACACCATCCTACACCCACTAGGGACAATTTTTACATTTACCAAGCCAATTAACCTACAAACCTGTATGTCTTTGGAGTGTGGGAGGAAACCGAAGGTCTCGGAGAAAACCCACGCAGGTCACGGGGAGAACGTACAAACTCCGTACAGACGGTGCCCGTAGTCAGGATGGAACCCGGGTCTCCGGCGCTGCATTCGCTGTAAGGCAGCAACTCTACCGCTGCGCCCATTGTATTCTTTGTCTTTTCTTTGACTGGATAGAATGCAAACTAAAGCTTCTCATAGTACCCCGATACACAAGACAATAATGAACCAAACTAGATCTCCAGCACTGTATCTGAAATTCTCAGTTGTGCAGTAATACAAACTTCAACCCCCCCCCCACCGAAAAACTGTTAAAACAAGCCATTGTATAAATAATTTAGGAGTACTTACATCATGATAATATTCCAACATGCTCTGAAGGATTTTCTTCAAGTTGCTGACCTGCATTAAGAGATTTAAACGGTCAGTATCTCTCATAAGCACAAGGGATGTCAGTAGTCAGGAACATCATTAGGAATAGAAAAGTTACAGATCGTTAACTCAAAGAAACAGCAAATACGTGCCAACCTGCAACAAAGACAGCTGGAAATGCATTTGGTTGTGATCCCGCTCCATGTTAGTTTAAACTAGACCAAGTGGACCCGTTGGGCCCAAACCTCTCCTGCATTGGTGCAGCACCCTCTCCTCCCCCCTCCCCCTCCCCACCCCCTCCCCACCCCCCCCCCCCTCCTCCTGCCCCCCCACCCAATGTGTTACAAGAGCTAGATAGAGCTCTTAAGGATAGCGGAGTCAGGGGGTATGGGGAGAAGGTAGGAACGGGGTACTGATTGAGAATGATCAGCCATGATCACATTGAATGGCGGTGCTGGCTCGAAGGGCCGAATGGCGTCCTCCTGCACCTATTGTCTATTGTCTATTGTCCAATCCCCCTCAACCCCATATCTTCCCTTCTCCCTCCCCCTCCCCAGGAGATAGATTTAAACTTTAAAATGTGAATAACTTAAAAAATATAACACCGATTTCAATGAAACTTCTTCCATTAGCACCAAAGGGACGACGGTGAGTAAGGTGGGCCTAAAATTGTCACGCTATCGTGTACCGTTTTGGCTGTAGTTCAGGAACAAACAAACGAGAGTTTTAGTTTATAGATTTGCTTACCCCTATCAGCAATACAGGCCCACCACTGATCATCCGGCACCTCCTTTCATCTGGATAAAATTACGAGAGCGCACTTGAAATCTCCTCCCCCCCCCCCACCCCCTGAAAATGTGGTGTCCAGGCTGGGTGAGGCAGCCGATCTTGACCACGTCGGGACTTCCGTGGCGATCGGCAGATTGAATTTGCCCCCTGCCGCCGAGGCTCAGGAGCTCTGGCCTGGCCGGAGCCGGCAGATACGCTCCCATAGCTGACTTCTGAGGCCGACTTGGTGTCTCGGCCCCTCGACAGAACGTTCCGGAACCGCTGGGCTCCTCTCGAAGGCCGTGACCCCCACGGTCTGGCAAAACGGATAATCCAGAAAGGCTCTGGAACCAAGGGTGCTGGAAAACCGGTGGCGGGACTGTAGTTTAGTCCACTTATACGATGCGGTCAAACTTTGTTCATCCCCAGAGGGAAATTTGTCTGCCAACAGTCGCAACACACAAAACCTTGTAATTAAAAGTGAAAACAAAAAGATAAAGACAAGCGACTGTTGGCTGGCTGCCGTGGGCACAGCGCCTTCACCGGAACAAACAAACAGACCCATCCCCTGGGCAGAGGATTCATTCTAACCGTGAGTACCTCCCCTCCCCCAAACCAGGTCCTCCATTGTTCTTCACGCCAGGTCCCCATTGTCTTCCCCTCCCCCACCCTCATCGACCGTTGATCGCGGGTCCCCCCCCCCCCCCCACAGAGGATCCTGTTGCCGTCGAGATTATAGGAGCAAAAATCCCCGACCTGCATCTATAAATCTGTGACCAACCTGCATATCAATATTCTATGCTGTTCCCTATCAGCGAGTTCAATGTTAATGTACGGGGATCACTGGGCGGCACGGACTTGGAGGGCCGAAAAGGCCTGTTTCCGGCTGTATATATATGATATGATATGATATTGAAAAGCACCATCTTACTACTATTCGGAGATCAGATACCATGCTATTTTGAAACACAAAGATGAAAATTTATATCAATTTTATCTCAAATTTCTCTGTGGATGGTGAAAGATAATGTGCCAGCTGGCAGTGAACAATAACAAGTTTTGATTCACAGTGATAAGCAAATGTGCAAGACTTCCTGCAGATTATGTGTATCTGATAGATTACGTACATCTAAATGTGATTTATACCATATTGTGAAACCCTTGGATTGGAAAAAAACATTGGACTTGCTTTAGGAAGGGCAAATTCAGTAGCGACATTAAAAATAAATCTTGTATTGATCTTGTATTGATCTGCCTCCCCCAAATTACACTTCACTCTAACACTTGCACCCCAGAGTTGATATCTTGGTTTAGCCGTTTAACAATGAAGGAAGCTTCTTCCTTTGGTTTCCCTGAGGTTAGGTCAATACGCACAATGGCTTGGGACGGTAGAGTTGCTGCCTCACAGCGCCAGAGACCCGGGTTCCATCCCGACCACGGGTGCTGTCTGTACGGAGATTGTACCTTCTCCCCGTGACCTGCGTAGGTTTGCTTCGGTTTCCTCCCACACTCCAAAGACGTGCAGGTTTGTAGGTTAATTGGCTTTGGTAAACTTGTAAATTGTCCTGAGTGTGTGGGATGGTGCTAGTGTGCAGGGATCGCGTGGACTTGTTGAAATCGAAGGGCTTACATGATGTATCTCTAAGCTAAAAGTTCCTAATTTATAGGATCGTGCTATTGTACAGGGTGATCGCTGGTCGACATGGAATTGGTGGACCAAAGGGCCTGTATCTCTTCAGTCTAAAGGTAGTATAAGAAAATAACTGCAGATGCTGGTACAAATCGAAGGTATTTATTCACAAAATGCTGGAGTAACTCAGCAGGTCAGGCAGCATCTCGGGAGAGAAGGAATAGGTGACGTTTCGGGTCGAGACCCTTCTTCAGTCTAAAGGCTTCTTGTACATGTCCCAAGATACTGTGCAGATGTCGGACAGAGTTCGATCCTACCTTCACGGTGCTAACACTCTGTAAAGGTAATAAGGTTAGGCACCCAACCAAACTGCCCCTCCCTTTACCAGGAACTATTGCAGTTGCAAGTGAGATTAGCTGGCCGAGCTGAGATTATGATCAACTAAGACTCTTCATTATCAGCTGGTGCATTTAGATACAGCGCGGAAACAGGCCCTTCAACCCACCAACATCACGCCGACCAGCAATCACCCCGTACACTAGCACTACCCTACCTACGCACTATGACAATTTATAATTTTGTGCCGAAGCCAAATAATCAACAAGCTTAGATTTTTTTTTAAATTTAGAGGTACAGCGCGGAAACAGGCCCTTCGGCACACCGGGTCCGCGCCGCCCAGCGATCCCCGCAATCTAACACTATCCTACACCCACTAGGGACAATTTTTACATTTTACCCAGTCAATTAACCTACAAACCTGCACGTCTTTGGAGTGTGGGAAGAAACCGAAGATCTCGGAGAAACCCACGCAGGTCATGGGGAGAACGTACAAACTCCGTACAGACAGCACCCGTAGTCAGGATCGAACCCGAGTCTCAGGCGCTGCATTCGCTGTAAGGCAGCAACTCTACCGCTGCACCACCGTGCCGCAGAGCTTTGTATGTGTTTGGAGTGTGGAAGGAAACCGGAGCACCCGGAGAAAGCCGATGTGGTCAGAGGGAGAACGAACAAGCGCTGTACCCACAGTGCCCGTAGTCAGGATCGAACCTGGGGTTCTGGCGCTGTAAGGCAGCAGCTCTACCGCTGCGTCACTGCGCCGCCCCACTGAACCATGAGATGGCACGGCGGCGCAGCGGTAGAGTTACCGCCTTACAGTGAATGCAGCGCCGGAGACTCGGGTTCCATCCTGACTACGGGCGCCGTCTGTACGGAGTTTGTACGTTCTCCCCGTGACCTGCGTGGGTTTTGTCCGAGATCTTCGGTTTCCTCCCACACTCTAAAGACGTGCAGGTTTGTAGGTTAATTGGCTGGGCAAATGTAAAAAATTGTCCCTAGTGCGTGTAGGATAGTGTTAATGTGCGGGGATCGCTGGGCGGCGCGGACCCGGTGGGCCGAAGGGCCTGTTTCCGCACTGTATCTCTAAATCTAAAATGAAACCAGATTCCTGTACAAGTTTTGCGTGTCAAGACATTGTCACATTAGCCACCACTAATATAAAATGATGATGTTCTGCAGCATGTGGCCAAAGAAAACTTTGCCTCGAGAAAAGTCTCGACCCACCTACCCCTGCCCTCCAGAACCACTGAGTTACTCCAGCACTTTGTGTTCTCACACAAAACATTGCCATCTCCCATTTAGGTCTCAGTAAATCAATAGAGCAAACCATTAATCAATCTTATAGGGTGGCGCGGCGGTAGAGTTGCCGCCTTACAGCGAATGCAGCGCCGGACACCCGGGTTCCATCCCGACTACGGGCGCCGTCTGTACGGAGTTTGTACGTTCTCCCCGTGACCTGCGTGGGTTTTCTCCGAGATCTTCGGTTTCCTCCCACACTCCAAAGACGTAAAGATATGTAGGTTAATTGGTAATTGTAAATATGTAAATGTAAACATTGTCCCTAGTGGGTGTAGGATAGTGTTAGTGTGCGGGGATCGCTGGTCAGAGCGGACCCGGTGGGCTGAATGGTCCTGTTTCCGCGCTGTATCTCTAAACTAAATCTTACTAGGTTAATTCCCGGAATGGCGGGACTGTCATTTGTTGAAAGAGTGGAGCGGCTAAGCTTATATACACTGGAATTTAGAAGGATGAGAGGGGATCTTATTGAAACATATAAGATTATTAAAGGGTTGGACACGCTAGAGGAAGGAAACATGTTCCCAATGTTGGGGGAGTCCAGAACCAGGGGCCACAGTTTAAGAATAAGGGGTAGGCCATTTAGAACGGAGATGAGGAAAAACCTTTTCAGTCAGAGAGTTGTAAATCTGTGGAATTCTCTGCCTCAGAAGGCAGTGGAGGCCAATTCTCTGAATGCATTCAAGAGAGAGCTAGATGGATTCATTCACAAAATGCTGGAGTAACTCAGCAGGTCAGGCAGCATCTCGGGAGAGAAGGAATGGGTGACGTTTCGGGTCAAGACCTTTCTTCAGACTGAGAGCTAGATAGAGCTCTTAAGGATAGCGGAGTCAGGGGGTATGGGGAGAAGGCAGGAACGGGGTACTGATTGTGAATGATCAGCCATGATCACATTGAATGGTGGTGCTGGCTTGAAGGGCCGAATGGCCTCCTCCTGCACCTATTGTCTATTGCAGAACTTTAACCTTCAGCAGTTCAATGAAACTTTGAGCCGAAGGCGGCAGATCTGATTGATCAGGTTGCGTAATTTTATGTCAGATTATTTACTTGCAAATTGATTTGTTTCACGGAGCAGCACTGTGCATTCGGCCAGTCCCTTCAGCCTGAGAGAGAAACAAATGCAAACAAGCTGCACAGGAGGCAAGCACAATTACACAGCTCCTGGTTTGATAGTCAGTCCTGTCCGCAGTCGAGAGGGGCGCCAGCAGCTGCAGATGTTTTTGAGTGATCGAATTTCCGCCTATCGATTATAGATGGAAATACACACGATCACAGGGAGAATGTGCAAACTCGGTATCCTGTAGACAGCACCCGAGGTCAGGATCGAACCTGGATCTCTGGTGCTGTGAGGCCACAACTCTACCCGCTGCACTGCTGCGCCACTATGCTGTCCACAAGAGAGGGGAAGGATAAAGTTACATTGAAAAGTAGAGTATACTAGACCAAGTGGACCCGTTGGGCCCAAACCTCTTCTGCATTGGTGCAGCACCCTCTCCTCCCCCCCCTCCTTCCTCCTTCCCTCCTCCTTCCCCCCTCCCTTCTCCTCCCTCCTCCCCCCCGAGATTTAAACGTTAAAATGTGAATAACTTAAAAAAATATAACACCGATTTCATTGAAACATCTTCGACTAGCACCAAAGGGACAATGGTGAGTAAGGTGGGCCTACAATTGTCGTGCTATCGTGTACCATTTTGGCTGTAGTTCAGGAACAAACAAACAAACAAGAGTTTTAGCATATAGATACCAGTGGCAGGCCACAGGGCTGGGAAGCTTTTGAAATTCAGCAGCGAAAGAGTTAAAAAGCTCATCACAAGAGAGAACAGTGATTTTGAGAGCAGACATGTTTGTTGTACAGGTTGAACAACAATTTTCTGGCACCCTTGGTTCAGGAACCTTTCTGGATTATCCGGATTATCTGGATTATCGATCTGGAATATCGAAACGTATAAGACTATTAAGGGGTTGGACACGTTAGAGGCAGGAAACATGTTCCCAATGTTGGGGGAGTCCAGAACAAAGGGCCACAGTTTAAGAATAAGGGGTAGGCCATTTAGAACTGAGATGAGGAAAAACGTTTTCAGTCAGAGAGTTGTGAATCTGTGGAATTCTCCGCCTCAGAAGACAGTGGAGGCCAATTCTCTGGATGCATTCAAGAGAGAGCTAGATAGAGCTCTTAAGGATAGCGGAGTCAGGGGGTATGGGGAGAAGGCAGGAACGGGGTACTGATTGAGAATGATCAGCCATGATCACATTGAATGGTGGTGCTGGCTCAAAGGGCGAATGGCCTCCTCCTGCACCTATTGTCTATTTTTTTTCTGGAACAACAGAGGTCAGGTGATAATGAAACGCCAATAGACCCCTGGCTGGTTAAAGACATCCCCTCCCTGGTCTCTAAAGCACCAAGGAGTGCCAGAAGCGTAAACAAAATGAATATAAAATGGAAACCGAATGGGAATGGAATGACCTGCTGACCCATCCCTGGCTTCCACCGTCTCCCCGCCATTTAGAGACCCGGCTTTACGATTCCACTCGCGACGTGTAAAGTGCACCAGCGAGGCCTCATTCATACATTGTGGAAGGAAACCGGAGCACCCGGAGAAAACCCATGTGGTCCCAGGGAGAACGTACAAACTCCGCACACACAGCGCCCGTGGTCACACATTCTGCTGGCACGGCAGTTGTTGCCCCTGGCGGCCACGATCTCTTCGGGCTCCCCCTCCCCACCGCCATCCCCTCCCCTCCCTCTCCCTTCCTTCCCCTCTCCCACCACCCCCCCCCCCCCATCCCCACTGGTGAGACTAGACAGTTCCATCCTCACCACCAAGTCCGCGTCGCCCAGCGATCCCCGCACATTAACACTATCCTACACACACGAGGGACAATTTTTTTACATTTACCCAGTCAATTAACCTACATACCTGTACATCTTTGGAGTGTGGGATGAAACCGAAGATCTCGGAGAAAACCCACGCAGGTCACAGGGAGAACGTACAAACTCCGTACAGACGGCACCCATAGTCAGGATCGAACCCGAGTCTCCGGCGCTGCATTCGCTGTAATGCAGCAACTCTACCGCTGCACTACCGTGCCTCTTCACGCATCAAAATAAACTGTTGACAGTTTCTCTGGAGGAGTAAGGAGGAACTGCAGATGCTGGTTTAAAGCAAAGGTAGACACAAAATGCTGGAGTAACTCAGCGGGTCAGGCGGCATCTCGGGAGATAAGGAGCGGATGACGTTTTGGGTCTGAAAAAGGGTGTCGACCTGAAACGTCACCCACTCCTCTCCTGAGATGCCGCCTGACCCGCTGAGTTACTCCAGCATTTTGTGTCTACCTACAGTTTCTCTGGATATGCAAATATGGAGGAGGCAGTGGAGGTAGGTGCGGCATCTCCAGGGAACAAGGCCAGTGAATTAATGTAAAAAAAATGCAAAACACATTTAGGTTTTCTGTGGAGCAACTTTGTCATTCTTATTTCCGTACTCACCTTCAGTCTCCAGTCATTGATATCTTCCTTGATACGCCCTAACCAGGCCTCATTATACCAGGCGGGATCACTACAGAAAAGAAACAAAATGGCTGAAAGACTCTGAACTGGTTCAATAATCTTATTGAAACCTAAGATTATTAAGGGATTGGACACGTTAGAGGCAGGAAACATGTTCCCAATGTTGGGGGAGTCCAGGTCCAGGGGCCACAGTTTAAGAATAAGGGGTAGGCCATTTAGAACGGAGATGAGGAAAAACTTTTTCAGTCAGAGAGTTGTGAATCTGTGGAATTCTCTGCCTCAGAAGGCAGTGGAGGGCAATTCTCTGAATGCATTCAAGAGCTAGATAGAGCTCTTAACGACAGCAGAGTGAGGGGGTATGGGAAGGCAGGAACGGGTACTGATTGTGAATGATCAGCCATGATCACATTGAATGGTGGTGCTGGCTCGAAGGGCCGAATGGCCTCCTCCTGCACCTATTGTCTATAATATAGAAGTGTGTGAAACATTCATTACAATCACTAACAATCGGCAACAATAATCCACAAATTGAAATTTTCTTTTACTGACAGGCACATGATGTAAACGGGCCATTTTGTTGGCGAAGCAAGTTGGGCAGAAGGGCCTGTTTCCATGTTGTATTCATCCAAATGGCTGAATGTTTTTGTTTCATTATGAATTTGAAGCAAGGCCCCAAACTGAAACATCACCCACCGTTCCCTCCATAGAAGGTATCAAAAATGCTGGAGCAACTCAGCGGGTCAGGCAGAGAAGGAATGGGTGACGTTTTGGGTCGAGACCCTTCTTCAGACTGATGTCAGGGGAGGGGGCTGGACAAAGAAAGGATATAGTTGGAGACAGGAAGACGTGGGAGAACTGGGAAAGGGAGAGGGAAAGAGAGGGACAGAGGAGCTATCTGAAGTTAGAGAAGTCAATGTTCATACCGCTGGGGTGCAAGCTGCCCAAGCGAAATATGAGGTGCTGTTCCAAGCTGCCCAAGCGAAATATGAGGTGCTGTTCCTCCAATTTGCAGTGGGCCTCACTATGACAATGGAGGAGGCCCAGGACAGAAAGGTCAGACTGGGAGTGGGAGTTGAAGTGCTCAGCCACCGGGAGATCAGGTTGGTTAAGGCGGACTGAGCGAAGATGTTGAGGGAAACGATCGCCGAGCCTGCGTTTGGTCTTGCCAATGTAAAGAAGTTGACATCTGGAGCAGCGGATGCAATAGATGAGGTTGGAGGAGGTGCAGGTGAACCTCTGTCTCACCTGGAAAGACTGTTTGGGTCCTTGGATGGAGTTGAGGGGGGAGGTAAAGGGATCTCCTTTATAGATCTCCTTTATAGATCCTCTATAATGGATCTCCTTGCATCTCCTGCGGTTGCAGGGGAAAGTGCCCGGGAATGGGGTGGTTTGGGTAGGAAGGGACGAGTGGACCAGGGAGTTGCGGAGGGAACGGTCTCTGCGGAAAGCAGAGAGGGGAGGGGAGGGGAGGGGAAGATGTGGCCAGTGGTGGGGTCCCGTTGTAGGTGACGGAAATGTTGGAGGATGATTTGTTGGATACGCTGGCTGGTGGGGTGGAAGGTGAGAACGAGGGGGATTCTGTCCTTGTTGCGAGTGGGGGGAGGGGGAGCAAGAGCTGCGGGATGTAGAGGAGGCCCTAGTGAGAGCCTCATCTATAATGGAATAGGGGAAGCCCCGTTTTCCTAAAGAATGAGGACACTTTCCACACCATCAGCGAGCGTATACAACAAATTCCCTCCAGACGCTGCCTGTGTTCTTCCAGCACTTTGTGTTTTTCTTCCATTGCAATCTGTTCCTTCTTTTCTTCCCTCCAAATATTGTGCACCATTATGGGGCCCATATCTGAGGAAGGATGTGCTGGCTCTGGAGAGGGTCCAGAGGAGGTTTACAAGAATGATCCCAGAAATGACTGCGTTAACCTACGATGAGCGTTTGTCGGCACTGGGCCTGTACTCACTGGAGTTTAGAAGAATGAGGGAGGACCTCATTGAAACAGGCAGAATAGTGAAAGGCCCGGATAGAGTGGATGTGGAGAGGATGTTTCCACTAGTGGGAGAGTCTTGGACTAGAGGTCACAACCTCAGAATTAAAGGGTGTTCATCTGAGGGTGGTCAATCTGTGGAATTCTTTGCCACAGAAGGCTATGGTGGCCAGGTCAGTGGATATTTTTTAAGGCAGAGATAGATAGATTTTTGATTATCATAGGTGCCAGAGGTTATGGGGAGAAGGCAGGAGAATGGGGTTAGGAAGGAGATAGATCAGCCATGATTGATTGGCGGAGTAGACTTGATGGGCCGAATGGCCTAATTCTACTCCTGTTCCTTATGACTTCTGCCTCTAACTGCTTACTTTCAAGTAAAATTTACTTTGATAAGATTAATCTCAATCACACATTTTACCTCTGATCTCTTCATCTGTTCCTGACCAGCGATTAATCCATACACTAGCACTATAGACAATAGGTGCAGGAGGAGGCCATTCGGCCCTTCGAGCCAGCACCGCCATTCAATGTGATCATGGCTGATCATTCTCAATCAGTACCCCGTTCCTGCCTTCTGCCCATACCCCCTGACTCCGCTATCCTTAAGAGCTCTATCTAGCTCTCTCTTGAATCCATTCAGAGAATTGGCCTCCACTGCCTTCTGAGGCAGAGAATTCCACAGATTCACAACTCTCTGACTGAAAAAGTTTTTCCTCATCTCCGATCTAAATGGCCTACCCCTTATTCTTAAACTGTGGCCCCTGGTTCTGGACTCCCCCAACATTGGGAACATGTTTCCTGCTTCTAACGTGCCCAACCCCTTAATAATCTTATACTTTTCGATAAGATCCCCTCTCATCATCCGGTGGGGGCTTCAAGGGGTTGGGAGCCTCGATCGCCTCGTGGCGCCACGGGAGAAGAATGAGGAGGAGATAAGACTTTGCCTTCCATCACAGTGAGGGTATGCCTAGAGCAATCACTGTGATGGCTGTTTTGTGTAAAAAATTGTATCTGTGTGTCTTGTGCTCTTTAATGTCTACTGCCGGACCCTGACGTGAGAGGACGCTGGCGTTGATTATTCGCCGCTTTTCCGTCAGGATAGTTTGTCTGTTTGTTTCTATGTTAATTGTATTTGTAAAGCGCTTTGAGCATGTGATAAGGCGCTATATAAAATAAATATATTATTATTATTATTATTATTAAATTCCAGTGTATACAAGCCTAGTCGCTCCAGTCTTTCAACATATGATAGTCCCGCCATTCCGGGAATTAACCTAGTAAACCTACGCTGCACGCCCTCAATAACAAGAATATCCTTCCTCACTAGGTCCCTGTACAACTGCAGAAGGACCTCTTTGCTCCTATACTCAACTCCTCTTGTTATCATATCATATCATATCATATATATACAGCCGGAAACATGCTTTTTCGGCCCTCCAAGTCCGTGCCGCCCAGTGATCCCCGCACATTAACACTATCCTACACCCACTAGGGACAATTTTTACCTTTACCCAGCCAATTAACCTACATACCTGTACGTCTTTGGAGTGTGGGAGGAAACCGAAGATCTCGGAGAAAACACACGCAGGTCACGGGGAGAACGTACAAACTCCTTACAGTGCAGCACCCGTAGTCAGGATCGAACCCGAGTCTCCGGCGCTGCATTCGCTGTAAAGCAGCAACTCTACCGCTGCGCTACGGAATGAAGGCCAACATTCCATTGGCTTTCTTCACTGCCTGCTGTACCTGCATGCTTCCTTTCAGTGACTGATGCACTAGGACACCCTATCCAACACGCTAGGGTCAAATTGCAGAAACAAAATAACCTACAAACCTTTCTGTAACATGTTCCATCATGTCCTGTACATCTTTGTAGTGCAGGAGGTAACCGGAGAAAACACACGCGATCACAGGGAGAACATACAAATTCTGTGCAGAGAGCACCCGTGGTCAGGATCAAACCCTGGTCTCTGGTGATGTCAGGCAGCAACTCTATCGCTGCACCACCCTGCCGCCCCTGATCAGTTCTCATGGAGAATCATTGATCTGAATCTTTGGTAGTTCTCCCTCCATGGATGCTGTTTGATCTGTTGAGCCCTTTTATCATTTTTGTTTTTATTTCAGGTACCCTCTACCCGGGCGGTCACGGTGGCGCAGCGGTAGAGTTGCCGCCTTACAGCAAATGCAGCGCCGGAGACCCGGGTTCCATCCCGACTACAGGTGCTGTCCGTACGGAGTTTGCACGTTCTCCCCGTGACCTGCGTGGGTTTTCTCCGAGATCTTCAGTTTCCTCCCACACTCCAAAGACGTGCAGGTGTGTAGGTTAATTGGCTTGGTAAATGTGAAAATTGTCCCTCGTGGGTGTAGGATAGTGTTAGTGTGCGGGGATCGCTGGTCGGCACGGACCTGGTGGGCTGAAAGTCCTATTTCCGCGCCGAATCTCTGAACCTCCTGTTTCTTTGCTCCCATTATAGCCTGGTAACTATCTGTCAAGCCTTGAGCCATAATGAATCCGTGTGTACGAACACTGCACACTGGCAACTCTCCCTCCCAAAGGTTGACTGTGTGTTGAAACCACAACTCAACTTACATGTGGTTAAGCACCTGGGCGATTACTACTCCGCTGGTCAGATGTTGCTTGGTGGTACAAGGCGACGACACATGAAACGTCTGGATCTAAGAAAGGAAAGAGGTACATTGTTACGGCAAAGGGAAGGAGGGTAAGAAAACATACCTTTACACTTTCTGTAACACGTTCCATCACGCCCTGGTTTGGAAATTCGATCAGTCAAAAACTAAGGAGGCTGCAGAAAGTGCTGGACATGATCTCCCTACCATCGAATGGGCCTGCACACTCATCGCAGGTACCGACCTCCCCACCATCGAAAGGATCTACAGAATCACCGCAGGTACTGACCTCCTCACCACCTGCGGCACGGTGGCGCAGCGGTAGAGTTGCCGCCTTACAGCGAATGCAGCGCCGGAGACTCAGGTTCCATCCTGACTACAGGTGCTGTCTGTACGGAGTTTGTACGTTCTCCCCGTTACCTGCGTGGGTTTTCTCCGAGATTTTCGGTTTCCTCCCACACTCCAAAGACGTGCAGGTATGTATGTTAATTGGCTGGGCAAATGTAAAAATTGTCCCTCGTGGGTGTAGGATAGTGTTAGTGTGCGGGGATCGCTGGGCGGCGCGGACCCGGTGGGCCGAAGGGCCTGTTTCTGCGCTGCATCTCTAAAATCTAAAAAAAACTCAAAGAAAAATCGAAGGGACCTGCAAGAACGCTACCTCAAGGCAGTCAATATCATCTCAAAGACCAACAGCACTTTGGGTAGCCTCTCTTCTCACTGCTATGATCAGGAAGAAGGTACAAGAGCCTTAAAACTGATCTCCAGGATCAAGAATAGCTTCTTCCAATCACCCATCAGGCTCTTGAACCACCTTGTACAACCTGAACTCAACCCTACTGAACCACTACAGACTGTGCACCATGGTTGCTCTATGTACTATGAATTTTGGACTATTATGGTAGGAAAATAACTGCAGATGCTGGTACAAATCGAAGGTATCACAAAATGCTGGAGTAACACAGCGGGTCAGGCAGCATCTCTGGAGAGAAGGAATGGGTGACGTTTCGGGTCGAGACCCTTCTTCAGACTGATGTCAGGGGGAGGGGCCAGGACAAAGAAAGGATTATAGGTGGAGACAGGAAGACAGTGGGAGAACTGGGAAGGGGGAGGGGAAGAGAGGGACAGAGGAGCTTTCTGAAGTTAGAGGTCAATATTTATACCGCTGGACTGTAAGCTGCCCAGGCGAAATATGAGGTGCTGTTCCTCCAATTTGCGGTGGGCCTCACAATGACACTGGAGGAGGCCCATGACAGAAAGGTCAGACTGGGAGTGGGAGGGGGAGTTGAAGTGCTTAGTCACCGGGAGATCGGGCGAAGGTGTTGAGTGAAACGATCGCCGAGCCTGCGTTTGGTCTCGCCGATGTAGACAAGTGCATTATTATGGTCTGCTTTATGTAGAATAACTGATAATTCTTTGCGTATTTATTTTGTTGTTGTTGGATCTAATGGGCCTATAAAGCTGCAGCAGGTGAGAATTTCATTGTTCTGGTTCACACCTGGTGTATCTGACTAACAAACACACTTGACTTAATGAGCTCAGTGGGCTGAAAGCCCATTGCAAGTCTCCAGCATAAAACACAGGCTGAATGTTGTATCACAGCAGGAATAACCAAAGCAGACGTCACTCTTCGGACACTATTCCAACCCTCCAACTGTTTTACAGCAGAATATTACTGCAGAATATATGTGCACCGATCAACCAAAACATTATGACCACCTGCCTAATATACTGTTGGTCCTCCGTGTGCAGCCCCATACGCAGCAGGGTGCGATGCACTGTGTATTGTGACACATTCCTCCCGTCACCACCATTAACATTTTCTGTGACTTGTGCCACAGTCGACCTTCTGTCGGTTCGGACCAGACAGGATAGCCTTCGTTGCCCTCGCGCATCGATGAGCCTTGGGCGCCCAACACCCTGTCTGTCGCCGGTTTGTCCCTCCTCGGACCACTGTCGGTCGGTACTCACCACTGCTGACCAGGAGCACCCCACAAGCCTTGCCGTTTCAGAGATGCTCTGACCCAGTCGTCTGGCCATAACAATTTGGCCCTTGTCAAAGTCGCTCAGGTCTTTACTCCTGCTGATTTCTCCTGCATCCAACACCAACTTCAAGAACTGACTGTTCACTTGCTGCCTGATATATCCCACCCCTTGACAGGTGCCATTGTAACGAGATAATCAATGTTATTCACTTCGCCTGTCAGTGGTCATAATGTTTTGGCTGATCGGTGTGTATATATGTATATAACTACATTATTAACACTTTATGAATCTGCAAATTTAAAAAGTATGACCCAACTGGACAGAGTTGCACTTCTTCTGAAAAGCTTCTCGCCCACAAAAAAGTCAAATAAAACTAAATTTGTCATTAAATCAGTTGCAGTATTAGTTTACAAACAGTACGAACTTCCAAAAGATATTGTTCAGCACTTATGAAAGACAGAATTCAGACTGTCAATTAGTGTGCTCTTGATGTGGTCTTCTTTACATCAGCAAGACCACGTGTAGACTAGGCAACCGTTTCACTGAGCACTTAGGCAATAGACAATAGGTGCTGGTGTGGGCCATTTGGTCCTTTGATCACTGTGATCATGGCTGATCATCCACAATCAGTACCCCGTTCCTGCCTTCTCCCCATGTCCCTCGACTCCGCTATCTTTAAGAGCTCGATCTAACTCTCTCTTGAAAGCATCCAGAGAATTGGCCTCCACTGCCTTCTGAGGCAGAGAATTCCACAGATTCACAACTCTCTGAGTGAAAAGGTTTTTCCTCATCTCCGTTCTAAATGGCGATCTGTCAGACAAGGTGTGCTGGATATCTCGATTGTGAACCATTTACATTCCCCTTCCCAAACCAACCTTTCTGTCCAGGGCCTCCTACATTCCCCGAGTGAGGCCACACGCAAACGAGAGGAACAGCACCTTTTATTCCACTTGGGTCGTGTACAACTCAACAGCATGAACACAGAATTCTCCAGTTTTAAGCAATACAGGTCTAATAGCGATTTCCGGCACTCTTGGTTCAAGAACATTCGACCAGCTGATTGGCTGCGTATGAGGTTCAGATTGGCCGCCTCATTCGGCCTCCTAAGTCCCTCCTCGGTGGTGATGGCTGACCATGGGTGATGCATGCTGGGTGTTGGCTGCTTGCTCCAAACCTGGGCTAGAGCAGCGTGGATGTGTGGGTGGGACGCAAGCCTGGGCGATGTCATATGAAGGACAGGCTGTTGCCCATGCAGCACGTCCACCCTCTCCATGTCACTGACCGATCCAAAGGAACAGCAGAGCCATTACAGTTTGGCACCAGCGCCATCGCAGGACCAGGTAGTAGACAACAACAAATGCCTTAGGGACTCCGACTCTGGATTTTTCTTGAGGTTTACTCCTGGAGCCTTTTCCATGACTGGATAGGGCCACAAGGCAGTGGAGGTTTTAGATCAGCGTTTTCCCTCTCCTGGATGGACTGCCTTCCCAGGCTGCCGAGCCTCATCTGCCCGAGACTCGTGGGGGCAGGAGCGTGTACCTTCCCGTCTGTACCACCTGCCCACTGCAGCCTTCATCCATCCGCCTTCCCAGCCGTTGTGACGCTCCACTAAAGTCAGCCATCATCCTCCCTCCGCCTGTTCCACCGTTGAGGTCTCGGTTGGATTGCTCTTTGTCAGGGACCTCCCCCTCGACCGTACCGCCATGGGTGACCCTACCAGGAGCGTAGCTCCAGACAGCATCGCTCTCAGGATCTCAGGACCACACGAGCTTCTCCACCACGACAAGGTGACAACCCACGGAGATTCGGCCTAGGCACCCCATTTTGGGGGAGACTTCCAAGGGGGATTTCAAGTGCCTCTCGTAATCTTGTCTGGATTAAATTGGTGGCAGATCGCCAGTTGCTAGAAGTATACGAAAATAACTGCAGATGCTGGTACAAATCGAAGGTATTTATTCACAAAATGCTGGAGTATCTCAGCAGGTCAGGCAGCATCTCCTGAGATGCTGCCTGACCTGCTGAGTTACTCCAGCATTTTGTGAATAAATACCACCGCCAGTTGCTGGAAAATCAGTATTGGACATGTATTCCACTCCGTTCCCAGTGACCCCCCCCCCAGGTCCACCCCTTTTCTCCCTACCACTTGCCAGGCTTTGTCCCGACCCCACCTCCCTTTTCCAGCTTTCTTCCCCAACCACAATCGGTCTGAAGAAGGGTCCCGATCTGAAACGTTGCCTGCCCATTCCCTCCAGACGTTGCCTGACCCGTTGAGTTCCTCCAGCTCGTGCGATTTGCTCAAGATTTTGGCACCTGGAGTTCCTTGCGTCTCCAACCTAGTTCACTTGCTTGATTTTGAAAGAAATGTACCTAAAAATAGATTCAGCCGTCTAATAAACCAAATATTTAATCTCTACTGAAAAGGAAAAAATGTATCTCTACTCAAAAGTACCCGATGTCCCAAATAGTGCACAATCAGTTTAGTTTAGAGACACAGCTTGGAAACAGGCCCTTCGACCCACCGAGTCCGCGCCGACCAGCGATCCCCGCACACCAACTATCCCACACGCACTAGGGACATTTATGGCAAACCAATTGGCCTACAAACCTGCACGTCTTTGGAGTGTGGGCGGAAACCGGAGATCTCGGAGAAAACCCACGCAGGTCACGGGGAGAACGTACAAACTCCGTACAGACGGCGCCCGTAGTCGGGATTGAACGGTGGCGCAGCGGTAGAGCTGCAGCCTTACAGCGCTGCAAGGCCACAGCTCTATCGCTGCGCCACCGTGCCATCATTTGCTTGATTTTGAAAGAAACGTACCTAAAAATAGGTTTAGTGGTCTAACAAACCAAATATTGTTGATCTCTACTGAAAAGGAAAAAATATATCTTCTCAAATGTACCCTATGTTCCAAACACTACACAATCACTTTTTGAAGTCTTTTGGACAAAATTATAGTACTGTATCCGATTAAAGAACAGTATTGAACATTTAAACAGTCTCTTGCAGAAATCAGTACTCCAAGGCATTAAGCAGCGATAGAATATTTAATAGGCATCTAATTCTTTGGAACAGACGGATTATTGGTATCCTCTGGGGAATACCCATGCATCTCTCTCTGAAATTAAGTGTCAGCCTCCATTAGAAATTGAAATCTTAATGCAGTGTTTGAATCAGAACACACTGACTCAAAGCTTTATAGGGCAACCTAAAGATATGGCAAGGAGATGGCAGACCAATTGAACAACTACTTTGGTTCTGTCTTCACTAGGGAAGACATAAACAATCTGCCGGAAATAGCAGGGGACCGGGGGTCTAACGAGATGGAGGAACTGAGGGTAATCCAGGTTAGTCGGGAAGTGGTGTTAGGTAAATTAAATGGATTAAAGGCCGATAAATCCCCAGGGCCAGATAGGCTGCATCACAGAGTGCTTAAGGAAGTAGCCTCAGAAATAGTGGATGCATTAGTGATAATTTTTCAAAACTCTTTAGATTCTGGAGTAGTTCCTGAGGATTGGAGGGTAGCTAATGTAACCCCACTTTTTAAAAAGTTAGGGAGAAAGAAAACAGGGAATTATTGACCAGTTAGCCTAACATCGGTAGTGGGGAAAATGCTAGAGTCAGTTATTAAAGATGTGATACCATCACATTTGGAAAGTGGTGAAATCATTGGACAAAGTCAGCATGGATTTATGAAAGGCAAATCATGCCTGACGAATCTTATAGAATTTTTCGAGGATGTAACTAGTAGAGTGGATAAGGGAGAACCAGTCGATGTGTTATATCTGGACTTTCAGAAGGCCTTCGACAAGGTCCCACATAGGAGATTGGGGTACAAACTTAAAGCACACGGTATTGGGGGTTCAGTGTTGAGGTGGATAGAGAATTGGTTGGCGGACAGGAAGCAAAGAGTAGGAATAAACGGGTCCTTTTCGGAATGGCAGGCAGTGACTAGTGGGGTACCGCAAGGCTCAGTGCTGGGACCCCAGTTATTTACAATATATATTAATGATTTGGACGAGGGAATTGAATGCAATATCTCTAAGTTTGCGGATGTCACGAAGCTGGGTGGCAGTGTTAGCTGCGAGGAGGATGCTAGGAGGTTGCAGAGTGACTTGGATAGATTAGGAGAGTGGGCAAATGCATGGCAGATGCAATATAATGTGAATAAATGTGAGGTTATCCACTTTGGCGGCAAGAACAGGAAAGCAGAGTATTACCTGAATGGTGGCCAATTAGGAAAAGGGGAGATGCAACGTGACCTGGGTGCACCAGTCATTGAAAGCAAGCGTGCAGGTGCAGCAGGCAGTGAAGAAAGCGAATGGTATGTTAACATTCATAGCTAGTGGATTTGAGTATAGGAGCAGGGAGGTTCTGCTGCAGTTGTACAGGGCCTTGGTGAGACCGCACCTGGAGTATTGTGTACAGTTTTGGTCTCCTAATCTGAGGAAAGACATTCTAGCCTTAGAGGGAGTACAGAGAAGGTTCACCAGATTGATCCCTGGGATTGAACATGAAATCTTTGCCAACAGGCACAGTGCAGCCTATGCACAGTAGGTGATGATGTCTCAGTGATGTTTAATGTCGATGGAAGGCAAGTTGCTGGCCAAGGCGCTGGGAGAGAGACCCAACTTCGTGCAAGGCGCTGGGAGGGAGACCCAACCTCGTGGAAGGCACCAGGGGTTTAATCCCCAGGGCAGCCACTCCATCACCGTAGCTCCCACTGCCTCAGATACGGCGGGACCAGTGAGGGGAAGTGGGCCGACTCAAACCCTGGCTGTGATCTCAGGGCATAAAGGGGCCGAATGGCCTGCCATATCTGCAGATGGACCCCAGCCCACACTTGGCCTATGGCTCCACGTCAATGCAGGCTGTTTTTGTCGTTGTTGACTCTACCAACGTGGTGTGTCCACAGGTAGTAAAACCTCACACCCTGCCCCGCGCCAACCATCACCCTCAGCCCCCTGCTCCTCTCCCCACTGTCCCTAGCCCCCCCCCCACCTCACTCCCCATCCCCTCCCACCGCCTGCCCTGCACCCCTTCCCCTCGCTCTCCACCCCCCAATCTTGCTCCTAATCTTCTACCCCTCACCCCCACCTCTCACCCTCCTACCCCTTGCCCCTCCACCACCATTCATTCCACACCCTTACCCGTCGCCCCCCATATCTCACTCTCCACCCCTCTCAGCCCCCATTCTTCTTCTATTACCCCCTATCCCTTGCCCCTGCCCTCCAATCTCCCCCCCTCCTCGCACTCTCCACTTCCCATCCTACCCACTCTCCACTTGCCATCCTACCCACTCTCCACTTGCCATCCTACCCTCTCTCCACCCCTCCCTACCCTCTCCTCCTTCTCTCACTTTGCCCCTCGCCCCCACACCCCCCACTCTACCTCCTGCATTAATATCCCTCTTCCCTCACTCCCCTACCTCTCGCCCCCCTCTCCCCTACCCCTCAGATTCCCATCCCTTGCCCCCTACCCCTCTCCCTCACCCCTACCCCTCACTCTCCCACCCCTCACCCCCTACACCTCACTCCCACCCCTCACCCCCACCTCACTCCCCTATCTCTCTCTCCTACCCCCTCACTCACCCACCCCTCGAAACCCTACCCCTCACTCCCCCTTCCCCGCAACCCCTCCCCCACCCCCCTACCCCTCACTCCCCCTTCCCCCCAACCACTCTCCCCCACCCCCCTACCCCTCACCCCCCTACCCCTCACTCCCCCTTCCCCCCACCCCTCACCCCCTACCCCTCACCCCCCTACCCCTCACTCCCCCTTCCCCCCACCCCCCTACCCCTCACCCCCCTACCCCTCACCCCCCTACCCCTCACTCCCCCTTCCTCCCACCCCCCTACCCCTCACTCCCCGACCCCTCTCCCCTCACTCCCCACCCCCCTACATTCCCCTACCCCTCACCCCCCTACCCCTCACTGCCCTACCACTCTCCCCTCACTCCCCTACCCCTCGCCCCCCTCACGCCCCCACACCAAAGCCCCCGCTCACCCATAGGAGCAGACTGTCGCAGAGCTCCGCCTTGTCCACACTCATGCTGCCGTCCGCTGTTGACGGAGGAGGAGGGGAGGGGGGTTGACCGCGGGACTCGCGCACCAACGGACAGACGGACGGACCGACCACCCCGGGCTTCCGTACCAACCGTCCGGACCAACCGGCAGCCCGCCCCACGCCTGCGCGGCGCCCAGCAGCTCCTCCCTCTGCGCCTGCGCGGTGCCCCGCAGCTCCTCCCTCTCTGTGCCGGCGTGGTGCCCCGCAGCATCGCCCTCTCTTCTACGCCTGCGCAGTGCCCCGCAGCTCCTCCCTCCCTCTCCGCTCTGTGCCTGTGCTGTGCCCCGCAGCTCCGCGCCTGCGCAGATCCCGCCGCCCAACAGCTGGGGCCTCCGAGGGAGGGGGAGGTTCTGCGCCTGCGCCCGGCTCAGGCGGCCGTCGCGTTCGCCTGCCCTGCGGTTGTTTTTGCCCCGAGACAGAGGAGCGAGTGAGCGGCCGCCGCCACCGCAAGGAGCGGCATGGATGCGCTCTCGGCCTAAGGGCAGCGCCGGGTGGGTGGGGGGGGGGAGAGAGGCGGCGATGGCGGAGCACCTTTAACAGCGGACGCTGGTGAGAGTCCCGGCCTAACCGGCGCCGCCGTCGCCGTCCGACCCCAGAGAGCAGGCCGCTGTCCCCGGCCCGGCCTCCACTCCCACCGGTCTCCACCGTCCCCCGGCCTCCACTCCCACCGCCGCCGTCCGACCCGAGAGCAGGCCGCTGTCCCCGGCCTCCCCGGTCCGGCCTCCACCGTCCCCGCCCGGCCTCCCCGGTCCGGCCCGGCCTCCACTCCCACCGCCGCCGTCCGACCCGAGAGCAGGCCGCTGTCCCCGGCCTCCCCGGTCCGGCCTCCACCGTCCCCGCCCGGCCTCCCCGGTCCGGCCCGGCCTCCACTCCCACCGCCGCCGTCCGACCCCAGAGCAGGCCGCTGTCCCCGGCCTCCACTTCACCCCCGCCTCGGCCTTCACTCCCCCCGGCCTCCACTCCACCGTCGCCCCCGGCCTCCACTCCCACCGCCGCCGTCCGACCCGAGAGCAGGCCGCTGTCCCCGGCCTCCCCGGTCCGGCCCGGCCTCCACCGTCCCCGCCCGGCCTCCCCGGTCCGGCCCGGCCTCCACTCCCACCGCCGCCGTCCGACCCCAGAGCAGGCCGCTGTCCCCGGCCTCCACTTCACCCCCGCCTCGGCCTTCACTCCCCCCGGCCTCCACTTCACCCCCGCCTCGGCCTTCACTCCCCCCGGCCTCCACTCCACCGTCGCCCCCGGCCTCCACTACCACCGCTGCCCCCGCCCGGCCTCCACCCTCACCGGCCTCCACCGCCATCGCCGCCCCCGGCCTCCACTTTACCCCTGGCCTCCACCATCTCTCCAAATCTGCCTACCCACTCCGAGCCCGACATCCCTGCCACCCCCCCCCTGTCCCCGCAGTTCTCATCCCCACCCCCTCGTCCGCCCCAACCCCGATCTCCATCCCCCACGACACGTCTGCCCCCCGCCCCCCTGGCTGCCCTCTCGCCGCCCGCCCCAATACAGCACAGTACAGCCCCGGGTAAGCCCACCCTCCGCCCGCCCCAGTCCACACAGCACAGCACAGCCCCGGGCAAGCCCACCCTCCGCCCGCCCCAGTACACACAGCACAGCCCCGGGTAAGCCCACCCTCCGCCCGCCCCAGTACACACAGCACAGCACAGCCCCGGGCAAGCCCACCCTCCGCCCGCCCCAGTACACACAGCACAGCCCCGGGTAAGCCCACCCTCCGCCCGCCCCAGTACACACAGCACAACACAGCCCCGGGCAAGCCCATCCTCCAGCTGCATTCTGTTTGAAGAGCCATTTGGGATTTCCCCCCTCGGGGATTTTACAGAAGAAAAGCTCTTTCTTTTGCCATTCAAATGTGGATGAAATTGTGCACCGCGTCCTGTCCCTCGGATCGCTTTTCATCGGCGCCGTCAGATCTTGCAGAGTCAGTCAGAAACATCCATCACTTAGTTCACTGTGGAGGATGGAACTGCAGATGCTGGTTCCAGCGGGACAGGCAACATCTCAGGAGAGAAGGAATAGGTGACGTCTCGGGTCGAGACCCTTCTTCAGACTGTACACGGGATGAGCGTTTGTTCCAAGGTGTCCATGTTGGTCAAAAATGGAAATGATTAGTCTACTCTTACTGTAAGAAAATAACTGCAGATGCTGGTACAAATCGAAGGTATTTATTCACAAAATGCTGGAATAACTCAGCGGGTCGGGCAGCATCTCTGGAGAGAAGGAATAGGTGACGTTTCGGGTCAAGACCCTTCTTCAGACTATACAAGGGATGAGCGTTTGTTCCAAGGTGTCCATGTTGGTCAAAAATGGAACTGATTAGTCTACTCTTACTTCTCGATTTCGGTCAGTAACTTTGTGGGTTGTTGGTCTACCAGTTATATATCTTGAAATAAGTTGTGGCTTTCTGTATTGAACTTTCTGCTTTGCAGACACATTGTGTTTTCTCAAATATTTTCTTGCCGTTCAACCAGGTGGCTGACTTAATCCTCAAATTGCTGGGGTAACTCAGGTTTAGGCTGCATCTCTGGAGAACGTGGATAGACGATGTATCGGGTCAGGACCATTCAGACCTGAAGAAAGATCCCGACCTGAAACATCGCCTATCCGTGTTCTCCAGAGATGCTGCCTGGCCTGGTGAGTTACTCCAGCCCTTTGTGCTTCACGCTCAAGATTCCAGCATCTGCAGTTCCTTGTGTGTCACCCAGAGGTAGCCAAACAATTGTTTTATCCACTTTTAACATTCTTCTTCTTTTTAAGCCCTTTGTTCCTCTACAGAGCATAGGCCATTGACAAATGTCTTCCACCTCATTCGGTTGTTGGCGGTTCTTTCGAGATCTCCCCAATTGAGCTCACTCAAGTCAAGTCAAGTTTATTTGTCACATGCACATACACGACGTGCAGTGAAATGAAAGTGACAATGCCTGCGGATTGTGTAAAAAAAAGAATTACACTTACAGCATATAAATAAAAGTTAATACAGAGAAGACAAAATGTAGTCCCTGGAGTTATAAAAGTTAACAGTCCTGATGGCCTGTGGGAAGAAACTCTGTCTCATCCTCTCCGTTTTCACAGCGTGACAGCGGAGGCGTTTGCCTGACTGTAGCAGCTGGAACAGTCCGTTGGCAGGGGTCCCTCATAATGTTGCTGGATCTGCACCTCCTGATGTATAGGTCCTGCAGGGGGGCGAGTGTAGTTCCCATGGTGCGTTCTGCCGAATGCACTACTCTCTGCAGGGCCTTCCTGTCCTGGGCAGAGCTGTTCCCAAACCAGACTGTGATGTTGCCGGACAGGATGCTCTCTACAGCCCCAGAGTAGAAGCAATGAAGGATCCTCAGAGACACTCTGAATTTCCTCAGCTGTCTATGGTGGTAAAGGCTCCCAGACATTTCTGCCTGGACACCTCTTCTCCAGCTGTTCCTGGAGCGACCTCTTCCTTTTTCCTTGGGGGTTCCATTTCAGGGCTTGTCGGGCGATGTTTGTGGCAGGTTTTCTGAGGGTGTGTCCAATCCAACTCCATTTTCCCCTTCGATGTTTCGTTCCCTCATCTTCATGTCTGGAGTAGATAATGGACTGCCCGCTGGCCAATTTGATCTCCCCTGACTGTGCCCATCTTGTTTCTGCCAAGCCCAGGACTGAGAGATTATAGCGCACAATTTTGTTGGCAATAAAAATAGAGGGAGATAAGGAATGGGTGACGTTTTGGGTCGAGACCCAAAACGTCTGAAGAAGGGGTCTTTTAACATGACACCTCAGAAATTGATGTTGTATACTTGGGCAGTAAAGGCAAGCATTCCCATTGCCTTCTGTGTACCGATCTAAACAGATTTATATTTCTGTGGTGCTATGTCTATGATATATTCATGCATGTCAGAGTGAGGCCCAGTGCAAATTGGAGAAATAGCACCTTGTATTTTGCTTAGGCAGCTTACACCCCAGCAGTATGAATATTGACTTCCCTAACTTCCAAGTAGCCCTTGCTTTCCCTCTCTCTCCATCCCTCCTCCCTTCATGGACCAGTCTGACTGTTCCCTTGGTTATATTTTATCTCTGTTTCGTTGTCACCTTCTCCTAACTAACAATGATCTATTCTACATTTTCCTTGAAACTCATCTCCTTTGATGCCTCGTGATGTCACACCTTGCATGCGCACCTTTGATGTCACATCTTGCACTTGCTTATCTCTGCGTCTCCCTCTCCCCTGACTCCGCCTGAAGAAGGGTCTCGACCTGAAACGTCACCATTCCTTCTCTCCAGAGATGCCACCTGTCCCGCTGAGTTACTCCAGCATTTTGTGCTTCTCTTTGGTGTAAACCAACATCTGCAATTCCTCCCTCCACAGTGAACTAAGTTTACTGACGATGCGAGATTTGACGACGCTGATGAAAAGGACCGGAAGCGGTGCACAATTTCAGGTTTACTTCCATCTTCACTCCTGTGTCTTCCAAAGGTGCTGGTTCTGGGGAGCGTGTATGTTCCGCAGCCTGTCAAGCTGCCATTCTACTTGTGAGCGTTGGCGGTAATTTGTAGGGAAAAAAACTGCAGATGCTGGTTTCAATCGAAGGTAGACACAAAATGTCGGAGTAACTTAGCGAGTCAGGCAGCATCTCGGTAGAGAAGGAATGGGTGATGTTTCAAGTCTCGACCCGAAACGTCTGAAGAAGGGTCTCGACCCAAAACCTCACCTGTTCCTGCTCTCCTGAGATGCTGCCTGATCTGCTGAGTTACTCCAGCATTTTGTGCCTACCTTGGCGGTAATTTGTTTTTTTGGGGTGTGTCTGATTCCAAGCAAAACACAAGTGCTGGAGGAACTCAGCAGAATATTGCAGAGGTTCATTTGGAAAGTGTGTTCAACGTCACCAACAATAAAATGGGCACACCTGGGGCCCATGCGAGTGCCCATAGCTTCACATTTCCCCCTCCTCTTATCTGACACCATTTTGTTTCCCTTTCACCTCCAGCCATTTGCCAATTACTCCTCCCTCGCCTGTACCCACCTATCACTCGCCAGGTTTTTTTCCACCCCACCTCTCTTTTCTGACCTTCCTTCAGTCTGAAGAATGGTCCCGACCTAAAATGTCACCTATCCATTCCCTCCACATGCAGTGCCTAATCTGCCGAGTTCAAGAGAGTGTTTTATTGTCATATGACCCAGATAGAACAATAAAATTCTTACTTGCTGCAGCACAATAGAATATGTAAACACTGTAAGCAATATAATATACAGGGAAAACACACATACACAATATCACAGACAATTATTGATATTATTTCACTATTACGATGTAGTTCAAAGCTTTTGGAGCTTGTGGTGTTTAATAGCCTCATGCTGGTACGGAAGACAATAGATAATAGGTGCAGGAGTAGGCCATTCGGCCCTTCGAGCCAGCACCACCATTCAATGTGATCATGGCTGATCATTCTCAATCAGTACCCCGTTCCTGCCTTCTCCCCTTACCTCATGACTCCGCTATCCTTAAGAGCTCTATCTAGCTCTCTCTTGAATGCATTCAGAGAATTGGCCTCCACTGCCTTCTGAGGCAGAGAATTCCACAGATTTACAACTCTCTGACTGAAAAAGTTTTTCCTCTTCTCAGTTCTAAATGGCCTACCCCTATTCTTAAATTGTGGCCCCTGGCTCTGGACTCCCCAAACATTGGGAACATGTTTCCTGCCTCTAATGTGTCCAACCCCTTAATAATCGTATATGTTTCGATAAGATCCCCTCTCATTCTTCTAAATTCCAGTGTATACAAGCCTAGCCGCTCCAGTCTTTCAACATACGACAGTCCCGCCATTCCGGGAAGAAGAGATACATGTGACATTAAAGTACCATTGAACAGTGAATGTTTCAGCATGGTTTACAATGGGGAATCAGAATGGTTGTGCACAATGCAAATTTGTATCATAACCTGGACGTTACAGTTGTCAGGCTCCTGTACCTTCGCCATGGCAGGGGTAAAATGTGTGTGTGGCCAGGGTGGTGTTGGTGTCTGATGATGCTGGCTTGAACACTTTGTGTTGTGCTCAAGATTACAACACCCGCGGTCTCCTTGGGCCTGATTCTGCCCTGTCTGGCAATCGTGACTAGTGGGGAATAAATTCTTGGATAGGTTTCCCTCGTGCTCTAGTTTAAGAGCTCTTGTTGCTGTGAAAGCTGAGATCTATTGATGTTGTAGTCAAATCAAGTCAATTTTATTTGTATAGCACATTTAAAAACAACCCACGCTGACCTGAAGTGCTGTACATCAATTTAGGTACTAAGAACGAACATACAATGACACACAAACATAACAGCACATACATAAACAGTTCACAGCGCCCCCTCAGAGGGCCTCAAACGCTAGGGAGTAGAAATAGGTTTTGAGCCTGGACTTAAAGGAGTGGATGGAGGGGGCAGTTCTGATGGGGAGAGGGATGCTGTTCCACAGTCTAGGAGCTGCAACCGCAAAAGCGCGGTCACCCCTGAGCTTGTACAAGTCAAACGGTGAAGCCTGTGATTTGGCAATGTCCTTGCTAGTTATTTTAAATATTTCATAAAAGATAGTGAAATAACTGGACAGGACAGGTTTAGAGGGACATGGACCAAACGCAGGCAGGTGGGACTCGGGTAGCTGGCACATGTTGGTTGGTGTGGGCAAGTTGGGCCGAAGGGCCTGTTGCCATGCTGTATGACTTTTGAATAGTAAATAACATAGAACTGGATCCTGCAGTGACATAGTTCTTTGGAAAGAGCCAGAGACTGAAAGATCAGCAGCATTATCTTGACTCCAACTTGGATAGGAAAGTAGAAAGTCCGCTGTCTTTCTGACCAGGCAGCTGGGGTAGTTAGGAGTTGCTGTGAAAATGAAGTGATCCATGTCGAAGGTGCCTCAAAATTCTTCACGTTTTGCCCAAGATCTCAGAAATAGACAGACTGGTTTCTGATATGAGAAATAATGACAAAGTTATGTAGGAAAAAAAAGCTGCAGAAACTGGTTTAAATCGAAGGTAGACACAAAATGCTGGAGTAACTCAGCGGGTCAGGCAGCATCTCTGGAGAGAAGGAATGGGTGACGTTTCGGGTCGAGACCCTTCTTCAGACTGATGTCAGGGGAGGGGGCGGGACAAAGATAGAATGTAGTCGGAGACAGGAGGACTACTGGGAGAACTGGGAAGGGGGAGATGATAGAGAGGGGAAGAAAGGCCTATCTGAAGTTAGAGAAGTCAATGTTCATACCGCTGGGGTGTAAACTACCCAAGCGAAATATGAGGTGCATTTCCTCCAATTTGCGCTGGGCCTCACTCTGACAATGGAGGAGGCCCAGGACAGAAAGGTCAGACTGGGAGAGGGAGGGGGAGATGAAGTGCAGAGCCACCGGGAGATCAGGTTGGTTAAGACAGACTGAGTGCATAATTTGACAAAGTTATGTTTAGTGTGACAAACTCAATATAAATATATAGAAACATTTTTTTCAAAAGCAGCATTAGTTGAAGGTTAAAATGATAATAAACTCAATATTATTGATCTAATTATCAACTAATGTTGCTTTTGAAAACAAGTTTCTATACTCATTTATAATTTTCCCATTGCATTCAATAATGTTTTTGTTTTGTTTTGGCCATTATGACACAAATTTGCACACAACCATTCTGATCTCCCCAATGTAGACCATGCTGAATGCTGAAACATTCATTGTCCAATGGTACTTTAATGTCAAAGTTATTGTTTACATTCAATTTAGTAAACGTAGCACAATTAAATCCAAGTTTAAAAGTGTAATGGTAGTTTACACTTTTAAAGAATAAAGGGGAGGCCATTTAAAACTGAGATGAGAAAAAGCTTTTTCACCCAGACAGTTGTGAATTTATGGAATTCTCTGCCACAGCGGGCCAGTGGAGGCCAATTCACTGGATGAATTTAAGAGAGAGTTAGATAGAGCTCTAGGGGCTAGCGGAATAAAGGGATATGGGGAGAAGGCAGGCATGGGTTACTGATTGTGGATGATCAGTCATGATCACAATGAATGGCGGTGCTGGCTCGAAGGGCCAAATGGCCTCCTCCTGCACCTATTTTCTATGTTTCTGATACTCTGAGGTAGTAGCTTGGTTTAGTTTGGAGGTACAGCCCCTTTAGCCCACCGAGTCGGTGCCGACCAGTAAACCCCGCACACAATTATACCAAGCTACTTAACCTACAGACCTGTACAACTTTGAAGTGCGCGAGAAAACTGGAGATCCTGGAGAAAACCCACGAGGAGAACGTACAAACTCCACACAGACAGCACCCGTGGTCAGGATCAAACCGGCCAGGGCCTCCGGCGCTGTGATGCCGCAGCTCTACTGCTACGCCACCGTGCCGCTCAAACTCGAGAGTGACCATCTTGTCTCTTCAAGTTCAATGTTAAAAATGTAGCATCATATCTTTGCCTTCGAGTCCCTGTCCTGACTCGGTGACACAGGGATATCCTGGAGCAGCTGTTAAACACGCTGTGTTATCTCAGTTTGGCATCAAAGCACACCAAGCAGTGTGGCATCCTTATTTTGGATCCATAGCACACAGTGTTCAGGGGCAGATACTCCACTCCTCTGAAATAAAACTGACTTTGAATGAGATGAACAAACTTGCCAAAGAATGAATGGAAGTCTGAGATTTATATCTGTACTGGGCCAAGTGGACCCGTTAGACCCAAATCTCTCCTGCATTGGTGCAGCACCCTCTCTTCTCCCACTCCCTCCCTCCCCCCTCCCTCCCTAGGAGATAGATTTAAACTTTAAAATGTGAATAACTTTAAAAATATAACCCCGATTTCAATGAAACTTCTTCCATTAGCACCAAAGGGACGACGGTGAGTAAGGTGGGCCTAAAATGGTCGCGCTATCGTGTACCGTTTTGGCTGTAGTTCAGGAACAAACAAACAAACAAACAAGAGTTTTAGTATATAGATGGTGATTTCATCAAAAAAGGGTTAACATGCAACAAAAAATCTTTTCACTGTACATGTGACAATACTCTATAAACTATTTAGTTTGAGGTTCTGTGTTCGTTATAGTCTCCAGTGTAAATGTCCACAGGATTTAACAAATTGTCACTCGATGCACATTAGCTAAATGATAATCTCAAAAAGATAGGCACAAAAAACCTGGAGTAACTCAGCGGGACAGGCAGTATCTCTGCAGAGAAGGAATGGGTGACGTTTTGGGGGCGAGACCCTTCTTCAGGCCTCAAAACTTTGAAAGCGAGGTGATGCTTGCAACCAAACACGTGTTTTGTGAAATACCGTGGATTTAATTTTTGCGGAACAGGATTCTTATGTGCTAGGGGTGGGATGTGCATGTCGACTTAGAATGCTGTTGGCACAATTGCTCAAAAGCCCAATTTGTGTTCAATGCTAGTGACGGCCGGTAAGCAGTGTAATGGCAATGATTCTTGAGCACAGACAATGTCTGGTGTTCTCTGGACATTGTTTTGCAACTGGTGGAAAATATAATGCAGTCTTAATATAGAGCAGTTTAATTTATTGTCACCTGTACCGAGGTACAGTGAACTACTGAACTGGCAGCCTCTCGGGAGAGAAGGAATGGGTGAATCGGCGAAACCAAGCGCAGGCTCGGCGATCGCTTCGCTGAACACCTGCGCTCGGTCCGCATTAACGCAACTGATCTCCCGGTGGCCCAGCACTTTAACTCCCCCTCCCATTCCCAGTCTGACCTCTCTGTCATGGGCCTCCTCCAGTGCCATAGTGACGCCCGCCGGAAATTGGAGGAGCAGCACTTCATATTTCGCCTGGGCAGTTTGCGGCCCGGTGGTATGAACGTCGACTTCTCCAACTTCAGATAGCTCCTCTGTCCCTCCCTTCCCCTCCTCCTTCCCAGATCTCCCTCTATCTTCCTGTCTCCACCTATATCCTTCCTTTGTCCCACCCCCGACATCAGTCTGAAGAAGGGTCTCGACCCGAAACGTCACCCATTCCTTCTCTCCCGAGATGCTGCCTGACCTGCTGAGTTACTCCAGCATTTTGTGAATAAATCGATTTGTACCAGCATCTGCAGTTATTTTCTTATACTATAGGAATGGGTGACCTTTCGGGTTGAGACCCTTCTTCAGTCTGAAGAAGCATCTCGACCCGAAACATCACCCATTCCTTCTCTCCCGAGTTGCTGCCTGACCCGCTGAGTTACTCCAGCATTTTGTGCCTCCCTTCGATTTAAACCAGCATCTGCAGTTCTTTCCTACACATACTGAACTGAACTGCTGAACTACTACCTACCTCTTTGGTGACCCTCACACTATCCTTGATCGGACTTTAGATTTTTTTTTTTTTTTAAGAGATACAGCGCAGAAACAGGCCCTTCGGCCCACCGGGACCGCGCCGCCCAGCGATCCCCGCACACTAACACTACACCCACTAGGGACAATTTTTACATTTGCCCAGCCAATTAACCTACAAACCTGTACGTCTTTGGAGTGTGGGAGGAAACCGAAGATCTCGGGAGAAAACCCACGCAGGTCACGGGGAGAACGTACAAACTCCGTACAGACGGCGCCCGTAGTCAGGATCGAACCTAAGTCTCCGGCGCTGCATTCGCTGTAAGGCAGCAACTCTACTGCTGTGCCACCCGGCATTACTGGCATCACCTTGCACTAAACATTATTCCCTTATCATGTATCTGTACACGGCAAATGGCTCGATTGTAATCACGTGTTGTCCTTCTGCTGACTGGTTAGCACGAAACCAAAGCTTTTCACTGTACATGCGACAATAAACTGAAACTGAAAGCTCTTTGTTGTGTACTAAGCAGACAGTGAAGAGACTATATATGATTACCCGCACTGGCCACAGTGCACAGATACAGGGAAAAATGTTTAGTGCAAGGTAAAGTCCGATTAAGGAAGGTCCTACGATCGTCAATGAGATAGATAGGTAGGATAGGTCTCTGTTTGCTGGTAGGATGGTTCAGTTGCGTGATAACAGCTGGGAAGAAACTGTCCCTGAATCTGGAGGTGTGCGTTTTCACACTTCTGTACTTCTTGCCTGAGGGGAGAAGAGGGAGTGGCCGGGGTGAGACTGGTCCTTGATTATGCTGCTGGCTATAAGTGAGAAACAAGCTTGTACATTATTGTCTGGAGCTGGAAATTCACGACCGTTTTCCCAGTGAACTCCCACGTTACGTGACAGTGCAAAGTCGGATGTGGAGTGTTTACTTAATAATCATTTGACTTTATGGCCTTAAACAAGACAGCTGAACCTTGGTAGCAGCATAACACATTGTGCAATATGATATTTTTTTAAAATTGCATTTATATTGAGGGCTATTTTTAATTTTGTACATGCCCTTGAAAGGTTTGTGACCAATGATGTCTCTGAAGAGTTGTGTAGGAAAATAACTGCAGATACTGGTACAACTCTGGAGGACACGGATAAGTGATGTTTCAGGTCGGGATCTGTCTTCAGGCCCTCAGAAGGGAAGCGTCACCTATCCATGGCCTCCAGAGATACTACATTACCTGCTGAGTACTCAAATACTTTTGTTTTTTCGTGTAAACCAGCATCTGCTGTTTTAGTTTTAGAGATACGGCATGAGGACTGGTCCTTCGGCCCACCGGGTCCGCGCCGAACAGCGATCCCCGCACACTAACACTATCCTACACACGCTAAGGACAATTTAGAATTATACCAAACCAATTAACCCACAAACCTGTCCGTCTTTGGAGTGCGGGAGGAAACCGGGGAGAACGAACAAACTCCGTATAGATGTCAACTTCTTTAGTATAAGAAGATAACTGCAGATGCTGGTACAAACCAAACGCAGGCTCGGCGATCATTTTGCTCACCACCTTCGCTCAGTCCGCTTCAACCAACCTGATCTCCCAGTGGCTGAGCACTTCAACTCCCCCTCCCACTCCCAGTCTGACCTTTCTGTCATGGGCCTCCTCCAGTGCCATTGTGAGGCCCACCGGAAATTGGAGGAACAGCACCTCATATTTCGCTTGGGCAGCTTGCGGCCCAGCGGTATGAACATTGACTTCTCCAACTTTAGATAGTTCCTCTGTCCCTCTCCTCCCCTCCCACTTCCCAGTTCTCCCTCTATCTTCCTGTCTCCACCTATATCCTTCCTTTGTCCCGCCCACCTGACATCAGTTTGAAGAAGGGTCTTGACCCGAAAAGTCACCCATTCCCTCTCTCCTGAGATGCTGCCTGACCTGCTGAGTTACTCCAGCATTTTGTGAAATAAAAACTCCGTATAGATGGCACCTGTAGTCAGGACCGAATCCGAGCCTCTGGCGCTGTAAGGCAGCAACTCTACCACTGCGCCACCGTGCCATGCCTCCCTGTGTCTACTCTGGGCGATGTTATCAGGCCAATTACTTAAGCAAATGCTGTGAAAGTCACATTGTTAAGCAGGCCCTTTTGCAATGCTACACCTTTTGTTTAAATCCATGTATTTGCTGCAATTTAAAATTATTTCAGGTGGCCATTTGCATCGTGAGAGGTAATATTTCAGCGCTTTTTTTTTGTAGAAACAGGATTCTCCCTGAAGAAGTATGAATGAGCTTTCTTCAAATGGACATCCTTTTCTTTGCGGTAAGACCTTTAACATCTCTAACAATGTCTAGATACTAAAGAAAATCCATAGGAAACCATTATAAAACATAGTATGTGCAAGGCCAAAAATGCCGAGTTCCTGATGTGCTGGAGACAGGAAGACTAGTGGGAGAACTGGGAAGGGGGAGGGGATAGAGAGGGAAAGCAGGGACTACCTGAAGTGAGAGATTACATCCTATCTTTGTCCTGCCCCCTCCCCTGACATCAGTCTATTGAAGGGTCTCGACCCGAAACGTTACCCATTCCTTCTCTCCCGAGATGCTGCCTGACCCGCAGATTTACTCCAACATTTTGTGTCTACCTTCGATTTAAACCAGCATCTTTTTCCTACACATTTGAAGTAATGTGTTCAGTTTTGGACTCCCTGCTATAAGAACGAACCCATTAAGCTGGAGAGTGCAGAGAAGATTTATGAGGATATTACCAAGATATGAAGGCGAGAGAGAGGTTGGGCAAACTAGGACTTTATTCCTTGGAGCACAGGATACTAAGGGTGGCATTGTCGGTAGCAGCAGGCTAAACAATAATCTATACCATTCAAAAATAATCTCTCTGCATTTGTATTCTATCCCATGGTAATGAAGAATCCAGAATGCTGGTTTGCTCAATTAAATATCTTGTTACCTTCGGGGATCTGTGGTGTACAATCGAAGATTAATTTGTTCATCTGCATGCCGCGGAATCCCACCGTATATACACTGATCAGCCAAAACATTATGACCTGATGAGCCAAAACATTATGCCCACCTGCCTAATATGCTGTTGGTCCTCCGTGTGCAGCCCCATATGCAGCAGGGTGCGATGCACTGTGTATGGTGACACATTCCTCCCGTGACCACCATTAAAATTTTCTGTGACTTGTGCCACAGTCGACCTTCTGTCGGTTCGGACCAGACGGGATAGCCTTCGTTGCCCTCGCGCATCGATGAGCCTTGGGCGCCCAACACCCTGTCTGTCGCCGGTTTGTGGTTTGTCCCTCCTCGGACCACTGTCGGTAGGTACTCACCACTGCTGACCGGGAGCACCCCACAAGCCTTGCCGTTTCAGAGATGCTCTGACCCAGTCGTCTGGCCATAACAATTTGGCCCTTGGGAATGATCAGCCATGATCACATTGAATGGTGGTGCTGGCTCGAAGGGCCGAATGGCCTCCTCCTGTACTATTGTCTATTGTCAAAGTCGCTCAGGTCTTTACTCCTGCCCATTTCTCCTGCATCCAACGCATCAACTTCACGAACTGACTGTTCACTTGCTGCCTAATATATCCCACCCCTTGACAGGTGCCATGGTAACAAGATAATCCATGTTATTCACTTCGCCTGTCAGTGGTCACAATGTTTTGGCTGCTCGGTGGATATTCCTGCCTGGTTTTCTCTCCCCAAGTGTATTCCCCGTGTACTTTGTCGGTCTGTTTTGGCGGTTGAGGTTTTGAAGCAGTCGCAATGATTGACATTTGGTGGGTGGGGGCGCAGAGTAATGGATGCTGTGTTTTCAAGCTTCTTTTAGTTGTGTCCCGTCAATGTTCTTCCTGCTTTTCCTGCAGGGGCTGCCTCTTGCTGGGGTATGGTCCCCCAAGTGCCAGTGTCTCTTCCGTACTTCACCCAAGGTACACAACGTCAGATCGGCCATAACTGGGTACAACCGTGATGCTCCCCCCCCCCCCCCCCCCCCCCGCGGCCAAGCGTGCTGCGATTGCCCCAGAAATCCTAGCGATTGGGTGGAGTATTGGAGGGCTGCCAGCAACTATAGAAGGATGAGAGGAGATCTTATCGAAACGTATAAGATTATTAAGGGGTTGGACACGTTAGAGGTAGGAAACATGTTCCCAATGTTGGGGGAGTCCAGAACCAGGGGCCACAGTTTAAGAATAAGGGGTAGGCCATTTAGAACTGAGATGAGGAAAAACTTTTTCAGTCAGAGAGTTGTGAATCTGTGGAATTCTCTGCCTCAGAAGGCAGTGGAGGCCAATTCTCTGAATGCATTCAAGAGAGAGCTGGATAGAGCTCTTAAGGATAGCGGAGTCAGGGGGTATGGGGAGAAGGCAGGAACGGGGTACTGATTGAGAATGATCAGCCATGATCACATTGAATGGCGGAGCTGGCTCGGAGGGCCGAATGGCCTCCTCCTGCACCTATTGTCTATCGCCCACTGAGTGCTGGAGCAGAGTGTGGTTGGCGTTTGGGGCGTGGGTAGATGGATGGGAAGAGGGCACCGGTGACTGGGGAAGATGGCACGGGTGACTGGGGAAGATGGCACGGGTGACTGGGGAAGATGGCACGGGTGACCTCTGCATTTCGTAAAACAAAATAACAAGCCGGATTTTTATTGAGCAGAATCTCGGGGAAAATCCAGCAAGCAGAGGAAGAAAAGAAACCTTAATTCCTGAAGTTAATATTCAGTATTGTTGTGGGTCTTCAAATTTTCTTTGCTGTGGAAGACTTGCGTCATACAAATTTGTGATTATGAGAGTTATGAACCATTAAAAACTGTTTCTGTGAGCTAATATAGACACAAAGTGCTGGAGTAACTCAGCGGGACAGGCAGCATCTCTGGAGAGAAGGAATGGGTGGCCTTTCGGGGCGTCACCCTTCAGACTATGAGCTTCTGTCTACTTTAAGAAGTATTTTTTGAAATGCTTGTAACTTAAAGGTGCACTATTAATATTCTGAAGATAGACACGAAAAGCTGGAGTAACTCAACGGGTCAGACAGCATCTATGGAGAAAAGGAATAGGTGACTTCTTCAGAAGAAGGGTCTCGACCCGAAACGTCACCAGTTCCTTTTCTCCCGAGATGCTGTCTGACCCGCTGAGTTCCTCCAGCTTTCTGTGTCTATCTTGGGTTTAAACCTGCATCTGGTAATCCCACAGAATTAATGTGTTGATTGCTAACTCATCCTTAAAGTTAGTCTTGGGACCTACAGTAATATTGTACCATAGTTGTTATCTGTAGTTGTGTACGAAAGCAGAAATAAATTATTGCATGAATTCTGGTCCATAAACTGAGACTTCCTTCAAGGATGTGATAGCATTTTATAGTTGTGCTGATTCACTAGAAACTTCAGATATTGCCAGCATTTTGCCAATTATTGAAGTATTTTCACTATATGTACACTGTTTCAAAATCTTTAGATTGGGATCAACTCAGGAGAACTATGACTGAGCTCTCTTTAAAAGGACTTCCACTTCTACAAGGTAACTTTTCTATGTCAATGCTTAAACTTAAAAAGTCGTAATATGAACAATTTTTCATTCGTGTGACTTGCGGTACGTTGAAATTAATTGAAATTAATACTGTCAGCTCACTCTCCTAGCTCATTTGATAACATTTTGTAAAAATGCTGACGCTGTTCTTACTGTTCACCTGCACCTCCTCCAACCTCATCTATTGCATCCGCTGCTCTAGATGTCAACTTATTTACATCGGCGAAACCAAGCGCAGGCTCGGCGATCACTTCGCTGAACACCTGCGCTCATTGACCAAACTGATCTCCCGGTGGCCGAGCACTTCAACTCCCCCTCCCACTCCCAGTCTGACCTTTCTGTCATGGGCCTCCTCCAGTGCCATAGTGAGGCCCACCGGAAATTGGAGGAACAGCACCTCATATTTCGCCTGGGCAGTTTGCAGCCCAGTGGTATGAACATCGACTTCTCCAAATTTAGCTAGTTCCTCTGTCCCTCTCTTCCCCATCCCAGTTCTCCCTCTATCTTCCTGTCTCCACCTATATCCTTCCTTTGTCCCACCCCCCCGACATCAGTCTGAAGAAGGGTCTCGACCCGAAACGTCACCCATTCCTTCTCTCCTGAGATGCTGCCTGACCTGCTGAGTTACTCCAGCATTTTGTGAATAAATACCTTCCATTTGTACCAGCATCTGCAGTTATTTTCTTATACTGTTCTTACTCCTAATGTGCTGCTGGAACTTCTCTGAGCCTGTTGCATTGTGACCATAGCATGACTGAGAACCTTCTCTCTGGTACATCTTCGTCTCCATGTCCAATTTTGGCTCAGAAAGAGACCTATTGCTAGTTTGTGATGGCCTTTAGAAAAAGCTATCCATTCAGCTCCATTCTGCTAAGATTATAATAAGACCGAGTCAAGAGTTTTTTTATTGTCATACTAGACCAAGTGGACCAGTTGGGCCCAGACCTCTCCTGCATTGTTGTAGAACCCTCTCCTCACCCCTCGCCTCTCCTCCCCACTCCCCTCTCCCCCTCCCTCCATTCTCTCCCTCCCTCCCCCCCCACTTCCACCTCCCCTTTCCCTCCCTCCTCCCCTCCCGCCTTCCCCACCCCCCCACTCCAACCCCCTTTACCCCCCTCCCTCCATCCCCACCTCCTTCCATCCCCCTCTCCTTCCATCCCCCTCTCCTTCCATCCCCCCCTCCCTCCCTCCATCCCCCTCCCTCTATCCCCCTCCCTCTATCCTCCATCCACCTCAACCCCCCTCCCTCCGTCCCCCCTCCCTCCATCCCCCCTCCCTCCACTCTCTCCACCCCCCTCCCTCCATTCCCCCACCCTCCATCCGCCCATCCTCCCCTCCCTCCCTAGGAGATAGATTTAAACTTTAAAATGTGAGTAACTTTAATAATATAACACCGATTTCAATGAAACATCTTCCATTAGCACCAAAGGGACGACGGTGAGTAAGGTGGGCCTAGAATTGTCGCGCTATCGTGCACCGTTTTGGCCGTAGTTCAGGAACAAACAAACAAACAAGAGTTTTAGTATATAGTAGTCCCAGACAGAACAATGAAATTCTTACTTGCAGCAGCACAACACAATATATAAACATAGTGCACTGTAAACAATATAATAAACGGTGAGTGTGTACACACACAAGCACATAAAGCATATAAAGCAAACAAACAATAATAGTGCAAAAAGACAAGACCATACGACACGGGCAGAATTGGGTCATTTAGCCCATTGAGTCTACTCCGCCATTCAATGATCGCTGATCTATTTTTCCTTCGTCGTATTCTCCTGCCCTCTCCCCATAAACCTTTGATGCCCTTCCTAACCAAGAACCTATCAATCTCTGCCTTAAAAACACCAAATGCCGTCCTCCACAGCCGTCTGCGGCATTGAATTCCACAAATTTACCACCCCCTGGCTAAAGAAATTCCTCCTCATCTCCATTTTGAAGGTACGTTCATGCTTCTCCATGCTTTGTCCTTTAAGGCATTGAAAGCATACGTAAGTTACTCTGCAATCTCCTGTTACACCCCGGGATGGCGGGACTGTCATATGAGGTAAGATTGAAAAGACTGGGCTTGTATTCACTGGAGTTTAGAAGGATGAGAGGGGATCTTATAGAAACGTATAAAATTATAAAAGGACTGGACAAACTAGATGCAGGAAAAATGTTCCCAATGTTGGGGGAGTCCAGAACCAGGGGCCACACAGTCTAAGAATAAAGGGGAGGCCATTTAAAACTGAGGTGAGAAAAATCCTTTTCACCCATAGAGTTGTGAATTTGTGGAATCGTTTGCCACAGAGGGCAGTGGAGGCCAATTCACTGGATGGATTTAAGAGAGAGTTAGATAGAGCTCAAGGGGCTAGCGGAATCAAGGGATATGGGGAGAAGGCAGGCACGGGTTACTGATTGTGGACGATCAGCCATGATCACAATGAATGGCGGTGCTGGCTCGAATGGACTCCTGCACCTATTTTCTATGTTTACACTGACCCAATCAAATTTACCCTCTTTGACCACACTTGCAGACGACAAAATGCCATTGTTTAGAAATATTTTCTAATTCTGCTGATTTGGCATTTATGCTTCCAAATCAATTGGTTAATGGTTAATGAACATAACTGTAATTCATAATCTATTGGCTCTTCGTCCAAGATTAAACGCACACCAAGTGTAACCACCAGCATACATAATGGCCAAGTTGGGATGGCATTACAGCAGTGGTACGCTACAGTATTTGGTAGTAGTGGTGATCTAGAGGTTTCACCCATGGTCAGGGTGCAGAGGTTTAATTGCCTCCATGAGGGTGGGGGAATTTAAATGTACCACCGTTGTTCCAGCACCCTCGGTTCCAGAGTCTTGCCATATTATCCGTTTTGCCGGACTGACAGAGGTGACGCGGCCTTGTGGGGCCAAGATGGCCGTGGGAACCGATCTGCCACAAAGTTGGCCGTGGGAACCGATCTGCCGGGCCAGAACCATGGCCGCAGGAGACTAATTCAACCCGCCGCGGAAGTCCCGGTGGGGTCGAGATCGGCTGCCTCACCTGACCTAAGACAACATTTTTGGGGGGGACTTCCAGGGGAGATTTCAAGTGTGCTCTCATCATTTTGTCTTGATTATGTCATGTCAAGTCAAGTTTATTTGTCAGATACACATAAATGTGCAGTGAAATGAAAGATTACCCTCAGTCCCACAATAAGAGCAATAAAAATAAGCAATAACACACACAATCAAACAAAAAGAAACATCCATCACAGTAAGTCATCTCCAGTCCCCTCCTCACTGTGATGGAAGGCCAGAATGTCTTTTCTCTTCCCCTGCCGTCTTATCCCGCGGTCAGGCTGTTGTAGTTGCCCCGTTCCAGGCCGCGCCGGACGGTGGAAGGTCCGCAGCGGGCCGACCCAAGCCCCGCGATCCGGGGCGGGCGAAGACGCTGCCGTAGCCCGTCGGGGCGGTCGGGGCTCCCGACATTGAAGCCCCCGCCGGGCAGAAAAAAATCCAGCAGCCTATTCCAGGCCGCGCCGAACGGTGAAAGGTCTGCGGCGGGCCGACCCAAGCCCCGCGACTCGGGGCGGGCGAAGACGCTGCCGCTGCCGGAGCTCCCGATGTCGGCCCCCACCCAGGGCAGGGGCTGCGAGCCTCCGACGTCCACGTGGCCGGAGCCTCCACAGGCGAGTCCCAGGTGGAGGCCGCCAGCTCCAGGTGCATGGCCGGTGGTAGGCCGCAGCGGGAACGGAGACACCGCCCAGAACAAAAGGTCACGTCTCTGTTCGGAAGAGACAGTTTTACATTTACAGTCCCCTAAAGGAGGCGCTACACCACCATTTGCTGGTGGTATTTTAAATCCGGGGTGAAAAGTGAGTATTTACACCAATTAAAAACTGCCAGGTGACCGTGCACCATCGCGCATTCTTTAAAATTAAAGGTTTCGCCAATGGCCTTTTATGTAATTAAATTATTTTGGCTGGATCTCAGTGCTCCTTGAAATTGGCCCAGCAAACTACACAACCGTATCAATCCGTTCTCAGTTCTTCAGTTTTAACTCTGTTACCAACTTGCTGACCCAGTCAAATTCACAAGGCACGCAACAAAGCACTCATCTAAAAACCTACTCAACAGCCAAGATTTTCACTGCGTGTGTTTGAATTGAATTGAATAAGTTTATTGGCCAAGTATGTACTCATACAAGGAATGTGCCTTGGTGCTCCGCTCGCAAGTAACAACACGAACATACAGTAAACAATTAAGAATAAAGCATAAAACATTAGAACATTAAGAATAAAACATTGTAGTTTAAACATGTGAATGAAATAATCCAGAGCAAAAGGAGGCTACAGACTTTTGGTTATTGAGTGGAGCTACTCAATATGTGTTTGTAAACATGCTAAAGCCTTGCAGGCTAAGAATGTCAAATTATTTCTCGTTTCCTGACCGTTTAGCTAACTCCACTTATTAACACTGACTCGTACTAGTCAAAGGTGTCACAAAATGCTGGAGTAACTCAGCAGGTCAGGCAGCATCTCAGGAGAGAAGGAATGGGTGACGTTTCGGGTCGAGACCCGTCTTCAAACTGAGACATCAGTTTAGTTTATTGTCACGTGTACCGAGGTTCAGTGCAAAGCTTGTGTTGCGTGCTAACCAGTCAGCGGAAAGGCAACACGTGATTACAATCGAGCCGTCCAGTGTACAGATATCATAGTTACAGTAAGGAATGTTGTTCTAGGAGGATTTAAAAGTGTGGAGCCATTGTAATATAGATCTGCTTCTGTGGGCCCACACACAGTCTCCTTGGCTGGGGGCCATCTTGGTGTACGAGACACTGCAATAGCATACCTGCCTCGTGTGGCACGATATGTAGAGGATAGATTAGATTCCATGAGTTTAGAAGAATGAGTTTAGAAGAATGGGCGCAGCGGTAGAGTTGCTGCCTTACAGCGAATGGGCGCCGTCTGTACGGAGTTTGTACGTTCTCCCCGTGACGTGCGTGGGCTTTCTCCGAGATCTTCGGTTTCCTCCCACACTCCAAAGACGTCTGAAGAAGGGCCTCGACCCGAAACGTCGCCCATTCCTTCTCTCCCGAGATGCTGCCTGACCTGCTGAGTTACTCCAGGATTTTGTGATACCTTCGATTTGTACCAACATCTGCAGTTATTTTCCTACACCGACTCGTGCTAGTGTTCGGTTCGGAGTTGAGATTACTCTCCAGTATTGTGCCACCGGTCATTCTTTGAGAGCAGGGAACTCTGACAGACTATTTAAAGTTGGGCACTGCAGCTGAAAATGAGCCTGTTTCCATCTGATTTTCACGTCATGAAACCCTGACTTACTCTTCGTTTTAGCGCCTTCCCTCCTTTTCTTGTTCCACACTTGGGCCAGGACTCTCTTGCCACTGAGGTCCCTTAATCGAGTTTAGGCCGACAATTGTGTGCTTTAACGTTATTAACATGTGAAGCTGTTCGGTCGAGGACGCCATTAATTGAAGTCTGAAGCAGGTGAGTTTGCTCCTGAAAAGGAATATAAATTGCAACCCTCTCTGTGTAGGTGTGTTAGTTGTGTAGTGAAGACCTGGATCAGGCCTCAAAACGCTCAGAGTCAGCAGAAAAGTAGAGAAAAGATCAAGGGATTGAAGTTGGGGACTAGACGTCAAGTTACTCCAGATATTGCTTTTCAGCTTGGAGCTAGAAAGTAAGTCAGCTCATCCTACGCTGGAGCTCTCCAGCCCTGCTTGCTTTGCATTGTTGTCATGATTAAGGGCACGCTTTGTCCCTCCTGCTCCATCCTACAAACCCATTGTAATGTTCTGTACCCAGCTCTACGGTGTGGAGGAAGGCAAGGACTTGTCCAATGTCCAACCCCGGGATGGCCTCTCTGAGATGAAGGCGTTTGTTTTGCCAGATTGTATCGGTCCCGGGACACACTCATTTTGTCATGATAGCAGAGAAGATAGACACAAAGTGCTGGAGCAACTCAGGGTCAGGCAGCATCTCTGGAGAAAAGGAATAGGTGACGTTTTGAGTCGAGACCCATCATCAGACATGAAGGTTCTCGACCCAAGACGTCGTCTATTTCTTTTCTCCAGAGAGGCTGCCTGTCCCGCTGAGTTACTCCAGCACTTTGTGTCTATCTTCGGTGTAAACCAGCATCTGCTGTTCCTTCTCTCACATTGTGAAGAGAGCAATCTGGTCAAGGTGATTCAAGCCGCAAAACGGCCAGCACAAGTCTGGTCTGAAGCACAAATTGGATGGGGTTGCCTTAGCAATAACTAGAAGGCCGACAAATGGGTAACGGGTGGCAAATCTTCCAGTCGGCAATTGAGAAAATGTAACTGGGCCTCTGCCAAAGATCACAGGCTTGTGGAGGTGTCATGGGAATGCTTTGCATTGACTGGCAGCGATCTTTAACTGGTAGACCCACCCCACCTTTTTGCAACATTCCAGGAAAAATGTAAATCCTGAACCACAGAAAAAAACCATTTTGGATTGCTGAACACACCCAGAAATCTAATGAAAGATAGGCACAAAAAGCTGGAGTAACTCAGCGTGACAGGCAACATCTCTGGAGAGAAGGACTCGATGATGTTTCAAGTCGAGACCCTTCTTCAGACTGACTCGAAACGTCACCTATTCCTTCTCTCCAGAGATGCTGCCTGTCCCGCTCAGATACCGGCCCACAAAGTCGGCTATGGGAACAGATCTGCTGGACCCTTTCTGACCTTCAGAGGGGTCTTGACCCAAAATGTCACCTATTCCTTTTCTCCAGAGACGCTGCCTGACCCGCTGAGTTACTCCGGCTTTTTGTGTCTATCTTCGGTTTCAACCAGTTCCTTCCTGCACAAGCAATCTAATGATACAGAGGCATCTTGGTCACAAACCCAGGATGTTGGATTGATAATTGGGAAGCTAGAGTTTAAATTACAGCACAACAACTGGAGAAATTAAACCAGTTTTCTTGTCTGGGGGGAAAGTTGCATTAGCAATTATTTTAAAGTGACCAAATTGTTAGAAAACTCCACCTAGTCATTAATTTCCCCATCAAGGAATGGAGCCCGATGTCTGCTTGGTCTGGCTTATTGATTGTTTCAGACCTACACAGTGTGGTAACTTTGAAATGAAATCACTTGGTCACATACAGGCCAGATAGCTCGAGCCTTATTACAGTTGAGCAGCAGTTCCTGATCTTGTGGGCATCACCGCATCCTGTAGATGTTTGAACAGATAAACAATACCTACAGTTTAGGTAAACGGCAAAAGTAAATTTTGTGAGGTGTAAGAAGTCTTTAGACTTTAGAGATACAGTGCGGAAACAGGCTCTTCGGCCCACCGAGTCCGCGCCGACCAGCGATCCCCCAGTACACTAGCACTATCCTACACACACTTGAGGCAATTTACATGTTTTGTGTCAAAGCCAATTAACCTACAAACCTGTGCGTCTTTGGTGGGTGGGAGGAAACTGGAGCACCCGGAGAAAACCCGCATGGTCCCTGGGAGAACGTACAGACAGCACCCGTAGTCAGGATCACACCCGTAGTCAGGATGGAACCCGGGTCTCTGGCGCTGTGAGGCAGCAACTCTACCGCTGCACCACCGTGCTGCCCTTTTAAAACTAAAAAGCATGGACCCTTCAGCACAGAAACAGGCCCTTCGGCCCACCAACCTGACCAAATTGACATTCTGGGCTTGTCTCAGTTGTCCCATGACCTTTCAACCCATTCTATCCATAAATCTGTCCAAATGTCTTGTGTTAAAAATGAAGTGTAAGAAAATAACTGCAGATGCTGGTACAAATCGAAGGTATTTATTCACAAAATGCTGGAGTAACTCAGCGGGTCAGGCAGCATCTTCTTCAGTCTGAAGAAGGGTCTCGACCCGAAACGTCACCCATTCTCTCCTGAGATGCTGCCTGACCTGCTGAGTTACTCCAGCATTCTGTGTTAAAATGAATCTCTTTATGTCGAGGTCAAGAAATAAAAATCTGCATTCACAGGGTGACCGGAAGCAGATTTGGAATTTTTGCTAAAACGTCGAGTGAGATTTAAAGTAATTATTTTGCCAACCCAGGGATATCACGTCATGGATGGCAAACCTGAAGCTATGATGAGTTGAAAACCATTTTAAAGGTTTTTATGTAAGGGGTTTTATTTAAAAACATACACTGCAAAGACGTACAGGTATGTAGGTTAATTGACTGGGTAAATGTTTAAAAAAAAAAAAATTGTCCCTAGTGTGTGTAGGATAGTGTTAGTGTGCGGGGATCGCTGGTCGGCGCGGACTCGCTGGGCCGATGGGCCTGTTTCCGCGCTGTATCTCTAAATCTAAAAAAAAGTGCAATACGGTAAAATTAGGTTGACTGCCTTGCTGGGAGAGTGGGACAAGACAGTAGACAGATTGAATGAAGTATTGAGTGGAAGCCAAGCCTTCTACATTTCTTTGGTTCCATTTATGACTTAATTCAACCCTTTTTGTCCGTTAGTCCATTTCTAGATATCATTCAGTTTTTTTTCTTATTGCACATTAGTAGTGTATTTTTCAAGTGACATAAAATAAAATAAGATCCATTGCTCTGACATGCTCTGGTGCAGTGGTAGAGTTGCTGCCTCACAGCGCCAGAGACCCGGCTTGATCAGAGTTTGTATGGTGTCCTCGTGACCGAGTGGGTTTTCTCCGGGTGCTCCAGTTTCCCCCCCACACTCCAAAGACATACAGGTTTGTAGGTGAATTGGCTTTGGTCAAATTGTAAATTGTCCCTAGTGGTTAGGATAGTGTTAGTGCTCGCTGGGCGGCGCGGACCTGGTGGGCCGAAGGCCCCGTTTCCACACTGTATCTCTAAACTAAACTAAACTAAACTAAACTGATAGATCATCAACAAATAGAAAAAAAAGCCGTTAAAAACAGAATGATTAATTTTTAACTGTCCAAGGACAAGTCTTGCCTGCAGGGAGATGGACAAAACTAATGTCAGTCCAGTGACAGTCAGACTGCTTCACACTCAATTGGATGTTTAATAGTACATCTCAGCTGTGCTATTGGGCTCAGTAGCTCCAGTCTGTTACACTGTCTGCCAGTCAAACCAATATTCTTGGTTGTATTCACAAAATGCTGGAGTAACTCAGCAGGTCAGGCAGCATCTCAGGAGAGAAGGAATGGGCGACGTTTCGGGTCGTGACCCGAAACGTCACCCATTCCTTCTCTCCTGAGATGCTGCCTGACCTGCTGAGTTACTCCAGCATTTTGTGAATAAATACCTTTGATTTGTACCAGCATCTGCAGTTATTTTCTTATACTCTTGGTTGTATGGTATGGGAATGTGGAAAGAAATGTATTGTTTTAACTGATTGTATTTCGTCGTCTATAAGATGTCCCTTTTTTCCAGACCCCTCTGCATTTGTAATGTCCCTTGCTGTAGGTATCCTATTTCATCCAGTGTAGGAAAGAACTGCAGATGCTGGTTTAAATCGAAGGCAGACACAAAATGTCTGACCTTTCTGTCCTGGGCCTCCTCCATTGTCAGAGTGAGGCCCAGCGCAAATTGGAGGAACAGCACCTCATATTTCGCTTGGGTAGTTCACACCCCAGCGGTATGAACATTGACTTCTCTAACTTCAGATAGTCCCTGATTTCCCTCTCTATCCCCTCCCCCTTCCCAGTTCTCCCACTAGTCTTCCTGACTCCGACTACATCCTATCTTTGTCCCACCCCCTCCCCTGACATCAGTCTGTAGAAGGGTCTCGACCTGAAATGTCACCCATTCCTTCTCTCCACAGATGCTGCCTGACCCGCTGAGTTACTCCAGTATTTTGTGTTTACCTTCGATTTCATCCAGTGTAGTCTAGAGGCTAGGCATTTGCAGGTGCACTTCGATATAGCTGTGCTTATGTCTGCAATCTTCCCAATCCTTGTGTGCTTCTCTGTGCCACGTTTTATGATTGGTATGATTGGCAAGCTTGAGTAATGACGTGGGCACTTGGATGATAACCCTTTTTATATATCGGCACAGTGGCACAGCGGTAGAGTTGCTGCCTCACAGCGCCAGAGACCCATGTTCGATCCTGACAATGGGTGCTTGTCTGTACGGAGTTTGCACGTTCTTCCCGTAACCTGCGTGGGTTTTCTCCAGGACCTGCGGTTTCCTCCCACACTCCAAAGACATTCAGGTTTGTAGGTTAATTGGCTCCTGTTAAAAAAAAAAATGGTGAAATTGCCCCTAGTGTGTATAGGATAGTGTTAGTGTGCGGGGATCGCTGGTCGGTGCGGACTCGGTGGGCCGATAGAGCCTGATTCCGTGCTGTATCTCTACACTAAACTGTAAATTGTGCTTCCACTATGCTTCAGTGCCCCCCCTTTTTAAAATATGTCTGATTCCTGTCCCTTATATTCGTCTTAAGAGCTCTTACCCATTGTCAGGATCGAACATGGGTCTCTGGCGCTGTGAGGCAGCAACTCTACCGCTGTGCCACTGTGCCGATATATAAAAAGGGTTATCATCCAAGTGCCCACGTCATTACTCAAGCTTGCCAATCATACCAATCATAAAACATGGCACAGAGAAGCATACAAGGATTGGGAAAATTGCAGACATAAGCACAGCTACATCGAAGTGCACCTGCAAATGCCTAGCCTCTAGACTACACTGGATAAAATAGGAGGTAGACACACAATGCTGGTGTAACTCAGTGGGTCAGGCAGCATCTGTGGAGAGAAGGAATGGGTGACGTTTCAAATCTCATTGTAATATATAGCTAAGTTTGTTTCAAAGCTACCCGCGGTCACCACTTTAAACACCATGTGTTGTGCCTTTTATTTGAAGATCCAGTGATCGGGGAACTATTGGCAGAGAAACAGGCTGTGGATTTGAAGAAAGAAGAGAAGCTGAAAAAGAACAGGGAGGCGATGAAGAAGCACCGGGAAGGAGAGACGGTGGATCAGAGAGCGGACAGGCTGCGCAAGAACAGGGAGGCCATGAGGGTGCGGCGGCAGACGGAGTCGGAGGAGCAGCGGGACGAGCGGCTACGCAAGAACCGCGAGGCCATGAAGCACTACCGCGAGACGGAGTCGGAGGAGCGTCGGGACGACCGGCTGCGCAGGAACCGCGAGCTGATCAAGGGCCGGCGGCTGCTGGAGTCCCAGGAGCAACGCCAGGAGCGGCTGCGCAGGAACTGGGAGCTGACCAAAGTGCGGCGGCTGGAGGAGACCGAGGAGGAGCGCGAGCACAGGCTGCGTCGCAACTGGGACGGCATCAAGAAGCGGCGGGAGCAGGAGACCCAGGAGCAGCGCAAGAGGAGGCTGCGCAAGAACTGGGAGGGCATCAAGAACCGGCGGCAGCAGAAGAACGAGGGCGAGAAGGAGGACATGCTGTGCAGGATATGGGAGGCAATGAGGCAGTTCACCCAGCAGGACATGCAGGAGGACAAGGACAGGGACAAGCGCTGCCACCTGCTGGTGGACAAGGGGCTGGCGGAGGGAGCTCCGGAGGAACTCCTCCACAACAGGGAGCCGCCCAGGTGCTGCTTCCAGCACGACATGGAGGCCCGCAAATGAAAAGGGACGCCGGATTTTTAAACCTGGTCCAGTAAAAGCTGAAGTCTTTCACCAATAACGCTTGCCTCTTTTAGCTTGTGAACCATTGCTGGTTGCATCAAAGCGATGCTCTGCTGGAACACTTGAGATTCATCTCGATGCGTGCAGATGGTGGACGAAACCCATCTCAACTCATGGTGGTTTGGTGAACCGATGACTTAAATAATATTGTCACAATTGGGAACCTGGTGACCACTCTCTCTCAAGTTAAACCCCTCGACTTTGGGGGGGGGGGGGGGCTTTCTGTTTTATTCCTTGTCAGCAGCAACTGAGCACACGAGAAATAGACACAGAACGCTGGAGTCACTCAGCGGGTCAGGCAGCATCTCGGGAGAGAAGGAGAGGGTGACCTTTCGGGTCGAGACCCTTCAGGTCTGAAGAAGGGTCTCGACCTGAAACGTCGTTCGTTCCTTCCCTCCAGAGATGCTGCCTGTCTTGCTGAGTTACTCCAGCATTTTGTGTCTATCTTCAGTGTAAACCGGCATCTGCAGTTTCTTCCCACACTTGAGAAATGGAAGCAGGCATTGGTCTTTTAGCTCCTCGCTTGGAAGAGCATTCTCTTCGGTAAAGGAAATGCAAGAAATGTTTCATTATATTGCCAACACATTATGACCACCTGCCTAATATGCTGTTGTTCCTCCGTGTGCAGCCAAAACAGCGCCGACCCGCCGAGGCATGGACTCTACAAGACCCCTGAAGGTGTCCTGTGGTATCGGGCGCCAAAACATTAGCAGCAGATCTTTTAGCAGCATCCCTCAAGCCTTGCCGTTTCAGACATGCTCTGACCCAGTCGTCTGGCCAGAACAATTTGGCCCTTGTCAAAGTCGCTCAGGTCTTTACTCCTGCCCATTTCTCCTGCATCCAACACATCAACGTCAAGAACTGACTGTTCACTTGCTGCCTAATATATCCCACCCCTTGACAGGTGCCAATGTAACAAGATAATCAATGTTATTCACTTCACCTGTCAGTGGTCATAATGTTTTGGCTCATCAGTGAATGTTGCGGTGAATGCAGAGACCGTTCCCTCCGCAACTCCCTGGTCCACTCGTCCCTTCCTACCCAAACCACCCCATCCCCCGGCACTTTCCCCTGCAACCGCAGGAGATGCAACACCTGTCCCTTTACCTCCCCCCTCAACTCCATCCAAGGACCCAAACAGTCTTTCCAGGTGAGACAGGGGTTCACCTGCACCTCCTCCAACCTCATCTATTGCAACCGCTGCTCTAGATGTCAACCTCTTTACATCGGCGAAACCAAACGCAGGCTCGGCAATCGTTTCGCTCAACACCTGCACTCAGTCCGCCTTAACCAACCTGATCTCCCGGTGGCTGAGCACTTCAACTCTCCCTCCCACTCCCAGTCTGACCTTTCTGTCATGGGCCTCCTCCAGTACCATAGTGAGGCCCACCGCAAATTGGAGGAACAGCACCTCATATTTCGCTTGGGCAGCTTGCAGCCCAGCGGTATGAACATTGACTTCTCCAACTTTAGGTAGTTCCTCTGTCCCCTCTTCCCCTCCCCCTTCCCAGTTCTCCCTCTATCTTCCTGTCTCCACCTATATCCTTTCTTTGTCCCGCCCCCCCTGACATCAGTCTGAAGAAGGGTCTCGACCCGAAACGTCGCCCATTCCTTCTCTCCAGGGATGCTGCCTGACCTGCTGAGTTACTCCAGCATTTTGTGAGGTGAATGTTGCTGGTAACATGAACTTTAAACCATTTCAATTGCAAATTCCAGGCCTGTTTGGAAGCAGGCGTTTGCGCTCCTCTGTGTCGTGCTGCTGGTACACAGGCGATTCACATGGACCTTGCGTAGACTTGGGGCTGAGGACCAGTAGTAGAGAATTGGAGCAAGCTGCCGGCTCTCTTTGGGTTCCGCCGACTATTTTGAAGTGTATGGAAAGGGCGAGGAGAAGGTGAGAATTGGACCAGCCGTGTCCCGGATGTGGTCTGCACTGGAAACTCTGCCGTGTTTGTTGCCAGTGACGAAATACCTGGGCCAACAACTGCTCTGGGTGTCCACGGTACTTTGGAGAACTGTTGCCTTCATTTTTTACTAAGTATTGCTGTATCTGCAATGATTAGTTTTCTTTTTATTGGTTACCATACGAGAGGGGGCCTGGCAACATGCCCCCTCCCCACATGTTAGAATCTGTGTTTCTTTTTGATAAGTGTGGAACTGGGAGACTGCTTTTATGAGGAGTCTTTGGGGAAATTCTGTGCCATCGTTGTGCTTTTCTGCGTTAATGAACAGTCGAGTTCTGTTTCAAATTCTGCTCAACGTTTCTGATCATGGTGTTCTTAGCTGTTTTAACGTTTCTCCAGGTTGCGATTCTAATTGTGGTAAGATGTTTGCACATTATTATAACTTCAGTTGAAAAAAAGATTGCATTTGTGATTAACCTATAGAAGAGAGGATGTGTTTATCCAAGCTCCCGTGATAATGTTCAAAGGTGTGCTTAACAATCAGCAGTAACCATTGGGAGTGTAGTCACAGAAATTATGCAAACACGCCAGGGCCAGCTTGCACAAAGCAGGGCCTCACAAACAAATAAATCAATAAATGGACCGCTTGTTTGGATGTTGGCTAAATGTAAAGGCTTTTTAGAGCACCAAAGACACAGGGTGGTACAGCGGTAGAGTTGCTGCCTTGCAGCGAATGCAGCGCCGGAGACCCGGGTTCCATCCCGACTACGGGCATCGTCTGTACGGAGTTTGTACGTTCTCCCCGTGACCTGCGTCGGTTTCCTCCGAGATCTTCGGTTTCCTCCCACACTCCAAAAACGTGCAGGTTTGTAGGTTAATTGGCTTGGTAAATGTAAAAATTATCCCTAGTGGGTGTAGGATCGTGTTAATGTGCGGGGATCGCTGGTCGGCGCGGACTCGGTGGGCCGAAAGGGCTGCTTCCATGCCGTATCTCAAAACTAAACATTGTCATAGACCAAGCAGACCAAGTATCTTGGCATCAAATTACAGAATGATCTACGTTGGAATGGTCAGACGGTGAAAGCAACAGGTGGCCTAAATTTTCTGAGACGCAACTTTTATCATTGTTCAACTTCTATCAAGGAGAAGTTATACTTCACCCTTGTTAGACCACATTTGGACTACGCAGTTGCAGCATGGGACCCATACACAATTAAAAACATTTCTCCCATCAAAACGACAGGCAGCTGGTTTTGTTACAAATACCTATGGGAGAGAAGCGAGTGTTACCGAACTTCTAAATCCATTGGGGTGGAACACTCTCCAAGACAGACGTAAAGCCTACTGCCTGACCTGTTTTTACAAAATGTTAAATGGTCAGCTCGACATAGATTAGCACATCTACACCAAACCCAAACCTGTCAGGATTAGACCAGGGCATTCGATTCAATTTGAGATACCAGCTATCAAGACAGATGTGTACTGCAATTCATTCTTCCCTCACACAATTAAAGCATGGATTAGTCTTCACCCTGCTATAGTTACTCAACCAGGCGCAACTACATTCAAGGCAGCTCTTCTCCAAGAAGCCCTTCTTGCTTAAATCCATACTCCACCACCTCCAGTTTAAATTCCATTTGGAATATTTTGGAGGACCAAGAGCCAAGGGTCATAAGTGATAGAAGAATTAGGCCATTCGGCCCATCAAGCCTATTCAATCATGGCTGATCTATCTCTCCCTCTCAACCCCATTCCCCTGCCTTCTCCCCATATCCCCTGATACCTGTTGGGTGTCTGCGGGGGTTTATCCAGTTTGGGAAACAGGATCTCAGTTTAGGCCACAGCTGACAATGGCCTGTTCCCTTGAGTAAGACTTCCCGTCATGTATCTTTACATATTTTTCATTCAGTTGTTCCATATCTGTCGACATCTCTTGTTTCACTTTTCCTTGACTCAGTCTGAAGAAGGTTCTCGACCCGAAGCACCACCTATTCCTTTTCTTCAGAGCCGAGTAACCCCAGCTTTTTGCGTATATTCTCAGTTTAACATCTCATCCTGAAAGCCAGCCTGTGAGAGACTGTCGAGTCCAGGCGCTGGCCTTGTTCCTGGCACAGGGGAACTAAGAGAGACTGAAGAAGGGTCTCGACCCGAAATGTCACCCATTCCTTCTCTCCTGAGATGCTGCCTGACCTGCTGAGTTACTCCAGCATTTTGTGAATAAATACCTTTGATTTGTACCAGCATCTGCAGTTATTTTCTTACACTTACAGAACTAAGAGAGATGCACTTCCATCTTTAGCTTTTGGTTTTATTATTGTTTCATGCACACAGGTGAAGTGGAAAACATTGTTTGCATGCTATCCATTTAGATCAGATAATATACGTAAGTACAAGTCCAACTCAAGTACAATAGGTAGAGCAAAGGGGAAGATACAGAGTGCAGAATATAGTTCTCAGCATTGTAGCGCATCAGTTCCACAGACAAAGTATCACAAAATGCTGGAGTAACTCAGCGGGTCAGGCAGCATCTCTGGAGAGAAGGAATGGGTGACGTTTCGGGTCGAGACCCTTCTTCAGACATCAGTCTGAATGCTTGTCAGTAAATTCTGAAAAGTGAATGAATTAAATTTTTAAAACTTCTCCAATCAATTGGTCATAAGGGATAAGAGCAGAATGAGGCCATTCGGCCCGTCAAGTCTGCTCCGCCATTCAATCATGGCTGATCTATCTCTCCCTCCTAACCCCATCCTGCCTTCTCCCCACAACCTCTGACACCCGTACTAATCAAGAATCTCTCTATCTCTGCCTTAAAAATATCCACTGACTCGGCCTCCACAGCCTTCTGTGGCAAAGATTTCCACAGACTCACCACCCTCTGACTAAAGAAATCTCTCCTCATCTCCTTCCTAAAGGAACGTCCTTTAAATTCTAACGCTATGACCTCTAGTCCTAGACTCTCCCACTAGTGGAAACATCCTCTCCACATCCACTCTATCCAGGCCTTTCACTATTCTGTACATTTCAATGAGGTCTCCCCTCATTTAGTCGAGATACAGCGCGGAAACAGGCCCTTCGGCCCACTGGGTCTGGCCCACCAGTGATCCCCGCACAATAACACTATCCCATACCCTTAAGGATTATTTTTGTTTGCATTTACCTAGCCAATTAACCTACATGCCTGCACGTCTTTGGAGTGTGGGAGGAAACCGAAGATCTCGGAGAGAACCCACGCAGGTCACGGGGAGAACGAACAGCGCCCGTAGTCGGGATGGATCCCGGGTCTCCGGCGCTGCATTCACTGTAAGGCGGCAACTCTACCGCTGCGCCCATTCTTCTAAACTCATGGAATCTCATTACAAACCTCTTGGAATCTCATCAATCATCTACATATCGTGCCGCACGAGGTAGGTATGCTCGTACACCAAGATGCCGCCCAGCCAAGGCGACTGCGTGGCGTATGGATGGTAGATGACGGAGCGGGGAGCTGTTGAATGCGGTCCCCAGCTTTGCTAGGTTCTCTTAGATGCATTTAGAAGCACGTAATATTAAAATAAGTAAAGTCATTTGAAGATACCATAAAATACTTGTGTTTAACCAATTTATTTACCGTCAGGACATTTGACAGGTAGATTGGAGGCGAAAGTTTGACGGTCAGGTAAGCGTGGGAATTTTCGCGATGTTTATGGCCATCAGCGATTACATTTAAAGTGGGCTCCCAACTCAGATATGCAACCCAGAAACCAGATATGCATCTCCCGTACATTTTCAAACAATGCCCACACTCCGTACAAAAATCCATTTAACCACTTTTAAAATTAAATTTCTTAATACTGCTATTAGTAAACTGGAAGTCAAAACAGTTTATGCCTTGTTACCGTGAAGCTTGGTTTCCAAGTAACCCGGGCAAGATGTTATATGTAAGATGCAAGATGCAAGTAATTACCAACTTGTCAGTGATTTCAGCGAAAATTAGGACGCTGGAGAAGCATTGACAGCGTGGGAATTTCACGATGTTTCCGAAGACGGTGTAATCTCGACCTGACTCGGCATTGTCGTGGGCATTGTCGTGGGCATTGTCGTGGGCATTGTCGTGGGCATTGTCGTGGGCATTGTCGTCGGGTAAAAGAAAATGTTGGGGTTCCGCTACGACTTTGCTAAAAAAATCGCCAAAAAAAATCGCCTAAGTGGGACAGGCCCTTATGTGACACAGGTCAAAATGAGACAAATGTGCAGGAAGGAACTGCAGATGCTGGTTTAAATTGAAGATAGGCGCAAAATGCTGGAGTAACTCAGCAGGTTAGGCAGCATCTCTGGAGAGAAGGAATGGGTGACGTTTCGGGTCGAGACCCTTCTTCAGGCCGAAGTCAGGAGAGTGGGAGGTACATAGATAAGGAAGTGTAAGGTGTGAAAACAGGGCAGAAGGAATGGAGATCAAGGAAAATGTAGAATAGATAATTGGTAGTTGGGAGAAGGTAACAAGGTAAACAGAGTTAAAATGTAGTCGGAGACAGGAAGAGTGGTTGGAGAACTGGGATGGGGAGGGGATGGAGAGAGAGGGAAAGCAAGGGTTACTTGAAGTTAGAGAAGTCAATGTTCATACCGCTGGGGTGTAAGCTGCCCAAGACAAATGAGGTGCTGTTCCTCCAATTTGCGCTGGGCCTCACTCTGACAATGGAGGAGGCCCAGGACAGAAATGTCAGTGTTGGAATGGGAGGGGGAGTGTTTAGCAACCGGGAGATCAGGTAGGTTTAGGCAGGCTGAGCGGTGGTGTTCAGCGAAACGATGGCCGACCCTGTGCTTGGTCTCGCCGATACACAGGAGTTCAAACATGGGGACTAGGGTGTCAGGTAAGGAAAGAGGAGAGGTGAAATGCAAAGCCAGAGGGAGGGGTATGGATGGTAGATGACGGAGCGGAGGGCTCCAACCAAATCCTGGCACGTCGTATCCCATGGAGTTTATCCACTAGATGCTGGGCAAAGTTCTGTTAGCAAGTATTTAAACAACTGAATGCCAGTGGGTGTGAGAATCAGGGCAGAAGCAGGCAGGGCCACGTGTGCAATTACACACCTGTCGAGACCTTTGTTGCAAAGACAGACTACCGTTGGACAGGTACATGGGTGGGACAGGTTTGGAGGGATATGGACCAAACGCAGGCAGGTGGGACTAGTGTAGCTGGGACATTGTTAGCCAGTGTGGGCAAGTTGGGCCGAAGGGCCTGTTTCCACACTGCATCACTCTGTGACTCTACAATGCTCACTCAGATTCAGCTACTTTCCGTTGGGAAAAAAGATGAGCAAACTGGGCTTTAAGGTATAGGTAGTCAAGTCAAGTCGATTTTATTTGTATAGCACATTGAAAAACCACCCACGTTGACCAAAGTGCTGTACATCAGTTCAGGTACTAAGAACGAACATACAATGGCACACAAACATAACAGCACATACATAAACAGTTCACAGCGCCCCCTCAGAGGGTCTCAAACGCTAGGGAGTAGAAATAGGTTTTGAGCCTGGACTTAAAGGAGTCGATGGAGGGGGCAGTTCTGATGGGGAGAGGGATGCAACCGCAAAAGCGCGGTCACCCCTGAGCTTAAACCTAGACCGCGGGATAGTCAGTAGCCCCAAGTCGGCCGACCTGAGGGACCTGGAGATAGAGTGGTGGGTTAGAAGGTTTTTGATATGGGGGGGGGGGCAAGCCCATTTAGGGCTTTGTATGTGAATAGGAGGAGCTTGAAGTTGATTCTGTACTGTACTGGGAGATAGAAACAAGGAAGAGCACATGCAATCTGGAGAAGGTTTCCGACCTGAAACATCGCCCGTCCATTTTTTCTCCAGAGAAGAACGAAGGGTCGCAACCTGAACCATCACCTCCAGAGAAGACTGAAGAAGGGTCCCATCCTTTAACACGCAGAGAAGACTGACAAAGGATCTTGACCTAAACATCACCCAAATATGTCTCCAAAGACAGTCTGAAGAAGGGTCCCAACCCGAAACATCACCCACCCTTTCTCTCCAGAGATGCTGTCTGACCCACTGAGTTTCTCCAGCACTTTGTGTCTATCAAGATAAGGGTATTAAAACAGAAAATCTTGGAAGCAATAGACAACAGGTGCAGGAGGAGGCCATTCGGCCCTACGAGCCAGCACCGCCATTCAATGTGATCATGGCTGATCATTCTCAATCAGTACCCCGTTCCTGCCTTCTCCCCATACCCCCTGACTCCACTATCCTTACAAGCTCTATCTAGCTCCCTAAGCGTAACGGGTCAGGTTGTGTCTGGAAATGGTGGTCATGGGAGGAATGTGTCACAATAAACAATCCCTTTACCTCCCCCCTCGACTCCATCCAAGGACCCAAACAGTCTTTCCAGGTGAGGCAGAGGTTCACCTGCACCTCCTCCAACCTCATCTATTGTATCTGCTGTTCCAGGTGTCACCTTCTCTACATCGGCGAGACCAGATCGTTTCGCTCAACACCTTCGCTCAGTCCGCCTTAACCAACCTGATCTCCCGGTGGCTGAGCACTTCAGCTCCCACTCCCAGTCTGACCTTTCTGTCATGGGCCTCCTCCAGTGCCATAGTGAGGCCCACTAGAAATTGGAGGAACAGCACCTCATATTTCGCCTGGGCAGTTTGCAGCCCAGCGGTATGAACATTGACTTCTCCAACTTTAGATAGTTCCTCTGTCCCTCTCTTCCCCTTCCCATGTCTCCCACTGTCTTCCTGTCTCCACCTATATCCTTCCTTGTCCCCCCCCCCATAATCTGAAGAAGGGTCTCGACCCACAACGTCACCCATTCCTTCTCTCCAGAGATAGTGCCTGACCCGCTGAGTTACTCCAGCGTTTTGTGTCTACCTTCCCCTTTGACCTGCCTGTCCGCCAATGCCTAGTGGAAGCTTGAACTGCACGCCCCTTCAGCAGCATATTTGTAACCTTCCATGCTCAGTTAATAATTCCAGTTAACTTTCAGCACGGTGGCGCAGCGGTAGAGTTTCCGCCTTACAGCGAATGCAGCGCCGGAGACCCGGGTTCCATCCCGACTACGGGTGCTGTCTGTACGGAGTTTGTACGTTCTCCCTGCGACCTGCGTGGGTTTTCTTTGAGAGCTTCCAAAGTAGGTTAATTGACTTGGTAAATGTAAAAATTGTCCCTAGTGGGTGTAGGATAGTGTTAGTGTGCGGGGATCGCTGGTCGGCGCGGACCCGGTGGGCCGTAAGGGCCTGTCTCCGCGCTGTATCTCTAAACTTTTTCTATATCATGATTGGGTTGTTCTTTTATCGTTTCTGTATGTCATAGAAATTTATTTTTTGCTCTAACTACCACAGCTGACGTGTCGGAAAATAACAGAAGATGCTGGTTCAAATTGAAGGTAGACACAAGATGCTGGAGTAACTCAGCGGGTCAGGCAGCATCTCAGGAGAGAAGGAATGGGTGTCGTTTCGGGTCGAGACCCTTCTTCAGACTGACGTGTTCCTACACCTCTGACCTGTATTATCCATGAGGCTTTTCAGGAGATTTATCGCCATGGCAACACTTGATATGTTCAAGTGTTTTCATCTCTTGGCCTTTGTCCACTCATCTGCCGATCACATCTCTCCCCACGTCTCACTTTTTTGCACATCTTTCATTCATTGTTCTTTATCTCTCTACATCACCGTCTCTATCTCCCCTTATCCCTAACCAGTCTGAAGAAGGGTCTTGACCCGAAAAGTCACCCATTTTTTTTTCTTCGGAGATGCTGCCCGTCCCGCTGAGTTACTCCAGCATTTTGTGTCTGATGTGGTCTGATCTGAGTGTTTTTCAGTAAAGATAGACAAAAAACGATGGAGTAACTCAGCGGGTCAGGCAGCATCTCTGGAGAAAAAACAAATAGGCGATGTTTCGGGTCGAGAACCTTCTTCAGACTGCATGTTTTCAGCAATTTGTTTTTGGATTTCCAGAGCCTGTAGTTTGATTTTGTTTTTCCATTCAATGTACATTACTGCTGAAATAAAATGGAAAGAATTTACTGTCGACAAAATGCGTTTTGATATGAAGGAGCTGCAGATACTGGAGGAATGGTTGACGGAATTTAATGCAGAGAAGTGTGAGGTGTTGCATTTTGGGACGTCGAGCAAGGGCAGGGCCTACACAGTAAATGGTAGGCCTCTGGCTAGTGTTGTAGAGCAGAGGGATCTAGGAGTGCAGGTGCATGCTTCCTTGAAGGTCGAGTGGCAGATAGATAAGGTGGTCAAGGAGGCTTTTGGCACATTGGCCTTCATCAGTCAGAGTATTGAGTATAGAAGTTGGGAGGTCATGTTGCAGTTGTATAAGACGTTGGTGAGACCGCATTTAGAATATTGTGTTCAGTTCTGGGCACCATGTTATAGGAAAGATGTTGTCAAGCTTGAAAGTGTTCAGAGAAGATTTACGAGGATGTTGCCAGGACTAGAGGGTGTGAGCTATAGGGAGAGGTTGAGCAGGCTGGGTCTCTATTCCGTGGAGCGCAGGAGGATGAGAGGTGATCTTATAGAGGTGTACAAAATCATGAGAGGAATAGATCGGGTAGTCTCTTGCCGAGAGTAGGGGAATCGAGGACCAGAGGACATAGGTTCAAGGTGAAGGGGAAAAGATTTAATAGGAATCTGAGGGGTAACTTTTTCATGTAAAGTGTGGTGGGAGTATGGAACGAGCTGCTGGAGGAGGTAGTTGAGGCTGGGACTATCGCAACGTTTAAGAAACAACTAGACAGGTGCATGGGTAGGACAGGTTTGGAGGGATATGGACCAAGCGCAGGCAGGTGGGACTAGTGTAGCTGGGACGTGTTGGCTGGTGTGGGCAAGTTGGGCCGAAGGGCCTGTTTCCATGCTGTATCACTCTATGACAAGTCCCACACCACAGATTTTGTACGTAAAACTGGAATGGGAGCGTTAACCTCACAAGGAACCCGAGTAGAACAACAAATAGAGAAGACTCAACTTGGAATTAGTTCCGTAATTTTATCAATGTGTTAGACTTTATATTGCATTTGTAAACGATTACAATGAAGTTGCTTCTCTCTCTGGCTCCAAGCCCAGATGTTCGCCAAATATCTAATAGTCAGATCCATAGAATATATCTGGTCTTGAAATGTCTTATACATAAAGGGATGCATGATTAACAAACCGTGTGCTGGGTAGCGTTGATCACTAAAGATACTAGAGGAGCAAGATAGACCACTCGACCCTACAAACCGTAGTATGTCACGGCGCCATTTTAGTTGACAGAAACTTGCAGAAACATTTTTAAAGAAAAATAACAAAAATCTGTGAATTGATAGACGAGATATATTCTGCATTTTTATAGTATCATCACACATACTGTTCCCCCACAACACTGATTACACTGCGAGAGGCGGGTTTTGCTTACTAAAATGGCGGACGTTACGCTCCTTTGCGTACTACACTTCAGTATAGGTGAATTCGATGGAGTGATTCATCTTGCTCCTCTAGTATCTTTGCTGATTCACAATCCGTAGGGATTAAACTGGCTCTTCAAAGTTATCAGTAGAAAATTCAGCTTATATATTTTCATTCATTAAAGGGGTAGAAAAAAAGTAAAGGATTGTGAATTTAGACTTTAAAGATACAGCGTGGAAACAGGCCCTTCGGCCCACCAAGTCCACGTTGGCCAACAATCGCCTACTATATCTATGTCCTACACACTTGGGACAATTTATAGAAGACAATTAACCTACTAACCTCTATGTCTTTGGAGTGTGGGAGGAAACCGGAGCACCTGGGGAAAACCCACGCAGGTCACGGGGAGAACGTACAAACTCCGTACAGACAGCACCCGTAGTCTGGATGGAACCTGGGTCGCTGGTGCTGTAAGGCAGCAACTCTACCGCTGCGTTACAGTGCCGCCCTGATCATGATATATCTCATATGTAACTTGATGCACGATTAACAAACCATGTACTAGATAGCACTGATCACTGAATCCTTTGAAATATTCTGCCTTATGCATAGGGGTGCCAACTATCTCACTCCCAAATAAGGGACAAGGTGACGTCACCGCCCACGTGACCTCAGCCAGCCAGCGGCCAGGTGCTCCCGCTCCACCAATGGCGGCCGCCCGGGCTGGGAGGCGAGTTGCTAGGTAACCTCCATTAGGCGGCACCCGGGCTTCCGGGCCTACACTGTCTGGACCTACAGCAGCCCCTGGGCCTACAGTGTCCAGGCCTACACTGTCAGGACCTGCAGTGTCCGGGCCTACAGCATCCGGGCCAACAGTGTCTGGGCCTAATACGGGACAAGGGCGGTCCCGTAAGGGACAAACCAATTTGGCCCAAAATACGGGATGTCCCGGCTAATACGGGACAGTTGACAACCATACATATGCAGCACAATCTGCTGGGATTAAACTGGCTCTTCAAAGTTATCAGTAGGAAATTCAGTTTATATCTTTTCATTCATAAAAGGGGTAAGAATAGTAAAGGATTGTAACCGTCAAATACTCCTCCAACAAAGGTCATCTGGTTGGACTCGGAGAAGTGGGTCTTGAATAGACACAAAAAGCTCCGCGGGTCAGGCAGCACCTCTGGAGAAAAGGAATAGGTGACTTTTTGAGTCGAGACCCTTCAGACTGAGAGTCAGTCTGAACCCTCTCCTCTGACTCTCAGTCTGAAGAAGGATCTCGACCCGAAACGTCACCCATTCCTTCTCTCCAGCGATGCTGCCTGTCCCGCTGAGTTACTCCAGCTTTTTGTGTCTATCTCTGGTGTAAACCAGCATCTGCAGTTCCTTTCCTCACACAAAGTTGTTCTTGGCCTCGTTAAGTCATCCAGCTGTGTCACAGGTCAGAAACATCTGCATGCTGGTCTGGTGAATGAACAGATACAGGAGACGGGTGGCAGTTCACGGAGTTGTGCCCGCAGTTTCATGAAGTGGGCTTTGATACATCTTAAGTAATGATCTCGTCACACTGTCTCCTGCAGAGAAAAATACAACCTCAGTCTGAAGTTTGGAAAATCATAGAGTCATAGTAATACAGCGTGGAAACAGGCCCTTCAGCCCAACTTGCCCACACCGGCCAACATGTCCCAGCTACACTAGTCTCACCTGCCTGCGCTTGGTCCATAACCCTCCAAAACTGTCCTATCCATATCATATCATATCATATATATACAGCCGGAAACAGGCCTTTTAGGCCCACCAAGTCCGTGCCGCCCAGCGATCCCCGTACATTAACACTATCCTACACCCACTATGGACAATTTTTACATTTACATTTACCCAGCCAATTAACCTACATACCTGTACGTCTTTGGAGTGTGGGAGGAAACCGAAGATCTCGGAGAAAACCCACGCAGGTCACGGGGAGAACGTACAAACTCCTTACAGTGCAGCACCCGTAGTCAGGATCGAACCTGAGTCTCCGGCGCTGCATTCGCTGTAAAGCAGCAACTCTACCGCTGCGCTACCGTGCCGCCCATGTACCTGTCCAACTGTTTCTTAAACGAGGGATAGTCCCAACCTCAACTACCTCCTCTGGCAGCCTGTTCCATACACACACCACACTCTGTGTGGAAAAGTTACCCCTCGGATTCCTATTAAATCTTTCCCCCCTTCACCTTGAACCTATGTCCTCTGGTCCTCAATTCCCCTACTCTGGGCAAGAGACTCTGTGCATCTACCCGATCTATTCCTCTCATGATTTTGTACAAAGTGTTCACAGAAAATGTAAAGCATTGAATCAGACTATATTCAGGGAAACATCTTAAGCACATTTACTGAAAGAGGCGGCTTAGTTTTTCAGTTTTAACGATACAGCATAGAAACAGGCCCTGCAACCCACCAATCTTTAACCCTTTCCTCTTTAATCTCTCCCTCCTAACCCCATTCTCCTGCCTTCTCCCCATAACCCCTGATACCAGTACTAATCAAGAATGTATCTGTCTCTGTCTTTAAAATAACCACTGACTTGGCCTCCACAGCCTTCTGTGGTAAAGAATTCCACAGATTCACCGCCCTCTGACTAAAGAAATTCCTCCTCATCTTTCTAAAGGAATGTCCTTTCATATACGTATCATATTTCTTGGAGGGCGGCGGGTAGAGCTGCTGCCTCACAACGCCAGAGACCTGGACTCCATCCTGACCTTGGGCGCTGTCTGTGTGGAGTTTGCATGTTCACCCTGTGACTGTGTGGGTTTCCTCCAGGTGCTCCAGTTTCCTCCCACACCCCGAAGACGTGCGGGTTTGTAGGTTCAAGATTCAAGATTCAAGATTCAAGATAGCTTTATTTGTCATCCAATATTGGACGAAATTCAGTCACCCACAGTCCAACAATAAAAGCATTAAATAGGCATTAAAATTACACAACCCCAAAAACACACACAAAAAGAAACATCCATCACAGTGAGTCTCCTCCTCCAGTCCTCTCCTCACTGTGATGGAAGGCCACAATGTCTTTTCCCTTCTCCTGCCGTCCTCTCCCGCGGACAGGTTGTTGTGGTTGCAGGCCGCGCCGGACGGTCCGCAGCGGCCCGAGCCTAAGGCGAGTCGCAGCCGCTCCCGCAGCCTCCGAAGACGGCCGGCTCTGCCAATGATAAGTCCGATCCGGGGCGGGCGAACACGCTGCTGCTGCCGCTGTTGCTGCACGTCGGGGCGGTCGTGGCTCCCGACACTGAAGCCCCCGCCCAGCAGAGAAATATCCCGCGGCCTCTTTTAGGCTGCGCCGGACGGTGAAATGTCCGCGACCCAAGCCCCGCGACCCGGGGCGGGCGAACATGCTGCCGCTGCCGGAGCTCCCGATGTCGGTATCCACGCGGCCCGAGCCTAAGGCGAGTCGCAGCCGCTCCCGCAGCCTCCGAGGACGGCCGGCTCCGGTGATGGTAAGTCCGATCCGCGGGCTCTGCGAACCAGAGCCCTGGAGGCAGCCAGCTCCAGGAGTTGGGCCGATGGTAGGCCGCAGCAGGAACGGAGACACGGCCCAGAAAACAAAGGTCGGGTCTCCGTTCGGAAGGGACACCTATTTACAATTTTACAGTTCCCCCCCTCCCCCCCACATACACACATAGTACACAAACACAAAAAGACCACATCACAACTACAATTAAGACAAAAAAAACAACAAAAACACAAAGACAAATGGACCACAGGTAAGCCGCAGCTGCTATGGCAGCGCCACCATTTTGGTGTTTTGCAAATGTCCCCCGTGCATGAGAAAGTAGGAAACATAGAACTAGTGTGAATGAGTGATTGATGATCGGCATGGACATGGTGGGACGAAGGGCCTGTTTCCATACTGTATCTCTGAACTAAACCTTCTGGGACAGCATCTCTTGGAGTTATAGAGTGATACAGTGTGGAAACATGCCCTTCGACCCGCCGAGTCCGTGCAGACCAGCGATCCCCACATATTAACACCATTCTGCACACAAGGGACAATTTTACCGAAGCCAATTAACCTACAAATCTGCACGTCTTTGGAGTGTGGGAGGAAACTGGAGCACCCGGAGAAATGGTCACAGGGAAACCGAAGATCTCGGAGAAAACCCACGCAGGTCACGGGGAGAACGTACAAACTCCGTACAGACAGCACCCGTGGTCGGGATGGAACCCGGGTCTCCGGCGCTGTGAGGCAGCAACTCTACCGCTGCGCCACCGTGCCGCCCTGAGAAATTGTTGATTGCTGTCACTGAAACCAACACACTTACCGACGTGACTGATAATGGTGTTTTTGTGGATTCAGACTCGAAGAACATCCTCTTGGTCTGAGAAATGGCAAAGATCCACTTCTGGTATTCAGCCCTTATCTAAAGAGAAGTTAAAAAAGATTACATTTATCAAAAGTTGAACAAGATGACCTGTAGGGGAAAAAAAATGCAGATGCTGATTTAAATCGAAGGTAGACACCAAATGCTGGAGTAACTCAGCGGGTCAGGCAGCATCTCTGGAAAACATGGATAGGTGACGTTTCACACAGTGCTGGAGTAACTCAGCGGGTCTAACTTCGGTTTAAACCAGCACCTGCTGTTCCTTCCTGCACTTTACTCCTGCACTTTGTGTTAGGGTTGCCAACTTCCTCACTCCCAAATAAGGGGCAAAGGGTGACGTCACCGCCCCGCGCCCCACATGACCTCACCCAGCCAGCGGCCACCCGGGCCGGGAGGCGGGTTGCTATGCAACCTCCGTTAGGCGGTCTCCGGGCCTACAGGGCCGGGGCCTACAGTGTCCGGGGCTACAGTGGCCCCCGGGCTACAGTGTCCGGGCCTACACTGTCCGGGCCTGCAGTGTCCGGGCCTACAGTGTCGGGTCCTACAGTGGCCCCCGGCCTACAGTGTCCGGGCCTACACTGTCCGGGCCTAATACGGGACAAAGGCAGTCCCGTACGGGACAAATCAATTTAGCTCAAACTACGGGATGTCCCGGCTAATACGGGACACTTGGCAACCCTAGTTTGTGTCTTTGTTTTGTCAGCCAGTGTCCGCAGTTGCTTGTGTCCACAACTGGACGACCACATGCCTTGGGGTTGAGGATGCAGAGGATGATGAAGATGAAGGTGCCCTGGAAGCTGTTGACAATGGTGAACAGGTAGGCCATCACCAGCGTCTCCTCCTGGAAGTGGAACAGGCCCAGGATCCAGGTGCAGCCCAGGATGAACACCTGGCCGATGGCTTTGAACATCAGCATCCTGCAGTGAAGACAAGCCACCGTCAGACTCGAGGACAACCACACTTACAACTGCTAACTCTAACCCTGGACTGGACAATGGTGGCGCAGCGGTAGAGTTGCTGCCTCACAGCGCCGGAGACCCGGGTTCCATCCCGACTACGGGTGCTATCTGTACGGAGTTTGTACGTTCTCCCCGTGACTGCGTGGGTTTTCTCCGAGATCTTCGGTTTCCTCCCACACTCCAATGATGTACAAGTTTCCAGCCCACACTCCGACAACGTACAGGTTTGTAGGTTAATTGACTTGGTGTAAATGTAATATTATCGCTGGAGTGTGTAGGATAATATGGAAACAGGCCCATCGGCCCACCGGGTCCGCACCGACCAGCGATCCCCGCACACTAACACCATCCTACACACACTAGGGACAATTTTTACATTTACCAGGCCAATTAACCGACAAACCTGCACGTCTTTGGAGTGTGTGGGGAAACCGAAGATCTCGGAGAAACCCACGCAGGTCACGGGGAGAACGTACAAACTCCGTACAGACGGCACCCGTAGTCGGGATCGAACCCGGGTCTCCGGCGCTGCCTTGGCTGTACGGCAGCAACTGTGCCCCAGCACCACCGTGACCGCCCATGTTAGTGTGCAGGGATCGCTGGTCGGCGCGGACTCGGTGGGCCGAATGGCCTGTTTGTTCGCTGTATCTCTAAGCTAAATTAAAGTAAATGGTGCTAAATTTGCAGGTAGAAAAGAGTGGAGTGGCAGGAAACCTCTGCCTGGGAAGAGCATGCCTGGAGTTGCCTAGCAACGCCGCCATCTTGTCCTGGCCGTCATGTCACGGTTCCTCTCTTCTCTTTGGACTCATCGTAGCGAGCTCACCTCGTATCTTTGATCTTCGACACTTTCATGTCACGATTAGAAAGCTCTTTGTTCAATGTGTAGAGAGACGTGGTGAACAGGAAGGTGTTGATCTGTTGAGTTGTGACACGATTTAGATGTCCGATAAACATTGAGTATAAATTGAGTTGTACTATTGAGTATAAAATGCGTACGGGTTGTCAGGGGTTACGGGGAGAAAGCAGGTGGATGGGGATAGAGGGAGAGATAGATCAGCCATGATTGAATGATGTAGACTAGATGGGCGGCACGGAGGCGCAGCGGTAGAGTTGCCGCCTTACAGCGAATGCAGCGCCGGAGACCCGGGTTCCATCCTGACTACGGGCGCCGTCTGTACGGAGTTTGTACGTTCTCCCCGTGACCTGCGTGGGTTTTCTCCGAGATCTTCGGTTTCCTCCCACACTCCAAAGACGTGCAGGTTTGTAGGTTAATTGGCTTGGTGTATGAGTAAAAGAATTGTCCCTAGTGTGTGCTGGGTAGTGTTAATGTGTAGGGATCGCTGGTCAGTGCGGACGCAGTGGGCCAAAGGGCCTGTCTCTAAACCTAAAACTAAACCGAATGGCCTAATTCTGCTCCTATCACTTATGAAGAGGCTTTGAACATAAGAGTCAGGAAGCTATGCTGCAGTTCTAAAGAACTTTTGTCAGACTGCAGATAGACACTAAAAGCTGGAGTAACTCAGCGGGTCAGGCAGCACCTCTGGAGAGAAGGAATGGGCGACGTTTGGGGTGGACACACTTCTTCAGACCGCATTTGGATTATTGTGTGCAGTTCTGGTCGTCCCATTGCAGGAAGGATGTGGTGGCTTTGGAGAGGGTGCAGAGGAGGTTTACCAGAAGGCTGCCTGGGTTCGAGGATGCTGGGTACACGGAGAGGATGGACAGACTTGGATTGTTTTATCTGAAATCCCGGTGGCCTAAGGAGAGACCTGATAGAAGCACGTTGGCGCAGCGGTAGAGTTGCTGCCTTACAGCGAATGCAGCGCCGGAGACCCGGGTTCCATCCCGACTACGGGCGCTGTCTGTACGGAGTTTGTACGTTCTCCCCGTGACCTGCGTGGGTTTTCTCCGAGATCTTCGGTTTCCTCCCACACTCCAAAGACGTGCAGGTTTGTAGGTTAATTGACTTGGTGTAAATGTAAAAATTGTCCCTAGTGGGTGTAGGATAGTGTTAGTGTGCGGGGATCGCTGGGCGGCGCGGACCCGGTGGGCCGAAAGGGCCTGTTTCCGCGCTGTATCTCTAAACTAAACTAAACTAAACTAAGTAGATAAAATTATGAGAGGCATAGCTGGGATAAACAGTGTGGTGGGATGTTGGGATCAGGCAGGAACGTAAAGTAGACGCACAGATAGGGTAGACAGCCACAACCTTTATCCCAGGATGACAATATCAAAGACTAGGGGGCCTAGCTTCAAGGTGAGAGGGGCAAAGTTGAAAGGAGATGTGTGGGACAGGCTTTCTTTACACAGAGGGTGGTGGGTGCCTGGAACGCGCTGCTAGGGGTGGTGAAGGAGGCAGAGATGATAGTGGTGTTGAAGAGGCTTTAGGATAGGAACAAGGTAACGACACAGGGAAGGACCAGGCAGAGACCCTGGAATTAATTGCAAGGTGTAACCAGGCATTCAGTGAAAAATGTGCCATTATCACAAGAGATTATTAAATAATAATAATAATAACAGCAACAATAACAAAAATAACAACAACAACAATAATAACAATCATAATAGACAATAGGTGCAGGAGGAGGCCATTCGGCCCTTCGAGCCAGCACCGCCATTCACCGTGATCGTGGCTGATCATCCACAATCAGTACCCCGTTCCTGCCTTCTCCCCATACCCCCTGACTCCACTATCTTTAAGAGCTCTATCTAACCCCCTCTTGAATGCACCCAGAGAATTGGCCTCCACTGCCTTCCGTGGCAGAGAGTTCCACACATTTACAACTCTCTGGTTGAAAAAGTTTTTCCTCGTCTCCGTTCTAAATGGCCGACCCCTTATTCTTAAACTGTGTGTGGCCCCTGGTTCTGGACTCCCCCAACATTGGGAATATATTTCCTGCCTCTAGCGTGTCCAACCCCTTAATAATCTTATACGTTTCAACAAGATCCCCTCTCATCCTTAGCAATAATAGTAACAATAATAACAACAACAATAATAATAATTTAAAAAATAGATATATAATAATTACCAAAATGATCAGGTAAACTGGGCCAAGGAAACTCCAGATGAAACCATTCTCCACCTGTAGCCAGCAGCTGAAACCCAAAGGGAAAGACATTGGCAATGTGTTGGAACCAAAGATACTAGAGGAGCAAGATAGACCACTCGGCCCTAAAAACCGTCGTCTATCATGGCCAAAGATACTAGAGGAGCAAGATAGACCACTCGGCCCTAAAAACCGTCGTCTATCATGGCCAAAGATACTAGAGGAGCAAGATAGACCACTCGGCCCAAAAACCGTAGTATGTCACGGCGCCATTTTAGTAGACAGAAACTTGCAGAAACATTTAAAAAGAAAAATAACAAAAATCTGTGGTTTGTAGGTTAATTGGCTTGGTAAATTGTCCCTAGTGGGTGTAGGATAGTGTTAATGTGCGGGGATCGCTGGTCGGCGCGGACCCGATGGGCCGAAGGGCCCGTTTCCGCACTATCTCTAAACTAAACTACCTCCTCTGGCATTTATTCACAAAATGCTGGAGTATCTCAGCAGGTCAGGCAACGCTTCAGTCTGAAGAAGGGTCTCGACCCGAAACGTCGCCCATTCCTTCTCTCCCGAGATGCTGCCTGACCTGCTGAGATACTCCAGCATTTTGTGAATAAAAACCTTCGATTTGTACCAGCATCTGCAGTTATTTTCTTATACTCCCTCCTCTGGCAGCTGGTTCTATACACCCACCACCCTCTGTGTGAGAAGGAGACCATCAGGGTAAGTCCCCCCTTCACCAGGGGGTTGTGATATTCACTTGCGCTGTGAGCCGTATCCGTCGGGGTGTATCAGTGCGGAGAGGGTCACCACCAGCGCGGGGCAGCCGTATCCCGCGGCGTAGACAAGCTTGCCCGTGCGGCCGGAGCTGGACACCCGCATCTTCTTCAGGTTCCTGACCATGACGTAGAGCTGAGCAGACTCCAAACTCATCCAGGCGAAGGCGGCCAGGAACAGATAATGCAGGCAACCCGCCACCATTCCACACACGACCTGCACGACCAAAAATACACAACACCATCACAAGGCTGGTGGGACAGGGGTGACTAGGGTTGCCAACTGTCCCGTATTAGCCGGGAAATCCCGTATATTGGGCTAAATTGGTTTGTCCCGTACGGGACCGCCCTTGTCCCGTATTAGGCCCAGGGGGCGCTGTAGGCCCGGACACTGTAGGCCCGGACACTGTAGGCCCCGACACTGTAGGCCCGGACACTGTAGGTCCAGATAGTGTAGGCCTGGACACCGTAGGCCCGGACATCGTAGACCCGGACAGTGTAGACCCGGGCAGTGTAGGCCCGGACACTGTAGGCCCGGACACTGTAGGTCCAGACAGTGTAGGCCCGGACGCGATAGGCCCGGACACTGTAGACCCGGACAGTGTAGGTCCAGACAGTGTAGGCCCGGGCAGTGTAGGCCCAGACTCTGCAGGCCCGGACAGTGTAGGTCCGGACAGTGTAGGCCTGGACAGTGTAGGCCCGGACAGTGTAGGCCCGGACAAATATGCTGCCTGTCCCGATGAGTTACTCCTGCACTCGAGCCAGCACCGCCATTCAATGTGATCATCGCTGATCATTCTTAATCAGTACCCCATTCCTACTTTCTCCCCATACCCCCTGACTCTGCTATCCTTAAGAGCTCTATCTAGCTCTCTCTTGAATGCATTCAGAGAATTGGCCTCCACTGCCTTCTGAGGCAGAGAATTCCACAGATTCACAACTCTCTGGCTGAAAAGATTTTTTCCTCATCTCCGTTCTAAATGGCCTACCCCTTATTCTTAAACTGTGGCCCCTTGTTCTGGACTCCCCCAACATCGGGAACATGTTTCCTGCCTCTAACGTGTCCAACCCCTTAATAATCTTATACGTTTCGATAAGATCCCCTCTCATCCTTCTAAATTCCAGTGTATACAAGCCTAGTCGCTCCAGTCTTTCAATATACGACAGTCCCGCCATTCCGGGAATTAACCTAGTAAACCTACGCTGCACGCCCTCAATATCCACTGACTTGTGGCCTCCACAGCCGTCTGTGGCAAAGAATTCCACAGATTCACCGCCCTCTGACTAAAGAAATTCCTCCTTATCTCCTTCCGAAAGGAACGTCCTTTAATTCTGAGGCTGTGCCCTCTGGTCCTAGACTCTCCCACTAGTGGAAACATCCTCTCCACATCCACTCTATCCAGGCCGCTCACTATTTGGAGACATCCTCATCTCCTTTATAAGGGAACGTCTCGACCTCTGTTTAGTAAGCTGGTGGTGGAGCAACGGGAGGTGGGGCGAGCGGGAGGGGGCCGAGGTCTGACGTGGTTGGCGCCGCGCCACGCCGCGCCCACCCCACCCCACCCCCCCCCCCACCCCCCCACCCAGGTGCTCACCCGGTTGGCCGTTCTGTTGATGCCCACGATGAAGAGGAGCTCGGCGAGGAATAGGCTGAGGCAGAGCTGGGCGTGGGTGGCACTGACCGCGTTCCTGGCTTGCGGGCAGAAGGTGAAGGTGGCGAGGGCAAGCAGGAGGCAGGTCAGGGACACCGGGATCCCGATGAAGGATATCACCGAGAGGGCATCTTGCCGATGGCTCTGCAGCTGAGTGCAACACAACACAGGGGTCAGTCCGAAAACCATGGAAAGAAACCGTTTCGTTTATGTACAGACAATAGGTGCATTCGTCCCTTCGAGCCAGCACCGCCATTCAATGTGATCATGGCTGATCATCCACAATCAGTACCCTGTTCCTGCCTTCTCCCCATACCCCCTGACTCCGCTATCCTTAAGAGCTCTATCTTTAGAGATACAGCGCGGAAACAGGCCCTTCGGCCCACCGGGTCCGCGCCGACCAGCGATCCCCGCACACTAACACTATCCTACACCCACTAGGGACAATTTTTACATTTACCAAGCCAATTAACCTACAGACCTGCACGTCTTTGGAGTGTGGGAGGAAACCGAAGATCTCGGAGAAAACCCACGCAGGTTACGGGGAGAACGTACAAACTCCGTACAGACAGCACCTGTAGTCGGGATGGAACCCGAGTCTCCGGTGCTGCATTCGCTGTAAGGCGGCAACTCTACCGCTGCGCCACCGTGACCGCTCTGTTAGGAAAATATGGCACGGTGGCGCAGCGGTAGAGTTGCTGCCTCACAGCGCCGGAGCCCCGGGTTCCATCCCGACTACGGGCGCTGTCTGTACGGAGTTTGTACGTTCTCCCCGTGATCTGCGTGGGTTTTCTCCGAGATCTTCGGTTTCCTCCCACACTCTAAAGACGTGCAGGTTTGTAGGTTAATTGGCTTCGGTAACATTGTAAATTGTCCCTAGAAGAGTGTTAGTGTGCGGGGATCGCTGGGCGGTGCGGACTCGATGGGCCGAATGGCCTCTGTCCGCGCTGTATCTCCACACTAATCTAAGTGCAGAGAAAGGGAGTACGAGTGGGAAAAGGATTGGTTTAGATTAGTTTAATGTTAGAGATGCAGCATGGAAACAGGCCCTTCGGCCCACCAGGTGCATGCTGGCCATCGATCACCCGTTCACACTAGTTCTGTGCTATCCCACTTTCTCATCCACTCCCTACACACTGGGGGGCAATTTACAGATGGCCGATTAACCCCCAAACCTGCACGTCTTTGGGATGTGGGAGGAAACCGGAGCACCCGGAGAAAACCCAGGCGGTCACGGGGAGAAGGTGCAAACTCCACACAGACAGCACCCGAGGTCAGGATTGAACCCGGGTCTCTGGCGCTGTGAGGCAGCGGCTCTACCCACTGTGCCACCGTGCTGTGTTGTTGGAGCTGTGCACTTCACCTTGCACTGTGAGCGGCTCGATTGTAATCACGTCTTGTCTTTCCCTTGGTTGGTTAGCGCGCGACACAAGCTGCTCACTGTACCTCGGCACACGTGACAGTAACCGGACTGAGCTGTGGGGGGAAGGCGGGGGAGTGGCAGGGAGGGATGGGCACCTACCTTCTCGGTGAAGGCCATCAAGATGGCGAAGCTGGAGAGGTGTTGGCACTGGCAGGTGGTGTGGGTGCTGTTGGACTGCATTAAGGCACAGCCCCTGGTCGACCAGCCGTGCCAGGCCGCAGCCTGACTCCAGTACACACACGACAGCTTCCCCTCTGCAGCCGGTGCCTGCGCAACACGAGGCGACATGTTAGATCTCAGTCTAGTGTAGCTTAGAGATACAGCGCGGAAACAGGCCCATCGGCCCACTGGGTCCGCGCCGACCAGTGATCCCCGCACACTAACACTATCCTACACACACTAGGGACAATGATTTATTTATCTCCGTGTATTCATTTATTTATTTATTTATTTACTCACTTGCTTATTTATTTATTTATTTACTTATTTATTTATTTATTTATTTATTTATCTATTTATTTATTTATTTATTTATTTATTCATTCATTTATTTATTTATTTATTTATTTATTTATCTATTTATTTATTTATTTATTTATTTATTTATCTGTCTATTTATTTATTTATTTATTTATCTATTTATCTGTTTATTTATTTATTTATCTATTTATTTATCTATTTATCTATTTATTTATTTATTTATCTATTTATCTATTTATCTATTTATTTATTTATTCATTTATTTATTTATCTATTTATCTGTTTATTTATCCGTTTATTTATTTATTTATTTATTTATTTATCTATTTATCTGTTTATTTATTTATCTATTTATTTAATTGTCTATCTATTTATTTATTTATTTAATTGTCTATTTGTCTGCCTATTTATTTAATTGTCTATCTGCCTGTCTATCTATTCATTTATTTATTTAGTTATCTATCTATTTATTTATTTACTTATTTACTTATTTATTTATTTACTTATTTATTTATTTATCTGTTTATTTATTTATTAATTTATTTAATTGTCTATCTGTCTATCTATTTATTTATTTATTTATGTATTTAATTATCTATTTGTCTGCCTGTCTATTTATTTAATTGTCTGTCTTTCTGCCTATTTATTTATTTATTTATTTGTTTAATTGTCTACTTGTCTGTCTATTTATTTATTCTTTCTTCCTTTCCTTTTCTTCTTGCCCTGGCACCGTGCCACAACATCAAAAAACACAATCCAATTCCATTTTCGAGGACCAGAGGACACAGGTTCAAGGTGAAGGGGAAAAAATGTAATGGGAATCCGAGGGGTGACTTTTTCCCACAGAGGGTGGTGGGTGTATGGAACAAGCTGCCAGAGGAGGTCGTTGAGGCTGGGACTATCGCATCGTTTGAGAAACGCTTAAACACAACATGCTGGAGTAACTCAGCAGGTCAGGCAACATCTCTGGAGAGAAGGAATGGGTGACATTGTGGGTCGAGACCTTTCTTCCAGTTCAGAAGCAGTTAGACAGGGACATGGATGGGACAGGTTTAGAGGGATATGGGCCAAACGTGGGCAGGTGGGACTGGTGTAGATGGGACATGGTTGGTGTGGGCAAGTTGGGCCATAGGGCGTGTTTCCACGCTGCATCACTCTGTGACAGAAGCATAATTAGACCATTCGGCCCATCTACTTTAGAGATACAGTGTGGAAACATGCACTGTGGACTGGGATCGTGGCTGGAGGCCTTTATCAAGATGGTGCAAAGGTAAAGTAATGTAAAGTGTACATTGTGTTATCTTTACATTTGTATTGCTCCATCTCCCCTCTCCTCAACGCACCGTCACCCAGTCCAATCATCTCTCATTTTACTTGTGGAGCAAGGAACTGGTTTACACCGGAGATAGACACAAAATACTGGGGTAACTTAGCGGGTCAGGCAGCATCTCGGGAGAGAAGGAACGGGTGACGTTTTGGGTCGAGACCCTTCTCCAGTCCGAAGAAGGGTTCCAACCCAAAACGTCACCCATTCCTTCTCTCCAGAGATACTGCCTGACCCGGATGAGTTACTCCAGCTTTTTGTGCCTATCTTCAGCCATTTTGGTTTAGTTTAGAGATACAGTGGAAACAGGCCCTTCAGCCCACCAAGTCCGTGCCGACCAACGATCCCCCTAGTTCACACTAGTTCTATCCTACCTGTTAGGGACAATTTGCAGAGGGCCAATTATCCTACAAACCCACGGAGGTACTCCAGCATTTTGTGTCAATCCCCATTTTACTTTGCATCTTAAAACCCGTACATGTGACCAGAATTCTGATCACAGCCATACATTGGGCACAGTGGCACAGCGGTAGAGTTGCTGCCTCACAGCGCCAGAGACCCGGGTTCCATCCCGACTACGGGTGCTGTCTGTATGGAGTTTGTACGTTCTCCCCGTGACCTAGGGTTGCCAACTGCCACGTATTAGCCGGGACATCCCGTATTTTGGGCTAAATTGGTTTGTCCCGTACGGGACCGCCCTTGTCCCGTATTAGGCCCGGGGCGCGCTGTAGGCCCGGACACTGTAGGCCCAGACACTGTAGGCCCAGACACTGTAGGCCCGGACACTGTAGGCCCAGACACTGTAGGCCCAGACACTGTAGGCCCGGACACTGTAGGTGCTGCAGATGCTGGTTAAAATCGAATGTAGACACAAAATACTGGAGTAACTAAGCAGGTCAGGCAGCATCTCGGGAGACAAGGAATGGCTGACGTTTCAGGTCGAGACCCTTCTTCACACTGAGGAAGGGTTACCCATTCCTTCTCTCCCTAGATGCTGCCTGACCCGCTGAGTTACTCCAGCATTTTGTGTCTGCCTCAGGACATGTAGGTCCGGACAGTGTTGGCCCGGACAGCGTAGGTCCGGACACTGTAGGTCCGGACAATATAGGCCCGGACAGTATAGGCCCGGACAGTGTAGGCCCAGACACTGTAGGCCCGGACACTGTAGGCCCGGAGGCCCGGGCACCGCCTGACAGAGGTTGCATAGCAACCCGCATCCCGGCCCGGGCGGCTGCCATTAGTGGAGCGGGAGCACGTGGCCGCTGGCTGGGTGAGGTCATGTGGGGCGCGGGGCGGTGACGTCACCTTGTCCCTTATTTGGGAGTGAGGAAGTTGGCAACCCCTACCGTGACCTGCATGGGTTTTCTCCGGGTTTCCCCCCACACTCCAAAGACGTGCAGGTTTGTAGGTTGATTGGCTTTGGTAAAATTGTAAATTGTCCCTAGTGTGGGTGTAGGATAGTGTTAGTGTGCGGGGATCGCTGGTCGGTGCGGACTCGGTGGGCCGAAGGGCCTGTTTCCGCGCTGTATCTCTAAACTCTAAACAGTGGCAATTTGTTTGCTGACTTTTATTTATGTTCAACACTCCCCGACCCCAGCAGGTTCTGTCTGATGGGTCTTGAACAGAAACGTCACCCATTCCTTCTCTCCAGAGATGCTGCCTGACCCGCTGAGTTACTCCAGCACTTTGTGTGTTTCATCGGTTGAAACCAGCGTCTGCAGTTCCTGCCCCCACAGGTTAATCTGACGAACCTGTTGGTGCTTTAGGACGAGCATCACCGCCACGGAGGTGCTGCTGTTCCCCGAGATTCGCAGGGCGGCCGATACCACCTTGGAGTGGAGCTGGAAGTGTCCTTGAAGATGGCCGCTCTCCTCGTTACTGTAGAGCGCCCCCTGCAGGATGGTCTCCATGTTGCCGTACACAATCAAGGCAACAACGGCAGAGCCTGAGGCAGTGGGGAGAGGCAGATTAGCGAAACAGCTTCAAAGCCATCTTGTTCAGTCTCGTTGTCTGCAACTCGTTCTCACCTAGCCCACAGCTAACCTAGTTCTCATCTAGTTCTCAACTCGTTCTCACCTAACCCACAGCCTGCTTCCTTCATCATAGAAACATCGAAACACAGACAATAGGTGCACAGGAGGCCATTCGGCCCTTCGAGCCAGCACCGCCACTCAATGTGATCATGGCTGATCATTCTCAATCAGTACCCCGTACCCCATACCCCTTGATTCCACTAGCCCCCGGAGCTCTATCTAACTCTCTTTTAAATTCATCCAGTGAATTGGCCTCCACTGCCCTCTGTGGGAGACCCGGGTTCGATCCCGACTATGGGTGCTGTCTGTACGGAGTTTGCACGTTCTCCCCGTGTAGGTGGGGTGGGGGGGTGGGTGGGGTGGGGGGGGTGGGTGTGGGTGGGGTGGGGGGGTGGGTGTGGGTGGGGGTGTGGGTGGGGTGGGGGTGTGGGTGGGGTGGGGGGGTGGGTGTGGGGGCGGTGAGCGTGGGGGGGTGGGGTGGGGGTGGGTGGGGGGTGTCTCTGGGTGAGGGGTCGGTGCGTTTACCTGAGGTGTTGGTCCCGGTTGTCCAGCCCACCTCGGCCATGTTGCCGCCGGCCTGCAGCCGCACGCGGTCACCAGCGGGGGCGCCGTCCACACGGACCACCTGTAGGTCTGGGAGAGGGGACGGAGGTCAGAGGTCAGTCAGGCCCGCCACCATCAGCATCGCACCCCCAACCCTAGCATTCCCCCCTCTACCCCCCCACCCCCCCGCTCCACCTCTCTACCTCCCACACCCCTTGTAATTCCCTCCATCCCCACCATCACCAGCATACACCTGGTCTACCATCAGTCCCCACCCAGTCCCCACCCAGTCCCCACCCAGTCCCCACCCACCCAGTCCCCACCCAGTCCCCACTGGATCTGCCCCCAGTGGCCATCCAGTTCACACCAGTCAACACCTGGTCTACACCCAGACTACGTCTGATCTGCGCCCACTCCACACCCGGTCTCCACCGTGCAGGGGCATCGCCCCACCGCGTTGCGGAGATGAGGGGTGAGCTGTGGCGAGCTCGCTCAGGCAGAGCTGCCCGTGTGATTGTCCACCTTCCCCCCCTCCCCACCCTTCAGCCCGTCGCTCCGGTGCCAGCTCTCGGCGGGAGGATGCTGACCCTCGGGCCCAACTCTGGGTGAGCCGTGACCGATGGGGGACCTGACCTGACCCGACTTGAATCCAGTCTAGAGTAGGGTCTCGACCCGGAACGTCACCCATTCCTTCTCTCCAGAGATGCTGCCTGACCCGCTGAGTTACTCCAGCGCTTCGTGTCTGTCTTTGATTTGAACCAGCACCTGCAGTTCCTTCCTACACTGATCTTACCCCCCCCCGGCCCCCTCCTGCCCGCGTTGCCCCGGTTGGCGGTCGCGTTGCCTTTACCCATCTCCGCGCTGGCGATGGTCCTGGGCCCGTGGTTCGGGCCGACGCTGCCCCAGGAGAGGGCGGCTTCCTCCACGCCACTCAGCAGGCGGGAGGCCGCCTCGATCCGCTCCTCGCGCGGCGTCTCCGCCCACGCCCAGCGCCCGGCCAACAGCCCCCTCGAATACGCAATCACATCCTGCAGAATATCAACACCAGTCAGTGCTGTGAACCCCCTCCCACCCACCCCCGCTCAACGCCACCCGTCAGTGCCCAGACCCACCCCCCGCACCCACGTCCAACACCACCCCCCCACCCACGCTCAACAGCACCCATCAGCACTCTGAACCACCCACCCCCACTCCCTCCCCCACCCCCCGCACCCACGCCCAACACTATCCTCCCCGCACCCACGCTCAACAGCACCCATCAGTGGAAAGATGTTTCCACTTTTCTTTTAAACCAAAAATAGATTTATTCAAGTCATGGAGTCATCGAGTGATACAGTGTGGAAACAGGCCCTTCGGCCCAACTTACCCACACCGGCCAACAATGTCCCAGCTACACTAGTCCCACTTGCCTGCGCTTGGCCCATATCCCTCCAAACCTGTCCTATCCATGTACCTGTCCAACTGTTTCTTAAACGATGGGAAAGTCCCTGCCTCAACTACCTCCTCTGGCAGCTTGTTCCATACACCCACCACCCTCTGTGTGAAAAAGTTACCCCTCAGATTCCGATTAACTCTTTTACCCTTCACCTTGAACCTATGTACTCTGGTCCTCGATTCCCCTACTCTGGGCAAGAGACTCTGTGGATCTACCCGATCTACTCCTCTCATGATTTTGTACACCTCTATAAGATCTCCCCTCATCCTCCTGCGCTCCATGGAATAGAGACCCAGCCTGCTCAACCTCTCCCTACAGCTCACACCCTCTAGTCCTGGCAACATCCTCGTAAAAGTATTCACAATACTATTTCCAAAACGAAATTGGGCAAAACAAACCCAGCGTTATAGCACAAATGGCACCAATATTGTTAAATTACTATATCACCATCCTTGTCCAGGATGCATTCCCCCGCCCCCTCCCGCGGTGCCTAGCGGTCCCGGAAACCCCCCAGGGTGCGCGTGGACAGTGCCTGGTCCCCCTCTAACCCCACCCGTGCGCGGACGTAACCCCGGAAACGGGGCAGGCAGCCGGCTCGGGCAGAGCCTTCTTCCGCCTGGCGCCGTGACTCGCGGACGGCCATCTTGGCCAGGCCTAGAGGATGTTTCCACTAGTGGGAGAGTCTAGGACCAGAGGCCACAGCCTCAGAATTAAAGGACATTGCTTTAGAAAGGAGATGAGGGGGAATTTCTTCAGTTTAGTTTCGAGTTATGGCGCGGAAACAGGCCCTTCGGCCCACCGGGTCCGCGCCGACCAGCGATCCCCGTACACTAACACAATCCTACACCCACTAGGGATAATTTTTACATTTGCCCAGCCAATTAACCTACAAACCTGCACGTCTTTGGAGTGTGGGAGGAAACCGAAGATCTCGGAGAAAACCCACACAGGTCACGGGGAGAACGTACAAACTCCGTACAGACGGCGCCCGTAGTCGGGATGGAACCCGGGTCTCCAGCGCTGTGAGGCAGCAACTCTACCGCTGCGCCACTAGTGAGCCGGTGGTGAATCTGTGGAATTCATTGCCACAGAGGGCTGTGGGGGGCTTATGTTTGAGGCAGAGATAGATAGATTGTTGATTAGTGCGGGTGTCAGGGGTTATGGGGTGAAGGCAGGAGAGTGGGGTTAGGAGGGAGAGATAGATCAGCCGTGATCAGTGCTCAGGATGGCAGCATCTGCATGGTCTCAGGGTGGGGTCTGCTCACCTCTGGTGGTAATCCAATGCCCGCTCCAGGGCATAACTTGTCAAGCAGCCGGCTGGTGTTGGCGGTCCCAGCACAGATGCCCCCCAGGAGTGAGTGTGGCTGGAGAGACACAAGCCAGAGGGTTAAAGCCCCCACTGTGTGCGGGGCGGGGAGTCAGTGCCGCTCGCTGATGCCATCTGTGGGCATTGCCTGGCACTACAGGCCCTCGCTCACTCCCCCCCCACCACCCACTGCCTGGCATCTGGTGGGCAAGATGTTCCACAACGCATGGGGCAAGACCCAACAGTGTCGACCTCCCCCACCCCTCACCCGCCCCCCACCCCACCCCCCACCCCACCGCTAACCCATGGCCACCCACGCCCTCATCCACCCCCCACCCACCTCTCACCCACGACCACCCCACCCCTCACTCACCCACCCCTCACCCACCCCACCCCACCCCTCACCCACCCCTCACTCACCCACCCCTCACCCACCCCACCCCACCCCTCACCCACCACTCACCCACATCCACCCCATCCCTCCCAACAGTGTCGACCACCCCAACCCCACCCATCTCCACCCCTCACCCACCCCCCACTCACCCCTCACCCACCCTCCCCCCCCACCCATCTCCACCCCTCACCCACCCTCCCCCCCCACCCATCTCCACCCTTCACCCACCCCACCTGTCATTACCCCTTGCCCCTCTTACACCTTTCTCCTCCACCAATCTCCTCTCCCACGCTGCCCCTCACCTGTCCCCACCCCTCCCCTCCCCTCCCCCTTCCCCTCCTCTCCCCTCCACTCCTCTCCCCTCCCCTCTCCTCTCCTTTCCTCCACTCCCCTCCCCCCTCCTCCACTCCCCTCCCCCCTCCTCCACTCCCCTCCCCCCTCCTCTCCTCCGCTCCCCCTTGCCCCCCAGTGAGAGGGTGCCCAATGGCCCTGGTGTTACCTGGTGAGGGCCGGTGGTCAGGAGGGGGTCCGGGGCGGTGCTGTTCAGGGGGTCCGGGGCAGTGCTGGGCAGCCTGTGCCCCGGCTCCCTGGCCGCGGTGACGCTGCGGCTCCGGGCAGTCGGGGCAGCCGGGCCGGACTCTGAAACACAAGAGAGGGGTTGGCTTCAGGTCAGCATCTCCGGCTCCACATCCCCTACCCCCTCCCATCCCATCCCAACCTTACCTATTCCTTCCCAGTCCATCCCTTCCCATCCCATCCCATCCCATCCAAACCTTTCCCATCCCATTCCTACCCATCAAATTCCTTCCCATCCCATCCCAACCTTTCCTATTCCTTCCCGGTCCATCCCAATCTTTCCCATCCCATCCAATCCCTTCCCATCCAATCCCTTCCTATCCAATCCCTTCCCATCCCTTCCCTTCCAATCCCATCCCATCCCTTCCCTTCCCATCCCATCCCCTTCCCATCCAATCCCTTCCCATCCCATCCCATCCCATCCCATTCCCGTTCTAACCTTTCCCATCCCAACCTTTCCCATCACTTCCCATCCCATCCCATCCCATCCCATCCCATCCCTTCCCATGCCATCCCTCCCCGTGCCCCGGTGGTCTTGTCCGGGCAGCGGCCCTGCCATTCACTCACTCCCCCTGCTGGGCGGGCACACTAGCCGGTCCCTTGCCCGACCCAATGCCCTGCCCATCCCGCTCCACACCAGCGTCCCTCCCCAATATTCTGTTTATAAAGCACACATACACTCGGCCTCAACGTCGGGAGAGCCGGCTGGTGGGACTTTTCAAGGAGGGGTTTCAGCTCCAGGGAGAGGTTGGACTGAAGAAGACACAGAGCTGCCGGAGGAGTTAGGCACACAACGCTGGAGTAACTCAGCGGGTCAGACAGCAACTCTGGAGAGAAGGAATGGGTGACGTTTCGGGTCGAGACCCTTCTTCAGACCAGAGGAGGTAGATGAGGCTGGGACTATCCCAATATTTAAGAAACAGTTAGACAAGTACATGGATAGGACAGGTTTGGAGGGATATGGACCAAACACGGGCAGGTGGGACTAGTGTAGCTGGGACATGTTGGCCGGTGTGGGCAAGTTGGGCCGAAGGGCCTGTTTCCATGCTGTATTACTCTATAAGTGCTGAAGTAACTCAGCGGGTCAGGCAGCATCTGTGGAGAACATGGATAGGTGACGTTCCACAGAGTGCTGGAGTAACTCAGCGGGTCAGGCAGCATCTCTGGAGAACATAGATAGGTGAACTTTCATTAGTTCATGGGACATAGGAGCAGAATTAGGCCATTCGGCCCATCAAGGCTACTCCGCCATTCAATCATGGCTGATCTATCTCTCCCTCCTAACCCCATTCTCCTGCCTCCTCCCCATAACCCCTGACACCCGCACTAATCAAGAACCTATCAACCTCCACTTTAAAATGTGTAGAGAGGAACTGCAGATGCTGGTTTACACCGGAGATAGGCACAAAGTGCTGGAGTAACTCAGCGGGACAGGCAGCATCTCTGGAGAAAATAAAGAGGTGATGTTTTGGGTCGAGACCCTTGCTTCCGAGATGCTGCCTGACCCGTTGACTTACTCCAGCACTTTGTGTCTATCTCCGCTTTAAAAATACCCAATGACTTAACGTCTACAGCCGTCTGTGGCAAACGAGTTCCACAGATTCACCACCCTCAGTTTTGGGTTAGGACCTTTCTTCAGTCCAGACTGAAGCTGGACAATTCTTCTGAAGTTGGACAGACGTGGATTGTTCTCTTTGGAATGGCAGAAATTGAGGGAAGATGTGATAGGACTTTATAAAATGATGAGAGGCACAGTTAGGATGGGCAGTCAGAACCTTTTGTTGACAAGGATGGGGAAGTCAAAATCTAACGGGCAGAGCTTTAAGGTGAGAGGGCCCACTAGGGACAATTCACAATTTTACCGAAGCCAATTAACCGACAACCCTGCACGTCTTTGGAGTGTGGGAGGAAACCAGAGCACCCGGAGAAAACCCACGCAGGTCACGGGGAGAACGTACAAACTCCGTACAGACAGCGCCCGTAGTCGGGATGGAACCCGGGTCTCCGGCGCTGTGAGGCAGCAACTCTACCGCTACGCCACCGTGCCACCCCCAAATCTGACGGACTCTTAGTGGCCACTGTTGTGATATTGCAGGGACTACTTTGTTGTATCACAAGGACTACTTTGTTTGCCTGTGTAGTAACGTGTATATAAGGGATTGAGGTGATTAGGTGGCCACTCTGGTTCCAGGTGACCACAGAATAAACAGCCTGGATATAAGCTCCAGCATGATAACCTTCTAAACATGTGTACTCGTGGTCCGTCCAGAGTCACAACAAAGGTATAACAGATACCGGACCACGAAGTACAACAGCTACCAGTCATCACTTTCATCCCAATTAAGCCCCATCCCTTCCAACAGGTAAGAAATGTTACATGGGGCTTTTCAAAACTCAGGATAAGATGGAGTGTCGGGCACAGAGATCCAACTCAAATTCCAAGGTGCACAAGTGCAATCCAGAATGAGCAACAAGGTCAGAGAGGGGAGGACAGTGTAAGGATTAGCACTTTCACAACAGTGCAAGATGCACAGACTTGCTTCCCCTCCACGTCTCCCTTTGTGAATTAAATTAGGTTGTTTATGCAGGGATTATGCAATGGAGAGCGAAAAGGTGCGGACTTCTTCAGTAAGTATCCATTACCTGGCTCAGGTGTGTGTCTGTTCCCTGGCTCAGGTGTGTGTCCAATACCTGGCTCAGGTGTGTGTCTGTTCCCTGGCTCAGGTGTGTGTCCAATACCTGGCTCAGGTGTGTGTCTGTTCACTGGCTCAGGTGTGTGTCCAATACCTGGCTCAGGTGTGTGTCCATTACTTGGCTCAGGTGTGTGTCCAATACCTGGCTCAGGTGTACGTCCAATACCTGGCTCAGGTGTACGTCCAATACCTGGCTCAGGTGTGCGTCCAATACCTAGCTCAGGTGTGCGTCCAATACCTGGCCCAGTTGTGTGTCCAATACCTGGCTCAGGTGTGTGTCCGTTCCCTGGCTCAGGTGTGTGTCCAATACCTGGCTCAGGTGTGTGTCCAATACCTGGCCCAGGTTTGTGTCGGTTATCTGGCTGAGGTATGTGTTCAAGGCCTGATTCAGGTGTGTGTCCAATACCTGGTCCAGGTGTGTGCTCATGGCCTGGCACTGACGTACTTTCACTGATGGTGTCAGGCATGTTTCCACTTCCGGGCTCAGGTGAGCTCCAGTGACCAGGCGCGTCCGTGTTCGCACCACCAGGTGCGGCCATGCTCCATTGGCCAGGTACTGCGGCGGCGCCACCGTGCCGAGGTACAGCGGTCAGCCCCCGGCGAGATACAGGGGCGTGCCTTTGGTGACGTGCAGCGGTAATCCAGCGGTCAGGTAGCGCTGAGACCCCTCGCTGAGAGAGGGTAGAGACCCCTCGATGAGGTACAGTGATGTTCCCATGGTCTGGTAGCGCTGAGATCCCTCGCTGAGAGAGGGTAGAGACCCCTCGATGAGATGCAGTGGCACTCCCATTGCCAGGTCCAGTGGCGTTCTCTCTGTCAGGCATTGTGCTGTTCTCGTGGGCAGGTACTGCAGAGTCCCCTCGCTGAGGTACAGTCTCGTCCCCATGGTGAGCTGCGGCCTGCTCTCTCAGTCTCGTGCGTCCCCCACTCGCAACCTCTGTGGAAGTTGAAACCAAGAAGGCCGAAGCCCAGTTGAGGACCTTCAGCAGGTTTAGTTTAGAGATACAGCGCGGAAACAGCCCCTTCGGCCCACCAGGTCCGCGCCGACCAGCGATCCCCGCTCACTAACACCATCCTACACACACTGGGGACAATTTTTACGTTTATACCAAGCCGATTAACCTACAAACCTGCACGTTTTTGGAGTGTGGGAGGAAACCGAAGATCTCGGAGAAAACCCACGCAGGTCACGGGGAGAACGTACAAACTCCGTACAGATGGCACCCGTAGTCGGGATGGAACCCGGGTCTCCGGCGCTGCATTCGCTGTAAGGCGGCAACTCTACCGCTGTGCCACCGTGACTGCCCGCTCACGGTTGTGTGCGACCACAGTGTGTACAGCCACAGTGGGGTGCATCGGGCCTTGGATAACACCGTCCCTTAGTCCAGTCCCGCACGGAGATCCAGGGACATTTTTGTTGGGAATTCTGCACACACCACAGCGGTAGGGTTGCTGCCTCACAGCGCCAGAGACCCGGGTTCCATCCCGACTACGGGTGCTGTCTGTACGGAGTTTGTACGTTCTCCCCGTGACCTGCGTGGGTTTTCTCCGGGTGCCCCAGTTTCCCTCCACACTACACTACACTATACACTACACTACACTACACTATACACTACACTACACTACACTACACTACACTATACACTACACTATACACTACACTACACTACACTACACTACACTATACACTACACTACACTACACTACACTACACTACACTACACTATACACTACACTATACACTACACTACACTACACTACACTACACTACACTATACACTACACTACACTACACTACACTACACTATACACTACACTACACTACATACACTACACTATACACTACACTATACACTACACTACACTACACTACACTACACTATACACTACACTATACACTACACTACACTACATACACTACACTATACACTACACTACACTACATACACTACACTATACACTACACTACACTACACTATACACTGTTTCTGCACTGTATCTCTAAACTAAACTCAGCTAACATTCAACCCTGCAACCGTGGCCACACAGGTAACGATGTGGAACACCAGGGGACACCTCTGTGTCCAGTCCAGGGTTACCTGCCGTCAGGTGGTGTTCCAGCTCAACTGGGCAGGGCGGTGAGGGGAGAGGACAGGTGGGTCGTGTACTAAACTAAACTACACTACACTACACTACACTACACTACACTACACTACACTACACTACACTACACTACACTACACTACACTACACTACACTACACTACACTACACTACACTATACACTACACTACACTACACTACACTACACTACACTACACTACACTACACTACACTACACTACACTACACTACACTACACTATACACTACACTACACTACACTACACTACACTACACTATACACTACACTACACTACACTACACTACACTATACACTACACTATACACTACACTACACTACACTACACTATACACTACACTATACACTACACTACACTACACTATACACTACACTACACTACACTACACTACACTATACACTACACTACACTACACTATACACTACACTACACTATACACTACACTACACTACACTACACTACACTATACACTACACTACACTACACTATACACTACACTACACTACACTACACTACACTATACACTACACTATACACTACACTACACTACACTACACTACACTATACACTACACTACACTACACTACACTACACTACACTACACTATACACTACACTATACACTACACTACACTACACTACACTACACTATACACTACACTACACTACACTACACTACACTATACACTACACTACACTACATACACTACACTATACACTACACTATACACTACACTACACTACACTACACTACACTATACACTACACTATACACTACACTACACTACATACACTACACTATACACTACACTACACTACATACACTACACTATACACTACACTACACTACACTATACACTACACTATACACTACACTATACACTACACTACACTACACTACATACACTACACTACACTACATACACTACACTACACTATACACTACACTATACACTACACTACACTACACTATACACTACACTACACTACACTACACTACACTACACTATACACTACACTACACTATACACTACACTACACTACACTACACTACACTCAACTCAACTCAACTCAACTCAACTCAACTAAACTAAACTGAACCAAACTAAACTAAGTGAAACTAAAACTAAAACTAAACTCCACTAAACTAAACTAAACAGTAGCTGAAGGGCCCTGGTCACGGGTGCATGAAGGGTAAGAGTGTGGGAAAGGTTTGGTGACTTGTCCAGCTTGGAATTTACGGGCCTGTTGACGTGGGAAGAGGGAGGGGAGGTGGAGGAGGAGGCTGGTGTTCAGTCAACCAGTGTCCTGGAGTCGCAGAATCACAGTGACACAGCGTGGAAACAGGCCCTTCGGCCCAACTTGCCCACAGCGGCCAACATGTCCCAGCTACACTGGTCCCACCTGCCCGTGTTTGGCAAAGCTGTCCTATCCATGTACACGGGGATGAAACGCAGTGATCTCTCTGCGGGCCATTGGTGACCACATTTACACCCAAGCCTCACCTTCACACCTCGTTGGGTCGTTAGTGTATATATTGAACCCTGGCGGACAGACGCAGTTGTAGCTGCCAATTGCGTTGACGCATCGTTTGTACGGTCCACATTTACTGGCACCATCAGCGCACTCATCCACGTCTGAAACAAACAGAAAACAGCATTGAAAACCTCGAACCTGCTGGAGTTTAGAAGGACGAGAGGGGATCTTATAGAGACGTGTAAAATTACGAAAGGACTGGACAAGCTAGATGCTGGAAAAATGTTCCCAATGTTGGGGGAGTCCAGAACCAGGGGCCACACAGTCTAAGAATAAGGGGTAGGCCATTTAGAACGGAGATGACGAAAAACTTTTTCACTCAGAGAGTTGTAAATCTGTGGAACTCTGCCTCAGAAGGCAGTGGAGGCCAATTCTCTGAATGAATTTAAAAGAGAGTTAGATAGAGCTCTAGGGGCTAGCGGAATCAAGGGATATGGGGAGAAGGCAGCCACGGGTTACTGATTGTGGATGATCAGCCATGATCACAATGAATGGCGGTGCTGTCTCGAAGGGCCAAATGGCCTCCTCCTGCACCTATTGTCTATGTTTCTATGTTTCTATGGGTCAGGCAACGTCTCTGATGACGTTTCTGGTTGGGACCCTTCTTCAGACTGATGGAGTGAGGGGTGTGGGGGGGAGCTGGGAGATTTGTGGGGAAGCCATTCAATGTGATCATGGCTGATCATTCTCAATCAGTACCCCATTCCTGCCTTCTCCCCATACCCCCTGACTCTGCTATCCTTAAGAGCTCTATCTAGCTCTCTCTTGAATCCATTCAGAGAATTGGCCTCCACTGCCTTCTGAGGCAGAGAATTCCACAGATTCACACCTCTCTGACTGAAAAGGTTTTTCCTCATCTCAGTTCTAAATGGCCTACCCCTTATTCTTAAACTGTGGCCCCTGGTTCTGGACTCCCCCAACATTGGGAACATGTTTCCTGCCTGTAACGTGTCCAACCCCTTAATAATCGTATACGTTTCTATAAGATCTCCTCTCATCCTTCTAAATTCCAGTGTATACAAGCCTAGTCGCTCCAGTCTTTCAACATATGACAGTCCCGCCATTCCGGGAATTAACTTAGTAAACCTACGCTGCACGCCCTCAATAGCAAGAATATCCTTCCTCAAATTTGGAGACCAAAACTGCACACAGTACTCCAGGTGCGGTCTCACTAGGGCCCTATACAACTGCCATGATCATGGTGAATGGCGGTGCTTGCTCGAAGGGCCGAATGGCCTACTCTTGCACCTATTGTCTATTGTCTAACAAGGAGACGAACATACCAGGCTGTACTTATTTCGCATGCAAGTCGTAGCTAGCTATTCTGTCTCTGTTCTGGTCCCAGGTCTCCAGGTCTTTTCCCCATCTGCTCCCAGGTCTGGTTTGAACTGTAGATTCTACTTCCCTGTATCTAACTCCTCCCAGCCCCTGTACCCATAATATACTCCACCCTGTTCTGGCTAACGACCGCCCCTAAGTATCCAAAACAATACGGCAAGATATATCTAGACAAAATAATATAATATGCCCACAGCAGTTGGTCTAAACATAAATGGCTCCTGCAGTCTGATAGTGGGATGGAACAGGTCATTCAGCCCATCCACCTAGTTCTAGATCTAGGATCCATCTAGGATCTAGTTCTGGGTTCCACCAATCTACATTCACTCCACGATTCTCAATGCCCCATTTAGTTGAGTTTGGAGATACAGCGCGGAAACAGGCCCTTCTGCCCACCGAGTCTGCACCGACCAGCGATCCCCGCGCACTAACACTATCCCACGCACACTAGGGACAATTTATACAAAATGCTGGAGTAACTCAGCAGGTCAGGCAGCATCTCGGGAGAGAAGGAATGGGTGACGTTTCGGGTCGAGACCCTTCTTCAGTCTTCAGTCTGAGACATCAGTCACCCATTCCTTCTCTCCAGAGATGCTGCCTGACCCGCTGAGTTACTCCGGCATTTTGTGTCTGCCTTCGATTTCAACCAACATCTGATGTTTTTCTTTCCTACAGGGACAATTTACAATTTGATTGGAGCCAATTAACCTACGAACCTGCACGTCTTTGGAGTGTGGGAGGAAACCAGAGCACCCGGAGAAAACCCACGCGGGTCTCGGGGGGAACGTACAAACTCCGTACAGACAGCGCCCGTAGTCGGGATGGAACCCGGGTCTCTGGCGCTGTGAGGCAGCAACTCTACCGCTGCCCAACCGTGCCGCCCGCTTTAACTAAACTCCGTCAACCCCTGCCCTGGAATTTTCAGTGGAAGCTCATCCTGCTGGAAGTTCCCGGCTACAGTCTCCCTTTTCTTGGAACGGCTGGCTTCCTGACTTTGAAGCAGACTGCCTTTCCCTGATGTTAAAGTTAATATCAACACCGCACTACACACCCGAAACAGAAACAAAAATAAAACAAAATATAAGCCCAGAAACTCCTCCATCAACACCAGTCGAAGCACAGTAAGTACAACACTCAGATACGACTGAATAGCAAGTTGAGAAACCCCAAACAATAATACATCTTTGGGCAACAGTCAGAAGTTCTGGGGAGAAGGCAGGCGAATGGGGTTAGGAGATAGATCAACCGTGATTGAATGGCAGAGTAGACTTCAGGGACTGTTTCTTCCCAGCTGTGATCAGGCAACTGAATCATCCTACCACAACCAGAGAGCAGTGCTGAACTACTATCTACCTCATTGGTGACCCTCGGACTATCTTTGATCACACTTTGCTGGCTTTACCTTGCACTAAATGTTATTCGTTTATCATGTATCTATATATACGCTGTAAATGGCTTGATTGTAATCATGTATTGTCTTTCCGCTGGCTGGTTAGCACGTACGCAACAAAAGCTTTTCACTGTACCTCGCTCGGTACACGTGACAATAAACTAAACTGAACTTGATGGGCCGAATGGCCTAATTCTGCTCCCATCACTTGTAAGTACCTTCGATCGGACGGAGCTGGTTCCCTCAGCTCAAACTACCAAGTCACCTGGCGCAGCGGTAGAGTTGCTGCCTCACAGCGCCAGAGCCCTGGGTTCAGTCCTGACTACGGGTGCTCTCTGTACGGAGTTTGTACGTTTTCCCCGTGACCTGCGTGGGTTTTCTCCAGGTGCTCCGGTTTCCTCCCACATCCCAAAGACGTGCAGATTTGTAGGTTAATTGGCTTCAGTAAATTGTCAACTGTAAATTGAATGGCGGAGCAGACGTGATGGGCCGAATGGCCTAATTCTACTCCTATCACTTACGACTTTATGACCTGCTCCGGTTTCATATGTACCTGTTAGTATTACAAGGTTGAGTAAGAGAAACATAGAAACATAGAAAATAGGTGCAGGAAGAGGCCATTCGTCCCTTCGAGCCAGCACCGCCATTCATTGTGATCATGGCTGATCATCCACAATCAGTAACCCGTGCCTGCCTTCTCCCCATATCCCTTGATTCCACTAGTCCCCAGAGCTCTATCTAACTCTCTTTTAAATTCATCCAGTGAATTGGCCTCCACTGCCCTCTGTGGCAGAGAATTCCACAAATTCACAACTCTCTGGGTGAAAAAGTTTTTTTCTCACCTCAGTTTTAAATGGCCTCCCCTTTATTCTTAGACTGTGGCCCCTGGTTCTGGACTCCCCCAACATTGGGAACATGTTTCCTGCATCTAGCTTGTCCAGTCCTTTTATAATTTTATACGTCTCTATAAGATCCCCTCTCATCCTCCTAAACTCCAGTGAATACAAGCCCAGTCTCTCCAATCTTTCCTCATATGACAGTCCCGCCATCCCGGGGATTAACCTGGTGAACCTACGCTGCACTGCCACACTGAGAACGTGCTAACTCCGCACAGACAGCACCCGTAGTCAGGATCAAACCCGGGTCTCTGGGATCATCCCACACACAAAATACAATTTACAGAGGCCAATTAACCTGCACGTCTTTGGAGTGTGGGAGGAAACAAAAGGTTTTTTTCTCGCCTCAGTTTTAAATGGCCATTCCCTTTATTCTTAGACTGTGTGGCCCCTGGTTCTGAACTCCCCCAACATTGGGAACATGTTTCCTGCATCTAGCTTGTCCAGTCCTTTTATAATTTTATACGTCTCTATAAGATCCCCTCTCATCCTCCTAAACTCCAGTGAATACAAGCCCAGTCTCTCCAATCTTTCCTCATATGACAGTCCCGCCATCCCGGGGATTAACCTGGTGAACCTACGCTGCACTGCCACACTGAGAACGTGCTAACTCCGCACAGACAGCACCCGTAGTCAGGATCAAACCCGGGTCTCTGGGATCATCCCACACACAAAATACAATTTACAGAGGCCAATTAACCTGCACGTCTTTGGAGTGTGGGAGGAAACAAAAGGTTTTTTTCTCGCCTCAGTTTTAAATGGCCATTCCCTTTATTCTTAGACTGTGTGGCCCCTGGTTCTGAACTCCCCCAACATTGGGAACATGTTTCCTGCATCTAGCTTGTCCAGTCCTTTTATAATTTTATACGTCTCTATAAGATCCCCTCTCATCCTCCTAAACTCCAGTGAATACAAGCCCAGTCTCTCCAATCTTTCCTCATATGACAGTCCCGCCATCCCGGGGATTAACCTGGTGAACCTACGCTGCACTGCCACACTGAGAACGTGCTAACTCCGCACAGACAGCACCCGTAGTCAGGATCAAACCCGGGTCTCTGGGATCATCCCACACACAAAATACAATTTACAGAGGCCAATTAACCTGCACGTCTTTGGAGTGTGGGAGGAAACAAAAGGTTTTTTTCTCGCCTCAGTTTTAAATGGCCATTCCCTTTATTCTTAGACTGTGTGGCCCCTGGTTCTGGACTCGCCCAACATTGGGAACATGCTTCCTGCATCTAGCTTGTCCAGTCGTTTGATTGTGACTCACCAATGCAGTCTATGTTTGCTACAAGCTGGAATCCTGGCCGGCAGGGCTGGGCACCGACTGGAGGTTTGATCACAGCATGTCCAAAGTAGAGGGCTGTCAAAAGTAAAACGGAAACAAGATTGAAGCTTGATTGAATGAATTCATTAAACAACACAGCATGAAAACAGTCTGAAGAACGGTCAGTTAGATAGAGCTCTAGGGGCTAGTGGAATCAAGGGATATGGGGAGAAGGCAGGCACGGGTTACTGATTGTGGATGATCAGCCATGATCACAATGAATGGCGGTGTTGGCTCGAAGGACCGAATGGCCTCCTCCTGCACCTATTTTCTATGTCTATGTCACCCATTCCTTCTCTCCCAAGATGCTGCCCGTCCCGCTGAGTTACTCCAGCATTCAATGCCTATCTTTGATTTAAACCAGCATCTGCACATTAAACCAGCCTTCCTACACATTTTTCCCTTCGGCCCACCTAGTCCATGCCGACCAGCAATCACCCGTTCACTCTAGTTCTACATTACCCCACTTTCTCATCCACTCCCTGCACACTAGGGGCAAATTACTTAGGGCCGATTAACCCACCTCCATCTTTCTATAAGCTAGAGTAGTTTAGTTTAGTTTAGAGATACAGCGTGGAAACAGGCCCTTCGGCCCACCGGGTCCACGCCGACCAGCGATCCCCGCACACTAACACTCTCCTACACCCACTAGGGACAATTTCTACATTTGCCCAGCCAATTAACCTACAAACCTGTACGTCTTTGGAGTGTGGGAGGAAACCGAAGATCTCTGAGAAAACCCATGCAGGTCACGGGGAGAACGTACAAACTCCGTACAGACGGCGCCCGCAGTGGGGATGAAACCCGGGTCTCCGGCGCTGCATTCGCTGTAAGGCGGCAACTCTACCGCTGGGTCACTGATTCACCTCAATGTTTTTTAGAACATTGCTCCTTCTCCCTACTCCTGTCTGGCAGAAGATACAGAAGCTTGAAAGCGCGCACCGCCAGACTCAGGAACAGATTCTTCCCCTCTGTTATCAGGCTTCTGAACGGCCCTTCCATAAGCCAGGGCACTGTCCGATTCACCTCTACCCCATTACGGACATTGGACTTTGTCTGTGGAACTGATGCACTACAATGCTGAGAACTATATCCTGCACTCTGTATCTCCCCCTTTGCTCTGCCTATTGTGCTTGAGTTTGAGCTGATTGTATCTGTGTATGGTTTCTCTGATCTGTTTGCATAACATGCACAACTGAGCTTTTCACTGTACCTCGGTGCATCTGACAATTATAAACCTAAACCTAAACCTTTGCCTACAAACCCGCTCGTCTTCGGGATGTGGGAGGCAACTGGAGCATCCATGTGGTCACGGGGACAACGTGCAAACTCCACACAGACAGCGCCCGAGGTCAGGATCGAACCTGGGTCTCTGGCCCAGTCTGAAGAAGTTTCAATAGACAATAGACAATAGGTGCAGGAGGAGGAAACCGAAGCCAGCACCGCCACTCAATGTGATCATGGCTGATCATTCTCAATCGGTACCCCGTTCCTGCCTTCTCCCCATACCCCCTGCCTCCGCTATCCTTAAGAGCTCTATCTAGCTCTCTCTTGAATGCATTCAGAGAATTGGCCTCCACTGCCTTCTGAGGCAAAGAATTCCACAGATTCACAACTCTCTGACTGAATTTTTTTTTCCTCATCTCAGTTCTAAATGGCCTTCCCCTTATTCTTAAACTGTGGCCCCTTGTTCTGGACTCCCCCAACATTGGGAACATGTTTCCTGCCTCTAACAATAGACAATAGACAATAGGTGCAGGAGGAGGCCATTTGGCCCTTCGAACCAGCACCGACCGCCATTCAATGTGATCATGGCTGATCATTCTCAATCAGTACCCCGTTCCTGCCTTCTCCCCATACCCCCTGACTCCGCTATCCTTAATGTTAACGTGTCCAACCCCTTAATAATCTTATATGTTTCGATAAGATCCCCTCTCATCCTTCTAAATTCCAGTGTATACAAGCCTAGTCGCTCCAGTCTTTCAACATACGACAGTCCCACCATTCCGGGAATTAACCTAGTAAACCTACGCTGCACGCCCTCAATAGCAAGAATATCCTTCTTCAAAGTTTCGATCCGAAACGTCACCTATTCACATACAAAGCCCTAAACTAGCTTGCCCCCCCCCATATCAAAACTCTTCTAACCCCCCTCTCTATCTCCAGGTCCCTCAGGTCGGCCGACTTGGGGCTACTCACTATCCCGCGGTCTAGGCTTAAGCTCAGGGGTGACCGCGCTTTTGCGGTTGCAGCTCCTAGACTGTGGAACAGCATCCCTCTCCCCATCAGAACTGCCCCCTCCATCCACTCCTTTAAGTCCAGGCTCAAAACCTATTTCTACTCCCTAGCGTTTGAGACCCTCTGAGGGGGTGCTGTGAACTGTTTATGTATGTGCTGTTATGTTTGTGTGCCATTGTATGTTCGTTTCTTAGTACCTGAACTGATGTACAGCACTTTGGTCAACGTGGGTTGTTTTTAAATGTGCTATAGTTCAGCTCCAGAGTTGAGTCATGATTAGCCAGTGGTTGCCGGAGTATGGGAACAAGGGAGATGACCTCATTCACCTGGCAACCTTGGGCAGGTGCGGACAGCTTTGATCCTTGCAGTGGGAATGTTCTCCAAATTGGTCCTAATTGTGAAGCTCTTTCCTAAAGAATACCAGACCGCTTCAGGAATATTTACCAAAGGAAATCCATCCGGCATCATTTGTTTAGGGCAAAGCAGACCTGGTTTTTATTCCGAACATAGACACAAAGTGCTGGAGTAACTCAGTAAGGGTTGGCAGCTAGGGGTTGCCAACTTCCTCACTCCCAAATACAGGACAAAACGTGACCTCGCCGCCTCGCTCCCCACGTGACCTCACCCAGCCAGCGGCCACGCACTCCCGCTCCACCAATGGCAGCCGCCTGTGCTGGGAAGTAGTTGCTATGTAACCTCCAATAGGCGAACACTCTCGGCCCCGCTCCCCGAACACACTCCATTAGCCTACAGTGTCCGGGCCTACACTCTTCTGTCCTACACTGCCCGGGCCTAGTGCCCGGGACTACAGTGTCCGGGCCTACACTGTCCAGGCCTACACTGTCCAGGCCCACAGTGTCCAGGCCTACACTGTCCAGGCCTACACTGTCCGGGCCCACACTGTCCGGGCCCACAGTATCCGGGACTACACAGTCCGGGCCTACACTGTCCGGGCTCACAGTGTCCAGGCCTATACTATCCAGGCCTACACTATCCAGGCCTACACTGTCTGGGCCCACACTGTCTGGGCCCACAGTGTCCGTACCCACAGTGTCCGGGCCTACAGCTCCCCCTGGGCCTACAGCGTCCAGGCCTACAGTGTCCGGGCCTACTGTGTCCGGACCTACAGTGTCCGGACCTACAGTGTCCGGGCCTACAGTGTCCGGGCCTACAGTGTCCGGGCCTACAGTGTCCGGGCCTACAGTGTCCGGGCCTACAGTGTCCGGGCCTACAGTGTCCGGGCCTACAGCGTCTGGGCCTACAGTGTCCGGGCCTACAGTGTCCGGGCCTACAGTGTCTGGGCCTACACTGTCCGGACCCACAGCGTCCAGGCCTACACTGCCTGGGCCCACACTGTCTGGGCCCACACTGTCCGGACTTACAGTGTCCGGGCCCACTGTGTCCGGGCCTACAGTGTCCAGGCCTACTGTGTCCGGACCTACAGTGTCCGGGCCTACAGTGTCCGGGCCTACAGTGTCCGGGCCTACAGTGTCCGGGCCTACAGTGTCCGGGCCTACAGTGTCCGGGCCTACAGTGTCCGGGCCTACAGCATCTGGGCCTACAGTGTCCGGGCCTACAGTGTCCGGGCCTACAGTGTCTGGGCCTACACTGTCCGGACCCACAGCGTCCAGGCCTACACTGCCTGGGCCCACACTGTCTGGGCCCACACTGTCCGGACTTACAGTGTCCGGGCCCACTGTGTCCGGACCTACAGTGCCCGGGCCTACAGTGTCCGGGCCTACAGTGTCCGGACCTACAGCGCCCCCCCGGGCCTAATACAGGACAAGGGCGGTCCCATACGGGACAAACCAATTTAGCCCAACATACGGAATGTCCCGGCTAACACGGGACAGTTGGCAACCCTTTCGGCAGCATCTCTGGAGAGAAGGAATGGGTGACGTTCTTTAGACTCCATCTTGTTTCAATAACCATTAAGAATGAGAGAGTCAAGAGTTAAGAGTATTTAATTGTAATAAGAAACACTGATAATGGAACAATGAAATTCCTAGTTGCAGCAGCATAACAGGTCTGTATAAACAGCACTCATAGATAAGGTATAATATACAAAAAAATGCAATAAATTGTTAACCCTATACTAGTGCAAAGAAGTCCCAAATCCCTCGGGGAAATAAGGCAGCCCACAGTTCATCATGCAGAAACAAAGGATTGCAGATGCTGGCTTATACCAAAGATAAGTATGTCTGAAGAAGGGTCTCGATCCAAAATGTCACCCATCCCTTTTCTCCAGAGATGCTGTCTGGCCCGCTGTGTCATTCCAGAACATTGTGTCTATATTTAGTCCATAGTTTAGAGATACAGTACAGAAACAGGCCCTTCGGCCCATCGTGTCCGCGCCGACCAGCGATCCCCGCACACTAACACTATCCTACACCCACTAGGGAAAATTTACAATTTTACCGAAGCCAATTAACCTACAAACCTGCATGTCTTTGGAGTGTGGGAGGAAACCGGAGCGCCCGGAGAAAACCCACGCAGGTCATGGGGAGAACGTACAAACTCCGTACAGACGGCGCCCATAGTCAGGATTGAACTCGGGTCTCCAGCGCTGTGAGGCAGCAACTCTACCGCTGCGCCACCGTGCTGGACCATAGTTCAGGCAACTCCTGTCCCTGTACCTCCTCCCTCGACTCTGTCCAGGGACCCTGACCGTCCTTTCAGGTGAGGCAGAGGTTCACTTGCAACTCCTCCAACCTCATCTGCTGTATCCGATGTTCAAGATGTGGACTCTTATACATCGGCGAGACCAAACGTAGACTGGGCGATCATTTCGCTGAACACCTTTGCTCAGTCCGCCTGGACCTACCTGATCTCCCGGTTCCCAAACACTTTAATTCCCCTCCCACTCCCACACTGACCTTTCTGTCCTGGGCCTCCTCCACTGTCAGAGTGAGGCTAAACGCAAATTGGAGGAACTGCACCTCATATTTCACTTGGGCAGCCCACACCCCAGTGGTATGAATATTGACTTCTCTAACTTCAAGTACCCCCTGCATTCCCTCTCTCTCCATCCCTCCCCCACCCAAGTCGCACCAGCTTCTCGTTCTCACCTGGCAAACAGCTAACAATGGCCTGTGTCCTTTATCATCGTTACTTTTTGGCGTATCTTTCATTCATTGTTCTATATCTCTTTACTTCATTATCTGTATCGCTCGTTTCCCTCTCCCGCGACTCTCAGTCTGAAGAAGGGTCTCGACCCGAAACGTTACCCATTCCTTCTCTCCGGAGATGCTGCCTGACCCGCTGAGTTGCTCCGGCATTCTGTGCCTGTCACTGTGAATGACGCAGCTTGCCTTAGGTGGAGCGGGAGCAGGTGGGTGAGGTCACGTGGGGCGCGGGGCGGTGACGTCACCTTGTCCCGTATGTGGGGAGTGAGGATGGTGGCAACTCTAAGCCTCTGGTCCAGAGTCCGTCTGAGAAAACACTTTCCCAAAGAATCCTCGATAACAATAGGAGGAAGCAGGAAGTCCCCACCTTCGTGAACTTCCTCGGTCACCCTGTGGAATGTTATTTTATTGACTACACTTTTGCCGGTTGTATTCAGACGAAAATCCTTCGCGCAGATTGGCGGTGCTGATAGCTGAGAACTCTGATGGGTTTGGCACGTTGAGGGACATATTTGTTTCTGCTCCCTGCTGGAATCCAAGTTTAAGCTGAGGCAACTGGTTTAGTTTAGAGATACTGCGTGGAAACAGGCCCTTCAGCCCACCGAGTCTGTGCCGACCAGAGATCCCCGCACACTAGCATTATCCCACCCAAGTAGGGTTGCCAGCTTTCTCACTCCAAATAAGGGACAAAAGGCGACGTCACTGCTCCGCGCCCCACATGACCTCACCCAGCCAGCGGCCACGTGCTCCCGCTCCACCAATGGCAGCCACCCGGGCCGGGAGGCGGGTTGCCACGCAACCTCCGTTAGGCGGCGCCCGGGCCTAGTGTCCGGAGCTAAAATGTCCGAAACTTTGAGTGTTGGGGCCTAAACTGTCGGGGCCTAGTGTCCGAGCCCACAGTGTCCGGACTTATAGTGTCCGGGCCTACAGTGTCCGGCCCTACAACGCCCCCCAGGCCTAATACGGGACAAGGGCGGTCTCATGCGGGACAAACCAATTTAGCCCAAAATACAGGATGTCCCGGCTAATATGGGACAGTTGGCAACCCTAGATGTGGGTCACCTCTAACTGGAGACCAACCTCGTGGGATGTCCCCAGCGTTGGAGAGACCGCAGCCTGGATCAAGAGGACAGTGAGGACCTAGAGGACCTAGAAAACAGGACCTGGATCAAGAGGACCTAGAAAACAGCTGCACGTTTTATCCAGATGTTGGTGAACACGTGGGTTTCGTGACCAGTCTGTCGAAGGGTCCCAACCCGATACGTCACCTGTCCATGTTCCCCAGAGTTGCTGCCTGTCTCGCTAATTTACTCCAGCATTTTGCGTCTGACCAGGTGGGTTTCCTCCAGGTGCTCCAGTTTCCTCCCACATCCCAAAGACGTGTAGATTTGCGGGTTAGACACAAGAATGCTGGAGTAACTCAGCGGGACAGGCAGCATCTCCGGAGAGAAGGAATGGGTGACGTTTCGGGTCGAGACCCTTCTCTGACTGGCCCTCTGTAAAAATTGTCCCTTGTGTGTGGGGAGTGGTTGAGAAAGTGGGATGACCTATGAACGTAAGTGATAGGAGCAGAATTAGGCCATTCGGCCCATCAAATCTACTCCGCCATTCAACCATGGTTGATCTATCTCTCCCTCTTAACCCCATTCTCCTGCCGTCTCCCCAAAACCTCTGATACCCGCACTAATCAAGAAACTATCTATCTCCTCCTCAAAGATATTCACTGACTTGGATGCAGAACTGACGTTATCCTCTGAGGAGCAATTTGTGGTGATCGCTGGTCGGCGCGGACTCGGTGGGTCGAGAGGCCTTTCCCTACGCTAGATCTCTAAACTAAACTAAACTAAACTAAACTAAACTAAACTAAATTATACTAAACTATACAATAGCCAGTTAATTAATAGTTTGAGAATTACAATAAAGACCTATAGGCACAAGGAATTGCAGATGCAGGTTTACAAAAAATAAGACACAAAGTGCTGGAGTAACTTGGTGGGCGGGCAGCATTTCTGGAGAATATGGATAAATCTGAAGAAGTGTCCCGAACTGAATCATCCAGAAATTGCAGAGTTGTGGACGCAGCCCAGACCATCACACAAACCAACCTCCCTTCCGCTGACTCCATCGACACCTCACGCTGCCTTGGCAAGGCCAGCAGCATCATCAAGGACCAGTCTCACCCCGGCCACTCCCTCTTCTCCCCTCTCCCATCATGCAAGAGGTACAGAAGTGTGAAAACGCACACCTCCAGATTGAGACAGTTTCTTCCCAGCTGTTATCAGGCAACTAAACCACCCTACCACAACCAGAGAGCAGTGCTGAACTACTATCTACCTCACCGGAGACCCTCAGAATATCTTAAATTGGACTTTACTGGACTTTGCCTTGCACTAAACGTTATACGTTTTATCCATTATCAGTACTCTGTCGATGGCTTGATTGTAATCGATTATAACCAGTCCGCTGACCAGTTAACATGCAACAAAAAAACTTTGCCCTGCACCTCGGTACATGTGACACTAAACTAAACGAAAGGAAATGAAATGAAACGAAATGAAACGAAACTAAATTAAATTAAACGAAACTAAATTAAATTAAACGAAACTAAATTAAACGAAACTAAATTAAATTAAACTACACTAAACTAAACTGTTAAATTAAATAAAATAAAATAAATTAAATTAAACTAAATTAAACTACACTAAACTAAACTGAACTATTAAATTAAACTAAACTAAATTATATTAAACTAAATTAAACTACATTAAACAAAATTAAATTAAACTAATTTAAACTACACTAAACTAAATTAAATTAAGCTTAATTAAACTAAACTAAACTAAACTAAACTAGTTGTTTCATGTATTTTGTGTTTTATAACTGTTGGTAGATCAATTTCCCAGCTGGGATAAATAAAGTTCTATCGTATCGTATTGTGTCGTATGGTAAATTAAATGAAATTAAATTAAAGTAAACTGAACTAAAATAACTAAGTTAAATTGAATTGAATTAAATCACATGAAATTAAATTAAACTAAATTAAATTAGACTAAAACGAAATTAGACTAAACTAATTTAATTAAATTAGACTAAATTAAATTTGACTAAAACTAAATTAGATTAAATTAATTAAATTAGACTAAAAACTAAATTAGACTAAATTAATCAAATTAAATTAGACTAAATTAAATTAGACTAAAACTAAATTAGACTAAATGAATTAAATTAAATTAGACCAAAACTAAATTAGACTAAATTAATTTAATTAAATTAGACTAAAAGTAAATTAGACTAAACTAAACTATATGTGCAGCAAGTGTGGAGAGTGGGGTGAGTTGATGAGTTGGTGTGGGGAGGGAGGTGGGTTAGTGAAGGTGAGGGGAGGGAGGTAGGGGTGGGCATTAGTGGGGAGAGGGGTGAGACTGTGTAGGCTGCCGCTGTGTGTACTCACCCCAGAGCAGCTGGTAGTGACTCCGGCTCATGGTACCTGCTGCAGGACGGGTGGCGGACGTGCAGGCAGGCGGACTGTCACTAGCTGTGTGTCCCTGCACTCAAGCACTGTCTGGCCCAGCACCAACTACATGCATAACATCCAGGGTGGAACCTGCTCTTAAAGCAGCACCACCCTTGTCCAGGCAAAGCAGTCACCGTCTCCCCACCGCCGCTCACACACACACGTTCCTACTGTGCCGACCCCCGCTCGGTTCGCCTGGACCTACCTGATCTCCCGGTTGCCAAACACTTTAACTCCCCCTCCCACTCCCAGTCTGACCTTTCTGTCCTGGGCCTCCTCCATTGTCAGAGTGAGGCCCAGCACAAATTGAAGGAACAGCACCTCATATTTCGCTTGGGCAGCTTACACCCCAGCGGTATGGACATTGACTTCTCTAACTTCAAGTAGCCCCGGCATTCCCTCTCTACATCCCTCCCCCAAGTCGCACCAGCTTCTCGTTCGCACCCAACAAACAGCTAACAACGGCCTGTTTCCTTTATCATCGTTACTTTTTTGCGTGTCTTTCATTCATTTGTTCTACATCTCTCCACATCACCGTCTATATCTCTCATTTCCCTTTCCCCTGACTCTCAGTCGTAAGAAGGGTCTCGACCCAAAACATCACCCATTCCTTCTCTCTAGAGATGCCGCCGGACCCGCTGAGTTACTCCAGCATTTTGTGTCTGTCTTCGGTTTAAACCAGCATTTGCAGTTCCTTCCTACACATATCCATGACCGCTGATTCTTCCGCTGCTCAGGCATAACGATCTTTTCATGAAAACCAAAAAGAACAGGAGGAGATATTTTGCTCTATCCTCCATTCACTGGGAAAGGGCACAGAGAAGATTCACGAGGACGTTGCCAGGACTCGAGGGCCTGAGAGGTTGAGTAGGCTGGGTCTCTATTCCATGGAACGCAGGAGGATGAGGGGAGATCTTATAGAGGCGTACAAAATCATGAGAGGAATAGATCGGGTAGATGCACAGAGTCTCTTGCCCAGAGTAGGGGAATCGAGGACCAGAGGACATGGGTTTAAGGTGAGGGGGGGAGATTTAATAGGAACCTGAGGCGTAACCTTTCCACACAGAGGGTGGTGGGTGTATGGAACAAGCTGCCAGAGGAGGCAGTTGAGGCTGGGACTATCCCATCGTTTAAGAAACAGTTGGACAGGTACATGAGTAGGACAGGTTTAGAGAGAGATGGGCCAATCGTAGGCAGGGGGAATAGTGTAGATGGGGCAAGTTGGGCCGAAGGGCCTGTTTCCATGCTGTATCACTCTATAACTCTATGAGATCGAGGCTGAGATTTCACATTGAACCTGGAACAGCACAGCACAGATACAGGCCCTTCAGCCCACATGGCTTGTGCTGCCCAGAACAAACTCTTATCTTCCTGAACAGAATCCATATCCCTCCAATCCCTGCACATCCATGTGCCTATTAAATGCCACAATTGCATTGGCAGAGTGTTCCAGGCGGAAACAGGCCCTTCGGCCCACCGAGTCCGCGCCGACCAGCGATCCCCGCACACTAACACGATCCTACACCCACTAGGGACAATTTGCAATTTTATCAAAGCCAATTAACCTACAAACCTGCACGTCTTTGGAGTGTGGGAGGAAACCGGAGCGCCCGGAGAAAACCCACGCAGGTCACGGGGAGAAGGTACAATCTCCGTACAGACAGCGCCTGTGGTCGGGATGGAACCCGGGTCTCTGGTGCTGTGAGGCAGCAACTCTACCGTCCCAAGCCATTGTGCGTATTGACCTAACCTCAGGGAAACAAAAGGAAGAAGCTTCCTTCATTGTTAAACAGCTAAACTAAGATATCAACTCTGGGTGCAAGTGTTAGAGTGAAGTGTAATTTGGGAGAGGCAGATCAAGACAAGATTTATTTTTAATGTCGCGACTGAATTTGCCCTTCCTAAAGCAAGTCCAATGTTTTTTTCCAATCCAAGGGTTTCACAATATGGTATAAAATCAAATTTAGATGTACGTAATCTATCAGATACACATAACCTGCAGGAAGTCTTGCACATTTGTTTATCACTGTGAATCAAAACTTGTTATTGTTCACTGCCAGATGGCACATTATCTTTCACCATCCACAGAGAAATCTATATACTAAAACTCTCGTTTGTTTGTTGTTTGTTCCTGAACTACAGTCAAAACGGTACACGATAGCGCGACAGGTTTAGGCCCACCTTACTCAAAGGGATCCGTCATCCCTTTGGTGCTAATGGAAGAGATTTCATTGAAATCGGAGTTATATTTTGAAAGTTATTCACATTTTAAAGTTTAAATCTATCTCCTAAGGAGGGAGGGGGTGGAGAGAGGGAGGATGAGGGGGGTTGAGGGGGATGGAGTGGGGGGAGGGGAAGGGGGTTGGAGGGAGGGGGAGGAGGGGCTGGGAGGGGGAGGGGAGGAGGGAGGGGGGAAGGAGGGGGGGAGGGGGGAAGGAGGGAGGGGGGAGAGGGTGCTGCAGGAGAGGTTTGGGCCCAACTTGGTCTAGTTTGAGATAAAATTAATATACATTTTCATTGCTGTTTTTCACAATGGCATGGTATCTGATCTCCGAATAGTAATAAGATAGTGCTTTTCAATGTTTGAGGGGAGTGAAAAACGCATTGTTATCTAGTTTTTGCTGATTTAACTCGCTGAATACTGATATACTGCTTGGTCACAGATTTATAGAGGCATGTCCTGAGAGGCAACTTTTTACTCCTTCTATAAATGGACTAAACTCCAGGTGAAACTGATTTTTCTCTTGGTTCCAGAGCCTTTCTGGATTTAGCTTAGTTTAGTTTAGTTTAGTTTAGAGATACAGCGCGGAAACAGGCCCTTTCGGCCCACCGGGTCCGCGCCGACCAGCGATCCCTGCACATTAACACTATCCTACACCCACTAGGGACAATTTTTACATTTACCAAGCCAATTAACCTTCAAACCTGCACGTCTTTGGAGTGTGGGAGGAAACCGAAGATCTCGGTGAAAACCCACGCAGGTCACGGGGAGAACGTACAAACTCCGTACAGACAGCACCCGTAGTCGGGATGGAACCCGGGACTCCGTCGATGTATTCGCTGTAAGGCAGCAACTCTACCGCTGCGCCACCCAATTTTGCCGGAGCAGCAGAGGGCACGGCCTCCGAGAGGAGTCCAATTGTACCGGATCATTCCGCCAAAGGGCCGAGATGTGTGAGTCCAGTTCTTCATGACGCTGCGAACATCTGTCCCACCTGCCCGCGTTTGGCCCATATCCCTCCAAACCTGTCCTATCCATGGACCGTGTAAGAGTTGGTACCATCGCAACATTTAAGAAACATCTGGATAACCCACGCAGGTCACGGGGAGAACGTACAAGACAGCACCCGTAGTCGGGATGGGACCCGGGTCTCTGGCGCTGTAAGCGCTGTAAGGCCGCAACTCTACCGCTGTGCCACCGTGACCGCCCTATTTTAATTTTATTAGGACAGTTTTTGTTCACAGTGCTTTCGACCTTCCAAGTTGTGTTGGCACATGAGGAGGGATATTCAATACATCAGCGAGCCACATCTGGAAAATGCTTGTAAACATCTGGCGACGGAGAGGTCTGCAGGAGGAGTGGCGGTGGGAGAGGGGGTCCCGATATCTGGTGGGGCAGAATGACGATGGGCTTCACGCTAGTGTTGGCCATGACATCCGTCATGACTAGGTCTCGTACCTCACCACCAACCTCCACGTCACGCCGTTCTACTGGACGTTCTACTGGACCTTCTCGAGCTGTTGGAACAAGCAGACCCCATCCCCGGCTTAGACTTTGGTTCATTACACATGCACAGAGGTACAGGGAAAGGCTGCACGCTATCCAAACAGATCAGATATACCCTGGACCTACCTGGTCTCCCAGTTGCCAAACACTTCAACTCCCCCTCCCATCCCCACACTGACCTTTCTGTCCTGGGCTTCCTCCACTGTCAGAGTGAGGCCCAGCGCAAAGTGGAGGAACAGCACCTCATATTTCGCTTGGGTAGTTTACACCCCAGCGGTATGAACACTGACTTCTCTAACTTCAAGTAGCCCTTGCTTCCCTCTCTCACTATATAATATAATATAATATAATATAATATAATATAATATAATATAATATAATATAATATAATATAATATAATATAATATAATATAATATAATGTAATATAATATAATATAATATAATATAATATAATATAATATAATGTAATATAATATAATATAATATAATATAATATAACACAATGTAATATAATATAATATAATATAATATAATATAATATAATATAATGTAATATAATATAATATAATATAATATAATATAATATAATATAATATAATATAATATAATATAATATAATATAATATAATATAATATAATATAATGTAATATAATATAATATAATATAATATAATATAATATAATATAATATAATATAATATAATGTAATATAATATAATATAATATAATATAATATAACACAATGTAATATAATATAATGTAATATAATATAATATAATATAATATAATATAATATAATATAATATAATATAATATAATATAATATAATATAATATAATATAATGTAATATAATATAATATAATGTAATATAATATAATATAATATAATATAATATAATATAATGTAATATAATATAATATAATATAATATAATATAATATAATATAATATAATATAATATAATGTAATATAATATAATATAATATAATATAATATAATATAATATAATGTAATATAATATAATATAATATAATATAATATAATATAATATAACACAATGTAATATAATATAATATAATATAATATAATATAATGTAATATAATATAATATAATATAATATAATATAATATAATATAATATAATATAATATAATATAATATAATGTAATATAATATAATATAATATAATATAATATAATATAATATAATATAATATAATATAATATAACACAATGTAATATAATATAATATAATGTAATATAATATAATATAATATAATATAATATAACAAAATGTAATATAATATAACGTAATATAATATAATATAATATAATATAATATAATATAATATAATATAATATAATATAATATAACATAATATAATGTAATATAATATAATATAATATAATATAATATAACAAAATGTAATATAATATAATATAATATAATATAACACAATATAATATAATATAATGCAATATAATATAATATAATATAATATGATATATAATATAATATAATATAATATAATATAATATAATATAATATGATATAACAAAATGTAATATAATATAATACAATATAATATAATATAATATAACACAATATAATATAATGCAATATAATATAATATAAGATTGATTAGTAGTACTAGATGTTACAATCCCTAAGGTTTGCACTACAATTGACTGGTGTTGTTCTTGGGGGTGACCACTAGGTGATGTTGCTACCATTCAGACACATCTTCAGTTGTGTACCTCAACGTCACTGGGTGTTTCGGCCTTTTATCACAAGACACCCTAAGTCGAGGCAGGCCCACCCCAGGGTGATCAGACCTGGGTGTGTGTCTTATGGTTAGCCTCTAGATGGTCACGTGGCAGCCCAGACAGTATCTTTTCTTTTATAATATAATATAATATATAATATAATATAATATAATGTAATATAATATAATATAATATATAATATAATATAATATAATATAATGTAATGTAATGTAATGTAATGTAATGTAATGTAATATAATATAATGTAATATAATATATGATATATAATATGATATGATATATAAAATAATATAATATAATATATGATATGATATGATATAATAATATAATATGATATATAAAATAATATACTATAATATAATTATGATATAATAATATAATATAATAAAATAATATACTATACTATAATATAATAATATAATATACTCTGTGGTGGGGATTGAACCGGGGTCTCTGGCGCTGTGCAGCAGTTACTGCGCCACCGTGCCGTGCATGGGGAACGATCTGCCCTTTCCTAAGCCCCAGCTCACATGCTTCATTGGGGCCCAGGGTGGGGGTGGGGGTGAGGAACACACAGGGTGGCACTGGGTGGGGGTGGGGGTGAGGAACACACAGGGTGGTGCTGGGTGGGGGTGGGGTTGATGGACACACAGGGTGGCGCTGGGTGGGGGTGGGTGGGAAGAGGGACAAACAGGGTGGCGCTGGTGGGGGTGGGGTTGATGGACACATAGGGTGGCACTGGGCGCTGGGCGGTGGTGGCAGCGGGGGGCACTCACTAGGGCGCTGGGTGGGGGTGGGGGTGAGGGACACACAGGGTGGCACTGGGCGGGGGTGGGGGTGAGGGACACACAGGGCAGCGCTGGGCGCTGGGTGGGGTGGCAGCGGGGGGCACTCACCAGGGCGCTGGGTGGGGTGGGGGTGGGGGTGGGGGTGGCAGCGGGGGGCATTCACCAGGGCGCTGGGCGCTGGGTGGGGGTGAGGGACACACAGGGTGGCGCTGTGGTGGGGGTGGGGGTGGCAGCGGGGGGCGCTCACCAGGGCGCTAGGTGGGGGTGAGGGACACACAGGGTGGCGCTGTGGTGGGGGAGGGGGTGAGGGACAAACAAGGTGGCGTTGGGCGGTGGGTGGGGGTGTGGGGCACTCACCAGAGGGCTGGCCGGCGGCTGGCTGGTGGAGGCCGTGTCGGTGAAGCTGCTCCTCCAGTTGCCGCACGCTCGGCTCCAGCAACGGCGGTAGCCCTCCCTCACCTACAGGGGGCAACACAGGGGTCAGCACACGGGGAGGGGTAGGGGAGGCGGAGAGGGGGGGGGAGAGGGGGGAAGGGGGAGAGAGTAGGGTGTAGGGGAGGAGGGGGGGAGGAATGGGGAGAGAGTAGGAGGAGGTGGAGGGAGATGGAGGGGGGGAGGGAGGTAGAGTGGGATTGGAAGTGGGTGGAGGAGGTGGGGAGGGAGATGGAGGGGAGGAGAGCAGGGAGATGGAGGGGAGGTGGGAGGGATGGGGGAGATGAGGGAGAGGGAGGGAGGGAGGAGTGGAGTGAGTGTGGGTGGGGATGGAGGTGATGGGGAAATGGGGTGGAGATTGAGGTGGGGATGGACTGAGTGAGGGGAGGGGGGGATGGTGTTCAGAGTGGGGACCTTGCACTGAGACCACAGTGGGGGGTGGGTCGGACGGTACCTGTGGGTTAATGACACAGAGGATGAGGAAGATGAGCATGCCCTGCAGGCTGTGGACGATGGTGAACAGGTAGGTGAGCACCGTGGTGGAGTCCTGGAAGTGGAAGAGGCTGAGGATCCAGGTGCAGCCCAGCACCAGGCCCTGGGCAATGGCCTTCAGCGTCAGCATCCTGCGGGAAGGTCAGGGAGACAAGTCAGGTAGGGTTGCCAACTTTCTCACTCCCAAATAAGGGACAAGGTGACGTCACCGCCCCGCGCCCCACGTGACCTCACCCAACCAGCGGCCACGTGCTCCCGCTCCACCAATGGCGGCCGCCCGGGCCGGGAGGTGGTTTGCTACGCAACCTCCGTTAGGTTGGGTGCCCGGGGCTGCAGGCCTACACAGTCCGGGCCTGTAGTGTCCGGGCCTCCACTGTCCGGGCCTCCACTGTCCGGGCCTCCACTGTCCAGGCCTCCACTGTCCAGGCCTCCACTGTCCGGGCCTACAGTGTCCGGGCCTACAGTGTCCGGGCCTACACTGTCCGGGCCTACACTGTCCGGGCCTGCAGTGTCCGGGCCTACAGTGTCCGGGCCTACAGTGTCCCCCAGGTCTAATACGGGACAAGGGCGGTCCCGTACGGGACAAACCAATTTAGCCCAATATACGGGATGTCCCGGCTAATGCGGGATAGTTGGCACCCTGGGATCAGGCCACCCCTCATTGCTCCTGCCCACATCTTTAAGGTGCAGGGGAAAAGATAGACTCTCGACTCTGAGACTTTAAACCAGCATCTGCAGTTCCTTCCTACACATATCCATGACCGCTGATTCTTCTGCTGCTCAGGCATAACGATCTTTTCATGAAAACCAAAAAGAACAGGAGGAGATATTTTGCTCCATCATCCTCCATTCACTGTGAAAGGGCACAGAGAAGATTCACGAGGATGTGGCCAGGACTCGAGGGCCTGAGCTACAGGGAGAGGTTGAGTAGGCTGGGTCTCTATTCCATGGAGCGCAGGAGGATGAGGGGAGATCTTATAGAGGTGTACAAAATCATGAGAGGAATAGATCGGGCAGAGTCTCTTGCCCAGAGTAGGTGAATCGAAGACCAGAGGACATAGATTTGAGATGAAGGGAAAAAGATTTAATAGGAATCTGAGGGATAACTTTTTCACACAGAGGGTGGTGGGTGTATGGAACAAGCTGCCAGAGGAGGTAGTTGAGGCCGGGACTATCCCAACATTTATGAAACAGTTGGACAGGTACATGGATAGGACAGGTTTGGAGGGATATGGGCCAGGCGCAGGCAGGTGGGACTAGGGTAGCTGGGACATTGTTGGCAGGTGTGGCAAGTTGGGTCGAAGGGCCTGTTTCCTCGCTGTATCACTCGATGACACGATGTTGATGATGTTGCTCAGGGCATCGATCCCTGTAGGTCAGATCGGCGCTGGGGATATTTAGTTTAGTTTGGAGATACCGGATGGGAACAGGTCCTTCAGCCCACCGAGGCCAGGCCGACCAGCGATCAAATCGAAGCACCCGGAGAACTAGTGGGATAACTAGTTCTATGTTATCACACTTTCCAATCCACTGCCGATACGCTTGGAACAATTTACAGAGGGCAATTAACTAACAACTGAACAACTCCTCCTCCTCCTTCTGTGGTGGGAGGCAGTGAAGCCTCTGTCTTCACCATTCACTCAGAGTGAAGGAAATTCTTCCTCAGATTTCCCGCAAACCTCTTACTCCTAACCCAGAAATCAGCCTCTTGGAGTTTGTACGTTCTCCCCGTGACCTGCATGGGTTTACTCCGGGTGCTCCGGTTTCCCCCCACACTCTAAAGACGTGCGGGTTTGTAGGTTGATTGGCTTCTGTAAATTGTGCCAAGTGGGCAAGATAAAACTAGAATACGGTGATCGATGGTGGATGTGGACTTGGTGGGCTGAAGGCCTGTTTCTGCCCTATCTCATGAAACTAAACTAAACTAAACTAAACTAAACTAAACTAAACTAAACTGTGTCCTGGGCTTTTTCCATCATCTGTTGGCTATGTTGGAATCCAGGTCAATTTATCTGCTTTTCCATCCCATCTCTTTAGTTTAGTTTAGTTTAGTTTAGAGATACACCTGGGTAGTGCCTCTGCACAGTGGTCCCACTACCCAGGTGCCTCAAGAGAAGGTGAGAGGGTGCACCAAGCCTGGAAGCCCCATCAGCCATGACCAGATGGCAGAGCAATCTCGATGGGCCGAGTGGCCTGGAGGTGCCGGTGGGCGTGCTGGAGTTGCAATCCTTGGGGTCGAAACCTCGAGGTGGTAGCCCCTAGGTCGGAGTGGGTCGGGTTGAGGTGGAGCGAGAGCTAAGGAGGGCCTAGTGTGGGGAGGGTGGGTGTCACTGAGCACTAGGTGTAGCGGTAGAGTTGCCGCCTTACAGCGAATGCAGCGCCGGAGACCCGGGTTCCATCCCGACTACGGGCGCCGTCTGTACGGAGTTTGTACGTTCTCCCCGTGACCTGCGTGGGTTTTCTCCGAGATCTTCGGTTTCCTCCCACACTCCAAAGACGTGCAGGTTTCTAGGTTAATTGGCTTGGTGTAAATGTAAAAATTGTCCTAGTGTGTGTAGGGTAGTGTTAGTGTGTGGGGATCGCTGGTCGGCGCGGACCCGGTGGGCCGAAGGGCCTGTTTCCGCGCTGTATTTCTAAGCTAAACTAAACTAAACTAATGGGGATCCAGCATGGGGGGGGGGGGAGAACAAAGAAGGACCCAATGTGGGGGGGGGGGGGGAGGGGTGGCGCAGTGATGGAAGGGGAACCCGGTGTGGGGTGCCACCAAGAACTAAGGAGGACCCAGTGTGGGGGGGGGGGGGGGGGGGGGGGGAGGGTCACTGAGAATGAAGGGGGGCCTGGCATGGGGGACAAAGAAGGGATGAGTACTTTCTGTAACTTTGTCAATGCCTTTGTATCTCGATTGTAATCACCGTGCTGTCTTTCCACTGACTGGTTCACCAGCAACAAAGGCTTTTCACTGTACCTCGGTACACGTGACAATAAACTAAACTGTAAACTGGCTCTTATATGTACTCTGCATGCGAAAACACAAGGAATTTCACTGCACCCAGCGATAACGGACGATAATGTATCAGCATCTTATCATAATTCTACTCCTATAGAATTGAACTGTCCTATGAGGAAAGATTGGAAAGACTGGGCTTGTATTCACTGGAGTTTAGAAGGATGAGAGGGGATCTTATAGAGACGTATAAAATTATAAAAGGACTGGACAAGCTAGATGCGGGAAAAATGTTCCCAATGTTGGGGGAGTCCAGAACCAGGGGCCAAACAGTCTTAGAATAAAGGGGAGGCCATTTAAAACTGAGGTGAGAAGAAACTTTTTCACCCAGAGAGTTGTGAATTTGTGGAATTCTCTGCCACAGAGGGCAGTGGAGGCCAATTCACTGGATGGATTTAAAAGAGAGTTAGATAGAGCTCTAGGGGCTAGTGGAATCAAGGGATACGGGGAGAAGGCAGGAACGGGTTACTAATTGTGGATGGTCAGCCATGATCACAATGAATGGCGGTGCTGGCTCGAAGGGCCAACAGGAGCACCTGTTGTCTATGTTTCTACGTTCCAATGTGTTCTGGGCAATTCCAGCACCACCCACCTCATGTCCTTGATCTTTGTGACCTGCGTGTTCAGCCGTGTGATCTGCCTTCTCAACATCCCGAGGGTGATGATAAACAGAGCCATGTTAAACTGCGGAGAGAGCAAAGGGGGACAAGCGTGTGTGACAACAACACAGGCAGCCATTGGCAGAGGGTTGAACCATGATCAGTCTATCTGGGGCCTCGCATTCACCATTGATGTGTTTATCATTAGTTTTAGTTTTCCTTTAGAGATACAGCGAGGAAACAGGCCCTTCGGCCCGCCGGGTCCGCGCCGACCAGCGATCCCCGCACACTAACACTATCCTACACACACTAGGGACAATTTACACTTATACAGGGCAGAAATAGGCCATCAGCCCACATCGACCATCGATCACCGTATTCTAGTTTTATCCTAGTTCCCAGTGTTGGGGGAGTCCAGAACCAGGGGCCACACAGTCTAAGAATAAAGGGGAGGCCATTTAAAACAGAGTTGAGAAAAAAGTTTTTCACCCAGAGAGTTGTGAATTTGTGGAACTCTCTGCCACAGAGGGCAGTGGAGGCCGATTCACTGGATGAATTTAAAAGAGAGTTAGATAGAGCTCTAGGGGCTAGTGGAATCAAGGGATATGGGGAGAAGGCAGGCACGGGTTACTGATTGTGGATGATCAGCCATGATCACAATGAATGACGGTGCTGGCTCGAAGGGCCAAATGGCCTCCTCCTGCACCTATTTTCTATGTTTCTATGGCGCCCAACCCAGGCCACTATTTGTGTGCTAGCCACAGAAGCAGATATACAATCACATATTACACTCGCTCCACACTATTAAATCTCCACTCCTGCCACAACACATATACACTGTGGGCTGCTCGATTGTAATCATGTATTGTCTTTCCGCTGGCTGGTTAGCACGCAACAAAAGCTGTTCACTGTACCTCAGTACACGTGACAATAAACTAAACTGTAAACAGTATTTAGTGCTGGAGTAACTCAGCAGGTCAGGCAGCATCTCAGGAGAGAAGGAATAGGTGACGTTTCGGGTCGAGACTCTTCTTCTGTCTGAAGAAGGGTCTCGACCCGAAACGTCACCCATTACTTCTCTCCTGAGATGCTGCCTGACCTGCTGAGTTACTCCAGTATTTTGTGAAGAAATACCTTCGATTTGTACCAGCATCTGCAGTTGTTATTTTCTTACACAAATTGTAAACAGTAAACTGTGATAATAATGAACCTAACCCTAACCCTAGATATCTGATGGACACAAAATGCTGCAGTAACTCAGCGGGTCGGGCAGCATCTCTGGAGAGAAGGAATGGGTGACGTTTCGGGTCGAGACCCTTCTTCAGAATGAAAGTCAGGGGAGAGGGAACGGAGAGATATAGACGGTGATGTAGAGAGATAAAGAACAAAGTATGAAAGATATTACAAACAAATATCTGATGGTGTAGTTACCAAGATGATCGCACAGACAGGGCCAATGAAACTCCAGATAAGTCCTTTATCAATTGACAACCAGCAGCTAAAAGAGAGAAAGGAAGTGTTGATGTTAGATAAGAAACACAGGGGCAACCAAGTCAAGTCAAGTCAAGTTTATTTGTCACAAGATGTGCAGCGAAATGAAAGGTCATCCACAGTCCAGCAATAAAGCAATAAAAATAAACAATTTCACACACAATCACAAACCAACACAAAGCATAGGTTTACTAGGTTAATTCCCAGAATAGCGGGACTGTCATATGTTGAAAGACTGGAGCGACGAGGCTTGTATACACTGGAATTTAGAAGGATGAGAGGGGATCTTATCGAAACATATAAGATTATTAAGGGGTTGGACACGTTAGAGGCAGGAAACATGTTCCCGATGTTGGGGGAGTCCAGAACAAGGGGCCACAGTTTAAGAATAAGGGGTAGACCATTTAGAACGGAGACGAGGAAAAACTTTTTCAGTCGGAGTGTTGTAAATCTGTGGAATTCTCTGCCTCAGAAGGCAGTGGAGGCCAATTCTCTGAATGCATTCAAGAGAGAGCTAGATAGAGCTCATAAGGATAGCATGCCGACCAGCAATCCCTGCACACTAACACTATCCTACACACACTAGGGACAATTTTTACATTTACCAAGCCAATTAACCTACAAACCTGCACGTCTTTGGAGTGTGGGAGGAAACCGAAGATCTCGGAGAAAACCCACGCAGGTCACGGGGAGAACGTGCAAACTCCGTACAGATGGCGCCCGCAGTCGGGATGGAACCCGGGTCTCCGGCGCTGCATTCGCTGTAAGGCGGCAACTCTACCGCCGCGCCACCATGACCGCCCAAAATGATGTTCCTGCCCAGGATCGAACCTTTCGTGTGTGAGTGGAACATGATAACTATCACACGACAGAAACCGCCACCCAAAACAAGCTGCCAGAGGAGGTAGTTGAGGCAGATGTTATAACAACATTTGAAAGAGACTTGCACAGGTACATGGGTAGAAAAGGTTTAGAGGGGTATGGGCCAAATGTGGGCAAGTGGGACGAACTGAGATGGGGGCATCTTGGTCGGAATCCATGAGTTGGGCTGAAGGTCCGGATTCTGCCCGCTACAACTATATGACTCTAAGCCACCGAATGTGTTTTCTTCCTGAACAAGGAGCTTTTATTTAAATAATCTCAGTTATGAAATACAGGGAAGATCAAAACTACCCCTGCAAACATCGATCATCCATCATCAAATGACAACATTATCATCCTCAACTACCAGGCACACAGCCCCCCCACCCCCACCCCACCCATCCCAGCCCACAACCCCACCTACCTCCACCCACCCCCACCCACAACCCCACCTACCCCCAACCCACCCACCCCCACCCCAAACCCACCCCCACCCACCCCAAACCCCACCCCCACCCCACTCCCACCCCCACCCACCTGGGATCAATCAGGCTGCTGGTGGTTGAGATCGGGCTGCGTGGGGAACAGAGGGGGGCCCAGAGAGGGGGGGGGGCGCTGTGTGGGGGAGGGACAAATGGGGACCCGGAGTGGGGGGACTGCTGTGGGGGGGAACAAAGGGGGACCCGGAGTGAGGGGCGGCCGATGTGGGGGGGGGGGGGGGTAGGTACAAAGGGGGACCTGGTGAGGGGGGCGCTGTGGGGGGGGGAACAAAGGGGGACCCAGAGTGAGTGGCGGCCGTTGTGGGTGGGGGGCAGCGTGGGTATGTTGCCGCTTTGTCGGCGCCCTTTATGTGGTGACTCTTTGCATACATTGGGCGTGACCGTGACTCGCCACGCATGACGGTGACGTGCCGCTCGGTCATACTTACTGCTGGCGTGATCCGTAGCCGGCCGGGCGTGTTGCCACGGACACGGTCACGATGAAGCCGGGCAGCCCGTAGCTGAAGGGGTACATGAACCAGCGCAGGGCCCTGTGGGTGGCCGCCGTGCTGACGTGCTGCAGGTTCCGCACCATCGCATGCAGGTAGAGGCCCTCCACGCACATCCACGCACACGCCACCAGGAACAGGTAGTGCAGGCAGCCCGCCACTACCCCACACAGGACCTGTAACACAGCGTACAGTCACACCAGTACCATCCCCACCCCGCCACTACCCCACACAGGGCCTGCAACACAGGGTACAGTCACTGTTAGTGCTCCCTCCACCCCACCCCACACACCAGCCCGCCACTACCCCACACAGGGCCTGCAACACAGTGTACAGTCACACCAGTACCATCCCCACCCCACACACCAGCCTGCCACCACCCCACACAGGGCCTGTAACACAGGGTACAGTCACACCAGTACCATCCCCACCACGCCACTACCCCGCACAGGGCCTGCAACACAGGGTACAGTCAATGTTAGTGCTCCCTCCACCCCACCCCACACACCAGCCCGCCACTACCCCACACAGGGCCTGTAACACAGCGTACAGTCACACCAGTACCATCCCCACCCCACCCCACACAGAGCCTGTAACACGGTCACACCAGTACCATCCCCACTAGCGGTTGCCAACTTCCTCACTCCCAAATAAGGGACAAAAGGTGACGTCACCGCCCCGCGCCCCACGTGACTATGCTGTGCCACCGTGCCGGCCTGTCTCTCCTCTCACCTTGTTGCTGGTCCACTCGACCCCAAGCAGGAAGAGGAGCTCTCCCAGGAACATGGTGACACACAGGTTGATGTGGATGGTGACGTGCAGGTTGCGGGTCTGCACGCAGCACAGGAAGGTAGCGATCGCGAGGGCCAGGCACGCCAGCGAGATGCTGAGCCCAATCAGAGTGATCATTGCCAGGGTCCCATCCTGGTCCGACCAGTCCTGCCACACAAGCACAAAGCACAGTTGCAACAAAGTCTCCTTCCCCAATCCCACAGTATCAGTGTAGTTTATGTGCCGAGGTACAGTGAAAAGCTTTTGTTGTGTGCTAACTAGTCAACGGAAAGACAACACACACATTACATAGAAACATACCACGTAGAACAGATTAGTTTTAGTTTAGTTTAGTTTAGAGATACAGCGCGGAAACAGGCCCTTCGGCCCACCGGGTCCGCGCCGCCCAGCGATCCTCGCACACTAACACCACGCTACACCCACTAAGGACAATGTTTACATTTACCAAGCCAAATAACCTACAAAACTGCACGTCTTTGGAGTGGGGGAGGAAACCGAAGATCTCGGAGAAAACCCATGCAGGTCACGAAGAGGCGGGTTGCTACGCAACCAGGCCTACAGCTTCAGGGCCTATAGCATCCGGGCTTACAGTGCCTGGGCCTACAGTGTCCGGGCCTACAGCGTCTGGGCCTACAGCGTCCCGGCCTACAGCGTCCGGGCCTACAGCGTCCGGGCCTACAGCGTCCAGGCCTACAGCGTCCGGGCCTACAGCGTCTGGGCCTACAGCGTCTGGGCCTACAGCGTCCCGGCCTACAGCGTCTGGGCCCACAGCGTCTGGGCCTATAGTGCGGTCCGGGCCTAATAGGGGACAAGGGCGGTCCCGTACGGGACAAACCAATTTAGCCCAAAATATAGGATGTCCCGGCTAATACGGGACAGTTGGCAACCCTACAGGTCGGTGTAGATGGTGGGCCAAAGGGCTTTGGAGTGTGGGAGGAAACCGAAGATCTCGGAGAAAACCCACACAGGTCACGGGGAGAACGTACAAACTCTGTACAGACGGTGCCCGTAGTCGGGATGGAACCCGGGTCTCCGGCGCTGCATTAACTGTAAGGCAGCAACTCTACCGCTGCGCCACCGTGACCGCCCTCCAAATAGAGGGATGAGGAGGGATGTGAATGGGATGAGGGGGCCTAGAACGTGCTGCCAGGGGTGGTGGCGGAGGCAGATACGATAGTGGCGTTGAAGAACGTTTTGGATGGGCGCACGGTTCGGTGGGACGCTGGCTTTAACGATGAGATGTCTCAGGTCCTGGTGGGTTACCTTGCTTTGTTAAAATTATTCATCAAAAATATTTATTCAAATATTAAAATAATATATACAACACAATAAAACCACAACAGAACCCGCCGCCATTACACGAGACAAACGATAAACTATTATACAACTATCTTACAGTCCTTGTCCAGGATGCATTCCCCACCCCCAGCGGTCCCGGAAACCCCCCAGGGTGCCCGTGGACAGCGCGTGGTCCCTCTCTAACCCCACCCGGGCGCGGATGTAACCCTGGAAACGGGGCGGGCAGCCGGCTCGGGCAGAGCCCTCTTCCGCCTGGCGCCGTGACTCGCGGACGGCCATCTTGGACAGGCCCAGGAGCAGCCCGACCAGGACACCCTCGGCCCCCCCCACCCTCTCCCCCACGCACAGGGTGGCCAAAGATGGCGACAGTGGGGGGTTGGGGTTACCTTGTTGGTGGCGATGAGCAGAGCGAAGCTGGAGAGGTGATGGCAGCCACAGGTCGTGTGCGTGCTGTTGGACTGAATGACTTCACACCCCTCCGGCGACCAGTGGCTTGAAGACGATTCAGAATGGTTCCAGTAAACACAAAATGGCCGCCCTTCGCCCACCGACCCCTGCACCAAACACAGATCACAGCCGTTAAATGTCAACCCTCAGCTTCCCTGCACTTCTACACAACCCAAAACAATTTATTCCATTATTATAATGGATGTATTCAAGAGAGAGTCAGATTTAGTTCTTAGGCTTAATGGGATCAAGGGATATGGGGAGAAAGCCATTTAGGACTGAGGTGAGGAGAAACTCTTTCACCCAGACACTTGTGAATCTGTGGGATTCACTGCCACAGAAGGCAGTGGAGGCCAATTCACTGGATGTTTTCATGAGAGAGTTCGATTTAGCTCTTTGGGTTAACGGAATCAAGGGATATGGGGAGAAAGCAGGAACTGATTGTGGATGATCAGCCATGTTTAGAAGGATGAGAGGGGATCTTATCGAAACATATAAGATTATTAAGGGGTTGGACACGTTAGGGGCAGGAAACATGTTCCCAATGTTGGGGGAGTCCAGAACCAGCGGCCACAGTTTAAGAATAAGGGGTCGGCCATTTAGAACGGAGATGAGGAAAAACGTTTTCATTCAGAGAGTTGTGAATCTGTGGAATTCTCTGCCTCAGAAGGCAGTGGAGGCCAATTCTCTGAATGCATTCAAGAGAGAGCTAGATAGAGCTCTTAAGGATAGCGGAGTCAGGGGGTATGGGGAGAAGGCAGGAACGGGGTACTGATTGAGAATGATCAGCCATGATCAGATTAAATGGCGGCTGGCTCGTAGGGCCGAATGGCCTCCTCCTGCACCTATTGTCTATTGTCTAAATTTACAAATAACTATATCACCATCCTTGTCCAGGATGCATTCCCCCCCCCCTCCCCCCCACCCCGCGGTGCCCAGCGGTCCCGGAAACCCCCCAGGGTGCACGTGGGCAGCGCGTGGTCCCTCTCTAACCCCTCCCGGACGCGGACGTTACCCCGGAAACAGGGCGGGCAGCCGGCTCGGGCAGATCCCACTTCCGCCTGGTGCCGTGACTCGCGGACGGCCATTTTGGCCAGGCCCAGGAGCAGCCCGACCAGGACACCCTCGGCCCCCCCACCCTCTCCCCCACGCACACGGTGGCCGAAGATGGGGACGGTGGGGGTGAAGGGCAGCCGGAAGGCAAGGGGCAGCTGCTACCCACCTCGGCCTGGCCCTGGGGCTGCTCCGTGTGGCTCAGGGTGATGTTGATGGTGTCCCGGAGCTGACGGGCATGGCGGTTGCCGATGACGACGGAGACGACGGGGGAGGTGAGGCGGTGGGGCCGGGGCCGGCCCTCGGCCAAGAACGCCCCCCCCTGGAGAGAACGCAGGTCCGTGTAGGACAAGAAGACCACCACTGCCGCACCTGGGGGGGGAGAGAACACGGTCAGGGGGGAGAGAGGACGGAGAGGGTGGGGGCAGAGAGAGCACAGTGCGGGGGGGGGGATAGAGAGGACGGAGAGGGTGGGAGAGAGAGAGCGGAGAGGGGGACGGAGAGAGCACATGGAGAGGGTGGGGGAGAGAGAGAACAAGGAAGGGGGGGACAGAGGACGGAGAGGGGGGGGGAGAGAGGACGGAGAGGGGGGGGGAGAGAAGGCGGAGAGGGGGGGAGGGTGCGGGGAGAGGGCGGAGAGGGTGTGGGGGGGGGAGAGAGAGAACAGTGAGGGGGGGAGAGAGGGAGAGAACAGTGGGGGGGGGAGAGCACAGTGAGGGGGGGAGAGAGAGAACAGTGCGGGGGGAGAGAGAGAGAGAACAGTGAGGGGGAGAGAGCGAGAACAGTGAGGGGGGAGAGAGAGAGCAGTGAGGGGGGAGAGAGAGAGAGAACAGTGAGGAGGAGAGAGAGAGAACAGTGAGGGGGGAGAGAGAGAGAGAGTGAGGGGGAGAGAGAGAGAGAACAGTGAGGGGGAGAGAGAGAGAGAACAGTGAGGGGGGGAGAGAGAGAGAACAGTGAGGGGGGAGAGAGAGAGAACAGTGAGGGGGGGAGAGAGAGAGAACAGTGAGGGGGGGAGAGAGAGAGAGTGAGGGGGAGAGAGAGAGAGAACAGTGAGGGGGAGAGAGAGAGAGAACAGTGAGGGGGGGAGAGAGAGAGAACAGTGAGGGGGGGAGAGAGAGAGAACAGTGAGGGGGGAGAGAGAACAGTGAGGGGGGAGAGAGAGAGAACAGTGAGGGGGGAGAGAGAGAGAGAACAGTGAGGGGGGGAGAGAGAGAGAACAGTGAGGGGGGGAGAGAGAGAGAACAGTGAGGGGGGGAGAGAGAGAGAACAGTGGGGGGGGAGAGAGAGGACGGAGAGGGTGGGGGAGAGAGAGCGGAGAGGGTGGGGGAGAGAGCACAGTGAGGGGTGTGGGGAGAGAGAGGACAGTGGGGGGGGGGGGAGAGACCAGTGAAGGGGGGAGAGAGCACAGTGAGGGAGGGGGACAGAGAGCACAGTGAGGGGGACAGAGAGGGCGGAGTGGGGGGGGAGAGCACAATGAGGGGGGAGAGAGAGAACACGAAGAGGGGGGAGAGGACAGTGGGGGGGGGGGAAGAGAGCACAGTGAGGGTGGGGACAGAGAACACAGTGGGATGTACACCCACCACCCTTTGTGTACAAAACTAGGTGCCGGTCTGGGTTGGGACCCTCCTTTAGACTGATCAGTCCTTTACCCCTGATGATGATGATGATGGTTCCTTAGTACACAGACAATAGTAAACTGGACTAAACTCTACTAAACTAAAGTAAACTAAAGTAGAGGGCGCACGGTGGCCCAGCGGTAGAGTTGCTGCCTCACAGCGCCGGAGACCCGGGTTCCATCCCGACTACGGGCGCCGTCTGTACGGAGTTTGTACGTTCTCCCCGTGACCTGCGTGGGTTTTCCCCAAGATCTTCGGTTTCCTCCCACACTCCAAAGGCGTGCAGGTTTGTAGGTTAGTTGGCTTGGTAAATGTAAACATTGTCCATCATGTGTGTAGGATAGTGTTAGTGTGCGGGGATCGCTGGGTGGCGCGGACCCGGTGGGTCGAAGGGCCTGTTTCCATGCTGTATCTCGAAACTAAACTAAACTAAAACTAATCTGTTCTACGTGGTATGTTTCTATGTAATGTGTGTGTTGTCTTTCCATTGACTCGAAACTAAACTAAAGTAAATTAAACTACTCTGGAAAAAGATGCCCCTCAGGTTCCTATTAAATCTTTCCTCTCTCACCTTAAACCTATGTCCTCTGGTTCTTGATTCCCCTGCTCTGTGCAAGAGACTTTGTGCATCCACCCGAGTCCCCTACTTTAGTTTACTTTAATTAAGTACAGCTTAGTGTAGTTTATCATTATCATGATAAACTGATTTTGTACACCTCTATAAGATCACCCCTCATCCTCCTGCACTCCAAGGAATAAAGTCCTAGCCTGCTCAGCCTCTCCCTGTAGCTCAGGCCCTCGAGTCCTGGCAACATCCTGACTGTAAGTCCCACCTACGGTTGCCAACTGTCCCATATTAGCCGGGACATCCCGTATATTGGGCTAAATTGGTTTGTCCCGTAGGGGACCGCCCTTGTCCAGTATTAGGCTCGGCGGGTGCTGTAGGCCCGGACACTGTAGGCCCGGAGACCTTAGGCCCGGAGACCGTAGCCCGGACTCTGTAGGCCTGGACACCGTAGGCCCGGCCAGTGTAGGCCCGGACACTGTGGGCCCGGACACCGTAGGCCCAGACAGTGTAGGCCCAGACACTGCAGGTCCGGACACTGTAGGCCCAGACAGTGTAGGCCCGGACACTGTAGGTCCGGACACTGTAGGCCCGGACAGTGTAGGCCCGGGGACCGCCGTAGGCCCGGACAGTGTAGGTCGAGAGGCCCGAAGGTTGCCTAGCAACCAGCCCACCCGGCTCGGTTGGCCGCTATTAGGTGGAGCGGGAGCACGTGGCCGCTGGCTGGGTGAGGTCACGTGGGGCGCGGGGCGGTGACGTCACCTTTTGTCCCTTATTTGGGAGTGAGATAGTTGGCACCACGAGTCTCACCTGTTTGTTGGTCTCCAGTCACGGTGGTCATATAAACATCCAGAGTGTTGTTCTTTGCTCGTAGCGTTAACCTCTCGTGTGGCGAGGGCCTCCGGTTGGCCACGCCAATGACCCGCACATCGACATCTGGGGTCCAAGTCAAACAAGTGCACTTTAGTTTTGGTCCCCTAGGTCCACACCGACCAGCGATCCCCGCACACTAACACTATCCTACACACACTAGGGACAATTTTTACATTTACTAAGCCAATTAACATCTTTGGAGTGTGGGAGGAAACCGAAGATCTCGGAGAAAACCCACGCAGGTCACGGGGAGAACGTGCAAACTCCGTACAGACAGCACCCGTAGTCGGGATGGAACCCGGGTCTCCGGCGCTGCATTCGTGTAAGGCGGCAACTCTACCGCTGCGCCACCTGATAGAAAGTCAACCTCAGTCCCAGGGGATGGTGTCTGCAGAGGGTGGAGAATGAGGCAGACCATTCACGCACAGCAAGATCCCACAAGGAGCATGGGAATGGTGATCCTGGCATGGCGTTGTTGGCTGGGAACTCACTATTGAGGTAGATGTTAGATAGAGCTCATGGGGCTAGTGGAATCAAGGGATATGGGGAGAAGGCAGGCACGGGTTACTGATTGTGGATGATCAGCCATGATTACAATGAATGGCGGTGCGTACAGGCTCGAAGGGCCAAATGGCCTCCTCCTGCACCTATTTTCTATGTTTCTATGTTTCTATGTACTGGAAGGGGGACCCCCTGCTCTTCCTTACACTAGCGCCTAGCTCGTCCCAGTCAAGCAGTGAGGAAACTGTCAGTGCCGTAACTCTGACCAGGATCGAACCCGTGTCTCTGTCGCTGTAACTCTGACCAGGTGAGATAAAGTCATAAACATAACGGTGGCGCAGCGGTAGAGTTGCTGCCTCACAGCGCCGGAGACCCGGGTTCCATCATGACTTCGGGCGCTGTCTGTACGGAGTTTTTCCCCGTGACCTGTGTGGGTTTTCTCCGAGATCTTCGGTTTCCTCCCACACTCCAAACACGTGCAGGTTTGTCGGCTAATTGGCTTGGTAAATGTAAAAGTTATCCCCAGTGGGTGTAGGATAGTGTTAATGTGCGGGGATCGCTGGTCGGCGCGGACACGGTGGGCCGAAAGGGCCCGTTTCCGCGCAGTATCTCTAAACTCAACTAAACTAAACCAAAGTGCTTGTCAAGTGTAAGTCACAGTCTGTAGAAGGGTCTCGACCTGAAACTTCACCCATTCCATCTCTCCTGTCCCGCTGAGTTACTCCAGCATTTTGTGTCCATCAGATATCCAGGGTTAGGTTTAGGTTTATTATTATCACAGTTTAGGGAGTCCAAAACCAGGGGCCACAGTTTAAGAATAAGGGGTCGGCCATTTAGAACGGAGATGAGGAAAAAACCTTTTCACTCAGAGAGTTGTGAATCTGTGGAATTCTCTGCCTCAGAAGGCAGTGGAGGCCAATTCTCTGAATGCATTCAAGAGAGAGCTAGATAGAGCTCTTAAGGATAGCGGAGTCAGGGGGTATGGGGAGAAGGCAGGAACGGGGTACTGATTGAGAATGATCAGCCGTGATCACATTGAATGGCGGTGCTGGCTCGAAGGGCCGAATGGCCTACGCCTGCATTTATTGTCTATTGTTTATAAACTAAACTTCTTCAGTCTGAAGAAGGGTCTCGACCCGAAACGTCACCCATTCCTTCTCTCCAGAGATGCTGCCTGACCTGCTGAGTTACTCCAGCATTTTGTGTCCCATCAGATATCTAGGGTTCGGTTTAGGTTTATTATGATCACAGTTTACTGTTTACGGTTTGGTTTATTGTCCAGCCAGGTTGAGCTGCCCGCCCCGGTTGTAGGTGCCCTGATGTCCGTGTGTAGACCTTACCCAAGTGCGTGCTGGAGATGGGTTTGAGCTCGTGGGTAGGAGAGGCCAGTGCAGCGGTCATGGCAAAGTTCTCCATGGCTTCCAGGAACACCGTCGTCGACTCCACCCCCGAACCATCGGCAACAAACCGGTTTCCAAAAGACGTGACGTCCTGTGGGTAAGGGGCAGCCATTGGTTAAATGTCACAATGATGGCGGAGCGGTAGAGTTGCTTCAGAACGGCCCTTCCACAAGCTAGGGTACTGTCCGATTCTGTTGCCTCACAGCGCCGGAGACCCGGGTTCCATCCCGACTATGGACGCTGTCTGTACGGAGTTTGTACGTTCTCCCCGTGACCTGCGTGGGTTTTCTCCGAGATCTTCGGTTTCCTCCCACACTCCAAAGACGTGCAGGTTTGTAGGTTAATTGGCTCGGTATAAATGTAAAAATTGTCCCTAGTGTGTGTAGGATAGTGTTAGTGTGCGGGGATCGCTGGTCGGCGCGGACCTGGTGGGCCGAAGGCCTGAATACACGCTGTATCTTTGTACCCATATCTGAATAAGGTCATAAGTAATAGGAGCAGAATTAGGCCATTCGGCCCATCAAGTCTACTCCCACCAATCAATCATGGCTGATCTATCTCTCCCTGTGGAATTCTCTGCCACAGAGGGCAGTGGAGGCAAAATCGCTGGATGGATTTAAGAGAGAGTTAGATAGAGCTCTAGGGGCTAGTGGAATCAAGGGATATGGGTAGAAGGCAGGAACGGGTTACTGATTGTGGATGATCAGCCATGATCACAATGAATGGCGGTGCTGGTTCGAAGGGCCAAATGGCCTCCCCCTGCACCTATTTTCTATGTTTCTATGTTTCTCAACCCCATTCTCCTGCCTTCTCCTCATAACCCCTGACACCCGTACTAACTAAAGAATCTATCTATCTCTGCCTTAAAAATATCCACAAAAATTGTCCCTAGTGTGTGTAGGATAGTGTTAGTGTGCGGGGATCGCTGGTCGGCGCGGACCCGGTGGGCCGAAGGGCCTTTTTCCGCGCTGTATCTCTAAACCAAACTAAACCTTACATAACTCAAGTCAAACTCGTCAAACTCAAGTACAGTAGGTAGAGCAAAGGGGAAGATACAGAGTGCAGGATATAGTTCTCAGCATTGTAGAGCATCAGCCAAAGTCCAATGTCCGCATTGGGGTAGAGGTGAATCGAACAGTACCACTGCACGGTGGCACAGCGGTAGAGTTGCCGCCTTACAGCGAATGCAGCGCCTGAGACTCAGGTTCGATCCCGACTACGGTCACCGTCTGTACAGAGTTTGTACGTTCTCCCCGTGACCTGCGTGGGTTTTCTCTGCGATCTTCAGTTTCCTCCCACACTCCAAAGACGTGCAGGTTTGTAGGTTAATTGGCTGGGCAAATGTGAAAATTGTCCCTAGTGTGTGTAGGATAGTGTTAGTGTGCGGGGATCGCTGGGCGGCGCGGACCCGGTGGGCTGAAGGGCCTGTTTCCGCGCTGTATCTCTAAATCTAAAAATCTAAATAATGTAGTACCCTAGCTTATGGAAGGGCCGTTCAGAAGCCTGATAACAGAAGCTGTTCCTGAACTAAACTAAACTTAAGCTGAGAGCCGGCACCGAGGGCAGGCGGAGCAAACTCACCTTCAAAGTGACGGAGGGTTCAGACTTTCTGTGGCCTTCCCCGCTCTGTTCACACATCCTCCTCGCAAACGTAAGGGTGGCGTTGATGAGGGAACAGAACCGATCTGCTGGTGCCTTCAGAGCAGAAAGAACAAGAACAGGTTTAGATTTAGGATGACATGGGCCAAACGCAGGTAAATGGGACTAGCTTAGATGGGGCACCATCGAAAACATAGAAAATAGGTGCAGGAGGAGGCAGCACAGCACCGCCATTCATTGTGATCATGGCTGATTATCCACAATCAGTAACCCGTGCCTGCCTTCTCCCCATATCCCTTGATTCCACTAGCCCCTAGAGCTCTATCTAACTCTCTTTTAAATTCATCCAGTGAATTGGCCTCCACTGCCCTCTGTGGCAGAGAATTCCACAAATTCATAACACTATGGGTGAAAAAGTTTTAAATGGGATATCCCTTTATTCTTAGACTGTGGCCCCTGGTTCTGGACTCGCCCAACATTGGGAACATTTTTCCTGCATCTAGCTTGTCCAGTCCTTTTATAATTGTACACGTTTCTGTAAGATCCCCTCTCATCCTTCTAAACTCCAGTGAATACAAGCCCAGACTTTCCAATCTTTCCTCATATGACAGTCCCGCCATCCCAGGGATTAACCTGGTGAACCTACGCTGCACTGCCTCAATAGCAAGGACGTCCTTCCTCAAGTTGGGAGGCCAAAACTGCACACAATACTCCAGATGTGGTCTCACTAGGGCCCTGTACAACTGCAGAAGGACCTCTTTACTCTGATATTCAAATCCTCTCGTTATGAAGGCCAACATGCCATTAGCTTTCTTCACTGCCTGCCGAACCTGCATGTTTACTTTCAGTGACTGGTGTACAAGTGACTGATATTACGTGTCACTTCCTCAAAAAATTCCAGAAGATTAGTCAAGCAGGATTTCCCCTTCATAAATCCATGCTGACTTAGACCAATCCTTTAGCTGCCATCATGGTCAGCATGGACAAGTTGTATGACTTTACGATTCTATATCCATGGCAGGTTTGACCTGTGGCCCTGTGTATGGATCACCAGTTCAGTTTAGTTCAGTTTACGTGTGGCGCCCGTGTACCGAGGTACAGTGAAAAGCTTTTGTTGCGTGCTAACCAGTCAGTGGAAAGACAATACATGATTACAATCGAGCCGTCCACAGTGTACAGATACATGATAAGGGAATAACGTTCAGTGCAAGGTAAAGCCAGTAAAGTCCGATCAAGGATAGTCCGAGGGTCACCAATGAGGTAGATAGTAGTTCAGCACTGCTCTCTGGTTGTGGTAGGATGGTTCAGTTGCCTGATAACAGCCGGGAAGAAACTGTCCCTGAATCTGGAGGTGTGCGTTTTCACACTTCTGTACCTCTTGCATGATGGGAGAGGGGAGAAGAGGGAGTGGCCGGGGTGAGACTGGTCCTTGATGATGCTGCTGGCCTTGCCGAGGCAGCGTGAGGTGTAGATGGAGTTCTGTGTCTACAAGGATAGGCTAAGTCAGACTTCCAACTTCTGTATTAGTCCCTGGATGGATAACATGAAGCTTTTTTTATGCTTGAATTATTACAGTGAGTGCTTCTCTGTGCTTGCTTGCTGACAATGGAAGGGAGGTTGGTTTGTGTGAAGGTCTGGGCTGCGTCCACAATTCTCTGCAATTTCTTGCGGTCTTGGGTGGAGCTGTTCCCAAACCAAGCTGTGATGCATCCCGGTAAAAGCAGGAGAGAGTGATGGAGAGGCAGAGAGAAGGCAGGGGAATGGGGTTGAGAGGGGAAAATAGATCCGGCATGATCAACTCGGGCGGCACGGTGGCGCAGCAGTAGAGTTGCTGCCTCACAGCGTCGGAGACCCGGGTTCCATCCCGACCACGGGTGCTGTCTGTGCGGAGTTTGTACGTTCTCCCCGTGACCATTTCTCCGGGTGCTCCAGTTTCCTCCAACACTCCAAAGACGTGCAGGTTTGTAGGTTAATGGCTTCTGTAAATTGTAAATTGTCCCTAGTGTGTGTAGGATAGTGTTAAAGTGCAGGGATCGCTGGTCGGTGCGGACTCGGTGGGCCGAAGGGCCTGTTTCCGCGCTGTATCTCCAAAGTCTAATGTAAACGCATCCTTTGCGGGCAAGGGTGGTGGGGAGATTTACACACGGGGTGTTTATTTTACTAATTAGTTTAGTTTAGAGATACAGTGCAGAAACAGGCCCTTCGGCCCACCGGGTCCGCGCCGACCAGCGATCCCCGCACACTTACACTATCCTACACCCACTAGGGACAATTTACATGCACACCAAGCCAATTAACCTACAAACCTGGACGTCTTTGGAGTGTGGGAGGAAACCGAAGATCTCGGAGAAAACCCACGCAGGTCACGGGGAGAACGTACAAACTCCGTAAAGACGGCGCCCGTAGTCTCCGGCGCTGTGCGGCAGCAACTCTACCGCTGCAACACCGTGATATTCAGAGTAACTTCTGGTCCATGAGTAACGTACCTGTTGCAGCCTCTCGGTGAAACAGTTGTCGATGATGGACTGATTCTTCAGGAGGTTGGACAGGCAAAGCAGAAACGGGCCTGTGTGAGATAGCATGGAGAACATTTCAATCAGGATATTGGAAGAGGCTTAGAACCACAAGTGTGTGTTAACTGGGAATGTGTCCCTGATCCCTCTCCATCTCCCTCCCTCTCCCTCTCCATCTCCCTCCCTCCCTCTCCATCTCCCTCCCTCCCTCCCTCCCTCCCTCCCTCCCTCCCTCTCTCTCTCTCTCTCTCCCTCCCTCCTTCCCTCCCTCCCTGCCCTTCGAGCCAGCACCGCCATTCAATGTGATCATGGCTGATCATCCACAATCAGTACCCCGTTCCTGCCTTCTTCCCATACCCCCTGACTCCGCTATCTTTAAGAGTTCTATCTAGCTCTCTCTTGAAAGCATCCATTCCTTCTCTCCTGAGATGCTGCCTGACCTGCTGAGTTACTCCAGCATTTTGTGAAATAAATACCTTCCAGAGAATTGGCCTCCACTGCGTTCTAAGGCAGTGGAGGCCAATTAACTCTTTTCCCTATGAACTATTTTCTATTAAATCTTTTCCCCTTCACCTTGAACCTATGTCCTCTGGTCCTCGATTCCCCTACTCTGGGCAAGAGACCCTGTGCATCTACCCGATCTATTCCTCTCATGATTTTGTACACCTCTACAAGATCTCCCCTCATCCTCCTGCACTCCATGGAATGGAGACCCAGAGTCCAGAGTCTATGTTCGGTGTAAGCCAGTATCTGCAGTTCCTTCCTGCACACTTCCTTACTGGGAGCTGTGTGGAGATGGCTGGTCACGGCCTGTGTTGTGTGAGAACATAGGAAGCTTCCTTCAGTGTTGCTGCAGACACCATGGGCACCGCAGGGCTGTTGCAAACACTCATCGACATCTGCAGTGAGCAGGAGACACCATCATAGAGCATAGAAACAGCACAGGCACAAAATGCCTGAGTAACTCAGCGGGTCAGGCAGCATCTCTGGAGAGACAAAATGGATGCCGTTTCAGGTCGAGACCCTTCTTTAGACTGACAGTCAGGGGAGAGATGTCACCCATTCCTTCTCTCCAGAGATGCTGCCAGTCCCGCTGAGTTACTCTAGTGATTTTAACCAGCATCTGCAGTTCTTTCCCAAACATACAACAGTACAGCTAGGGTTGCCAACTTCCTCACTCCCAAATAAAGGACAAGGTGACGTCACCGCCCCACGTGACCTCACCCAGCCAGCGGCCACGTGCTCCCGCTCCTCCAATGGTGGCCGCCCGGGCCGGGAGGCGGGTTGCTACGCAACCTCCGTCAGGCAGCACCCGGGCCTACACTGTCCGGGTCTACAGCGGCTTCCGGGCTACAGTGTCTGGGTCTACAGTGTCCGGGCCTCCAGTGTCCGGGCCTACAGTGTCCGGGCCTACAGTGTCCGGGCCTATAGTGTCCGGGCCTACAGTGTCCGGGCCTATAGTGTCCGGGCCTACAGTGTCCGGGTCTACAGTGTCCGGGCCTACACTGTCTGGGTCTACAGTGTCCGGGCCTACAGTGTCTGGGTCTACAGTGTCCGGGCCTCCAGTGTCCGGGCCTACAGTGTCCGGGCCCACAGCATCCGGGCCTATAGTGTCCGGGCCTACAGTGTCCGGGTCTACAGTGTCTGGGCCTACAGCGCCGTCCGGGCCTAATACGGGACAAGGGCGGTCCCGTACGGGACAAACCACTTTAGCACAAAATACGGGATGTCCCGGCTGATACAGGACAGTTGGCAACCCTAAGTACAGCACAGGAACAGGCCCTTCGGCCCACAATGTCTGTGCCGAACACAATGCCAAGTTCAACTAATCTTCTGTTCCTGCACCTGATCCATGTCCTTCCATTCCCTGCACGATCTAAAAGTTTCTTAAACACCACTATGACATCTGCCTCCACTACCACCCCTGACAGCACGTTCTGGGCACCCACCACCCTCTGTGTAAAAAGCTTCTCCTGCAAATCTCCTTTAAACTCCGCCTCTCTCACCTTAAAGCTGTGTCCTTTTAGGGAGTTATGGAATTGGACCCCACTACACATCAGTACCTTGTCATTAAGTTCATAAGTTGATAAGCTCAAAAGTGATAGGAGCAGAATGAGGCCATTCAGCCCATCTAGTCTACTCCGCCCTTCAATCATGGCTGGTCTATCTCTCCCTCCTAACCCCATTCTCCTGCCTTCTCCCCATAACCCCTGACAACCGCACTAATCCAGAATCTATCTATCTCTGCCTTAAAAACACCCACTGACTTGGCCTCCACAGCCTTGTGTGGCAATGAGTTCCACAGATTCACCACCCTCTGACTAAAGAAATTCCTCCTCATCTCCTTCCTAAAGGAACGTCCTTTTATTCTGTATCTGTGACCTCTAGTCCTAGACTCTCCCACTAGTGGAAACATCCTCTCCACATCCAACTACATATTTCCTCCTTACATTTGACCCCCGGAAGTGCAACACCTCACACTTGTCCATTTGCCAATCCTCCTCCTGTTTCCGATCCATTTCTTGCTGCTTTCTTTGACAGTCTTCCTCTGTCTGCAAAGCAACACTTCCAATTCTGGTGTCGCCTACAAACTTACCAACCGACCCATCTACGTTTATGTCCAGCACAAGAAAGGCATGATTAGTCAGGGCGTCAAAGGTTACGGGGAGAAGGCCGGAGAATGGCTTCAGGAGGGGAAGATACATCAGCCATGATTGAATGGTCATAAGCGATAGGAGCAGAATTAGGCCATTCGGCCCATCAAGTCAACTCCGCCATTCAATCATGGCTAAATCTATCTCAGGCCCTAGAGAGGAGGGTGGGCCTACAGAGACTGTTTCAGGGCCACAGGCCTTGAAGAGGAGGTTGGGCCTACAGGGCCTGCCTCCGGCCCACAGGCCTTGGAGAGGAGGTTGGGCCTACAGGGCCTGCCTCTGGCCCACAGGCCTTGGAGAGGAGGTTGGGCCTACAGGGCCTGCCTCCAGCCCACAGGCTCTGGAGAGGAGGTTGGGCCTACAGGGCCTGCCTCCGGCCCACAGGCCTTGGAGTGGAGGTTGGGCCTACTGAGGCTTTTCAGGGCCACAGGCTCTGGAGAGGAGATTGGGCCTACAGGGCCTGCCTCCGTCCCACAGGCTCTGGAGAGGAGGTTGGGCCTACCGAGGCTGACGTAGCTCCACAGGCCCAGGGGAGGAGTGAAACAGTGTCTGACCGGTCTCCTTACCTTGGCAGCCAGCGCCGTAGCCAGTAAAGTTGGTCTCGCCAGACAGCCGGGCGAAGCCAGGGTGGCAGAGGCAGAGGAACCCTCCCGCGGTGTTGTGGCAGCTAGCGTGGGGACCACAGATAGTTTTAACCGTGCGACATTCATTGTAATCTGCAACGGGACAGTGGAGACCATCTCACAACAGATCTGGTAATACTATACATAAATATAACTGGATGGTCTACCTGCCAAGACCCACCTGATCTCCCGGTTGCCAAACACTTTAATTTAGGGTTAAACTGTCTCGTATTAGCCGGGACATCCCGTATATTGGGCTAAATTTGTTGGTCCTGTACGGGACCGCCCTTGTCCCGCATTAGGCCCGGGGGGTTAGTTTAGTTTAGAGATACATCGCGGAAACAGGCCCTTCGGCCCACCGGGTCCGTGCCGCCCAGCAATCCCCGCACACTAACACTATCCTCCACCCACTGAGGACAATTTTTACATTTTCCCAGCCAATTAACCTACAAACCTGCACGTCTTTGGAGTGTGGGGGGAAACCGAAGATCTCGGAGAAAACCCACGCAGGTCACGGGGAGAACGTACAAACTCCGTACAGACGGCGCCCGTAGTCGGGATGGAACACGGGTCTCCGGCGCTGCGTTCGCTGTAAGGCGGCAACTCTACCGCCGCGCCACCGTGACCGCGCCAGAGACACGGGTTGTAACGAGGGTGGGGTGAGGATGTGGGGGAGGGTGGGGGAGGAGGGGGATACCTTTACACGTGGAGACCGCAGCACTGGCGAACCTTTTGTCTCCGGACTCTGAGTAAAATCCCGCCTTGCAGGTGCAGTAGGAGGGCCCGTGGCACACGGCGTGGGGCCCACAGAACGCACAGTTGCCCGTCACTGTAAAGGAAGAAAGAGCCATCACCGCGGCGACAGGGACGAGCTTAGCACGATCGGCACGCCCCCAACAACTCTCCCCAACTCCTACAGATGCACCGGGGAAAGCATTTTATCAGGATGTGTCACAGCACGGTTTGGGAACGGCTCCACCCAAGACCGCAAGGAACTGCAGAGAGTTGTGGACGCAGCCCAGACCATCGCACAAACCAACCTCCCTTCCATTGACTCCATCGACACCTCACGCTGCCTCGGCAAGGCCAGCAGCATCATCAAGGACCAGTCTCACCCCGGCCACTCCCTCTTCTCCCCTCTCCCATCGGGCAAGAGGTACAGAAGTGTGAAAACGCACACCTCCAGATTCAGGGGCAGTTTCTTCCCGGCTGTTATCAGGCAACTGAACCATCCTCCCACAACCAGAGAGCAGTGCTGAACTACTATCGACCTCATTGGTGACCCTCGGACTATCCTTGATCGGACTTTGCTGGCTTTACCTTGCACTAAACGTTATTCCCTTATCCTGTATCGGTACACTGTGGACGGCTCGATTGTAATCATGTATTGTCTTTCCACTGGCTGGATAGCACGCGACAAAAGCTTTTCACTGTACCTCGGTACACGTGACATTAAAAAATAAACTAAACTAAAACTAGAGTCCCAGCCTCCACGACCTCCTCTGGCAGCTTGTTCCGTACTCCCACCACCCTCTGTGTGGAAAGGTTACCCCTCGGGTTCCTATTACATCTCTCGCCCCCTCACCTATCCAGGCAATGTTACACCCCTCACACACACCCCTCACCCCTCACCCCTCACCTCTCGCCTCTTGCACACACCACGCCCCTTATCCACACACACACACACACACACACACAAACTCACACAAATACGCACACACACACAGGGCCTTGGTGAGACCGCACCTGGAGTATTGTGTGCAATTTTGGTCTCCTAATCTGAGGAAAGACGTTCTTGCCATAGAGGGAGTACAGAGAAGGTTCACCAGATTGATTCCTGGGATGGCGGGACTTTCATATGAGGAAAGACTGGATAGACTGGGCTTGTACTCGCTGGAATTTAGAAGACTGAGGGGGGATCTTATAGAAACATATAAAATTCTTAAGGGGTTGGAGAGGCTAGATGCGGGAAGATTGTTCCCGATGTTGGGGGAGTCCAGAACCAGGGGTCCCAGCTTAAGGATAAGGGGGAAGTCTTTTAGGACCGAGATGAGAAAACATTTCTTCACACAGAGAGTGGTGAGTCTGTGGAATTCTCTGCCACAGAAGGTAGTTGAGGCCAGTTCATTGGCTATATTTAAGAGGGAGTTAGATGTGGCCCTTGTGGCTAAAGGGATCAGGGGGTATGGAGAGAAGGCAGGTACAGGTTACTGAGCTGGATGATCAGCCATGATCATATTGAATGGCGGTGCAGGCTCGAAGGGCCGAATGGCCTACTCCTGCACCTATTTTCTATGTTTCTATGTTTCTCATACACACACGCGCGTTCTCACACATAGACACACATGCATTCTCACACACATACGCACACACACACACACACACGCATTCTCAAACACATACGCACTCGCACACAAACACAGCGTGCGCGTGCAATCACACACATACGTCCACACACAAACGTACACCTCACAGACACACACATACACATACAGACACTCACACACACACCCCACACACTAACACATTCACACACGCGTGCACTCACACACACACGTGCACACAATCACACACATGCACACACACGCAAACACACACCCCCACACACATGCCTGCGCGCACTCACACATGTACACGAATAAAGACATAAGTACATGCACATACACACACATGTGCACTAACACACACGCACGCACGCACACACACGCATACACACACACTCACATGTGCACTCACACACACGCACGCACGCACGCACACACACGCATACACACACACTCACATGTGCACTCACACACACGCACGCACACACACATGTGCACTCACACACGCACGCACACACACACGCACGCACACACACACACACACACACACACATGTGCACTCACACACAAACACACATACACACACACTCACATCCCAAGCCAACACTTGGGGCATTGAACTGGGTGATACTTGGAATGCGCACTTTTACCCACTTTTAGGGACTTAGGGCTTTTGCTTTGCACTGATATTATTTATTAATGATTCATTGTAATGTGTTTATTGTATTATCTATAAACACTGTGTTTACGGGGCTGTCGTACTGCTGCGAGTAAGAATGTGATTGTTGTGTTTCGTGTACGTATGACAATGAACAATCTTGCCTCTGGCCTCTTTATTCATGTTGTTGGCCAGTTGAAGTAACCTCCGTGGTCAGTATCGACAGTGATTTGCTGAGAATATTTACCTCACAAACCCAGGTCTTTGGAGTGTGGGAGGAAACCGGAGCGCCCGGAGAAAACCCACGCAGGTCACGGGGAGAACGTGCAAACTCCGTACAGACAGCACGCCAAACTCAAGGTCTCTGGCGCCGTGAGGCAGCGACTCTACCGCTGCGCCAACGTGCCACCACTGGGGTGTCCTGGGAGAGAGGACTGGATATTGTTAGGAATCTAGTTCTGAGCTGCTACTATGATCTCAAGTCCAACTAAGACATAGAAACATAGAATATAGGTGCAGGAGGAGGCCATTCGTCCCTTCGAGCCAGCACCGCCATTCATTGTGATCATGGGTGATCATCCACAATCAATAACCCGTGCCTGCCTTCTCCCCATATCCCCTGTTTCCACTAGCCCCTAGAGCTCTATCTAACTCTCTTTTATATTCATCCAGTGAATTGGCCTCCACTGCCCTCTGTGGCAGAGAATTCCACAAATTCACAACTCTCTGGGTGAAAAGGTTTTTTCTCATCTCAGTTTTAAATGGCCACCCCTTTATTTTTAGACTGTGTGGCCCCTGGTTCTGGACTCCCCCAACATTGGGAAAATTTTTCCTGCATCTAGCGTGTCCAGTCTTTTTATAATTTTATACGTCTCTATAAGATCCCCTCTCATCCTTCTAAACTCCAGTGAATACAAGCCCAGTCTTTCCAATCTTTCCTCATTTGACAGTCCCGCCATCCCGAGGATTAACCTCGTGAACCTATGCTGCACTGCCTCAATAGCAAGGACGTCCTTCCTCAAATTAGGAGACCAAAACTGCACACAATACTCCAGACGCGGTCTCACCAGGGCCCTATACAATTGCAGAAGGACCTCTTTACTCCTGTACTCAAATCCTCTCATAAACTTTGGCCTATGCAATCTCCCGGTTGCCAAGCACTTTAACTCCCCCTCCCACTCCCAGTCTGACCTTTCTGTCCTGGGCCTCCTCCATTGTCAGAGTGAGGCACAAACACAAATTGGAGGAACAGCACCTCATATTTCGCTTGGGCAGCTTACACCCCAGCGGTATGAACATTGACATCTCTAACTTCAAGTAACCCTTGCATTCCATCTCTGACTCCGTCCCTCCCCCAACCCTAGTCATCGTACTAGTTTCACTGTCGTCCTGTTGAGTTTCACTGCCTGTATCACTCGTTATCTCTACCCCACAGCCAACAATGGATCCTTGTGGGCTCCACCCTTCCTTGATCATTGTTGCTTTTTAGCATATCTTTCATTCATTTGTCCTATATCTCCCGTCTCCCTCTCCCCTGATTTTCAATCTGAAGAAGGGGCTCAACCTTAAAAGTCACCCATTCCTTCTCTCCAGAGACGCTGCCTGTCCCACTGAGTTACTCCAGCTTCTTGGCTCAAACTGCGATGAGAGGCCTCTCCCATCGGGCAAGAGGTACAGAAGTGTGAAAACGCACACCTCCAGATTCAGGGACAGTTTCTTCCGGGCTGTTATCAGGTAACTGAACCATCCTACCACAACCAGAGAGCAGTGCTGAACTACTGTCTACCTCATTGGTGACCCTCGGACTATCCTTGATCGGACTTTGCTGGCTTTACCTTGCACTGAACGTCATTCCCTTATCATGTACCTGCTCACTGTGGACGGCTCGATTGTAATCATGTGTTGTCTTTCCGCTGACCGGTTAGCACGCAACAAAAGCTTTTCACTGTACCTCGGTACACGTGACAATAAACTAAACTGAACTACTTTAGTTTAGTTTAGTTTAGAGACACAGCGCGGAAACAGGCCCTTCGGCAAAACCGAGTCCGCACCGACCAGCGATCCCCGCATACTAACACTATCCTACACACACTAGGGCCAATGTACATTTATAGCAAGCCAATTAACCGACAAACCTGCACGTCTTTGGTGTGTGGGAAGAAAAAACTGGAGATCTCGGAGAAAACCCGCCCTGGTCACGTACAAACTCCGTACAGACAGCGCCCGTGGTTGGGATGGAACCCGGCTCTCCGGCGCTGTGAGGCAGCAACTCTACCGCTGCGCCACCGTGCCGCAAGTTTAATATTCACAGAGGAGAAAGTGTGAACTTACCGGCAGAGTTGGGTGGATGTGCCAACGATTCCTGGTACCACACACTGCACACGCACACACCTGGCACGGAGCAACGGGGGACATGTTAATCACTGCAGGTACGACGCACCTGCTGGGCAGGACTGTCATGAAATCAGTCCGCACTGACCAGCGCTGCTGTTCCAGCGGTCACCCGCTCACACACCAGTTCTATAGACAATAGACAATAGGTGCAGGACGAGGCCATTTGGCCCTTCGAGCCAGTGCCACCATTCAATGTGATCATGGCTGATCATTCTCAATCATCGTGTGGCTGCGGCTAACGGCTGCGGCTAACGGCTGCGGCTAACGGCTGCGGCTAACGGCTGCGGCTCGCTGGCAGTCGGTTTGTCTTTTTTCCTTTTTTTTTGTTTGTGTGTCGGTGTTGGGATGGTTTTTGTTTCTGTTTTTGGCTGTGTATGTGTGGGGTGGGGGAAACATTTCTTTTATTAGGTCTCTTCCCCGGGGCGCAGCTCGGCCGCGGGGCCTTCCATCGCCCGGCGCGGCTCGGCCGCTGGACTTAACATCGCCGGCGCTGCTCGGCCGCGGGACGTTTCAGTGCCCGGCGCGGCTCGGCCGCAGGACGTTTCAGTGCCCGGTGCGGCTCGGCCGCGGGACGTTTCAGTGCCCGGCGCGGCTCGGCCGCGGGGCCTTCCATCCCCTTGCGGGGGCTGTGCGAGTCGGTCGCCTCGGTAGGGGTCGAGCTGCCTGTCCGTGGGCGTGGGGGGAAGAGAGTGGAAGTTTTGTTGCCTTCCATCACAGTGAGGGGGTGTTTGGAGTCACTGTGATGGATGTTTGTGTTGGGGTCGGGTGTCCTGTGTTCTTTTATTTTTTGTTGTGTTTTGTGACTGCTGTAATTTCGTTCGGTATCTGTACCGAATGACAATAAAGTTCTGTAACCTATGTTATCCCACGTTCTCATCCACTCCCTACACACTGGGGGGCGATTTACAGAGGGACGATTAACCTACAAACACGCGGGTCTTTTGGAATGTGGGAGGAAGCCGGAGCACCCGGAGAAAACCCACGCAGGTCACGGGGAGAACGTGCAAACTCCGCACAGACAGCACCTGTAGTCAGGATCGAACCCGGGTCTCTGGCGCTGTGAGGCAGCAACTCTACCGCTGCGCCACCGTGCCGATCCAAAGGACAGGTCTTGAGATACCTCCAGGGGGACTGTGCAGTTGGGATGTACAGCATCACAGATCTGCAGCATCTCTGTGACACCTCTCTCCACAAACAGCACCGGCCGCAATGGTGCAAGGCACAGGGCCAAACAGTGGACAGCGTAGGTTTAGAGGAATACTAGATCAAGTGGACCCGTTGGGCCCAAACCTCTCCTGCATTGGTGCAGCACACTCTCCTCAACCACCCCCCCTCTCCCCTCTCCCTCCCTCCCCTCCCCATCCCTCTCCCCTCCTCCCTCCCCCACTCTCCCCCTCCCTCCTCCTTTCCCTCCCCCTCTCCTCCCTCCCCCTCCCCCACCCCCTCCCTGCTCCCCTCCCCTCCAACCCTCCCCCCCATCGTCCCCCTCCCTCCCCCTCCCCTCCCCCTTCCCTCCCCTCCCCTCTCCCCTCCTCCCTCCCCCCCTCTCCCCCTCCCCTCCCACCCTCCCCCCCATCGTCCCCCTCCATCCTCCCCCTCCCTCCCCCTTCCTCCCCCTCCAGCCCCCCACGCCTCCCCCACAACCCCCCTTATCCTCTCTCCTCCCCCTCCCCCTCCCCCACCCTCCTCTCTCCCACCCCCTCCCTCCTCCCTCCCCCTCCCCCTTCCCTCCCCTCCATCCCCCTCCTTCCCGAGGAAATATATTTAAACTTTAAAATGTGAATAACTTTAAAAATATAACCCCGATTTCAATGAAACTTCTTCCATTAGCACCAAAGGGACGACGGTGAGTAAGGTGGGCCTAACATTGTCGTGCTATCGTGTACCGTTTTGGTTATAGTTCAGGGACAAACAAACAAACAAACAAGAGTTTTAGTATATAGATGGGCCAAACGCTAGTAGATGGGACTAGTGTGAATGGGGCATGTTGGCCGGAGTGGGCAAGTGGGGCGGAAGAGCCTGTTTCCACGTTGTATGACTTTAAATAAAATAGTTTGGGGAAAGAAAATGGACTTTTGAGAGATTATAACGAGAAGATTTGAGTATCGGAGTAAAGAGGTCCTTCTGCAGTTGTACAGGTGAGACCACATCTGGAGTATTGTGTGGAGTTTTGGTCCCTTAGTTTGAGGAAGGACGTCCTTGCTATTGAGGCAGTGCAGCGTAGGTTCACCAGGTTAATCCCCGGGATGGCGGGACTGTCGTATGAGGAAAGATTGGAAAGACTGGGCTTGTATTCACTGGAGTTTAGGAGGATGAGAGAGGATCTTATAGAGATGTATAAAATCATAAAAGGACTGGACAAGCTAGATGCAGGAAAAATGTTCCCAATGTTGGGGGAGTCCAGAACCAGGGGCCACACATTCTAAGAATAAAGGGGAGGCCATTTAAAACTGAGGTGAGAAGAAACATTTTCACCCAGAGAGTTGTGACTTTGTGGAATTCTCTGCCACAGAGGGCAGTGGAGGCCAATTCACTGGATGACTTTAAAAGAGAGTTAGATAGAGCTCTAGGGGCTAGTGGAATCAAGGGATATGGGGAGTAGGCAGGCACAGGTTACTGATTGTGGACGATCAGCCGTGATCACATTGAATGGCGGTGCTGGCGCGAAGGGCCAAATAGCCTCCTCCTGCACCTATTGTCTGTGTTTCTGTGTGTCTCTGATAAGTAAAACGTCAATGGCAGAGCGTGGACTTACCCAGGAAAGTCAAGTAACTGCTCAGCATCTCTCCCTCTCTCGTCTCCTCACCGCCAGCACGACAATAACTCCACCAGCGCCACTGATCTCTATAGGCCTTTTGAAAAGAATCACATCAGTTTTTTTCACGATGTTATTGTATTGGGTCACCTCAAAGGCAAAAAGAAACATTTGGCTACAGCGTCACCTGTCCGTGTTCTCCAGAGATGCTGACCGACCCGCTGAGTTACTCCATCTTTTTGTGTCTATCTTCGGTTTAAACCAGCATCTGCAGTTCCTTCCTGCAACACCACCTATTCCTTCCCTCCAGAGATGCTGCCTGATCTGGTGGTGAGTTACTCCAGTGCTTTTTGTGTCTCTGGGAAGAACCAGCATCTGCAGTTGCTTTTTGTTACCCTGTCGTTAACTCTGCTTCTCCTCCCGTTTCTCTCCTCTACGTGTTGGAAGGAGGGTCTCGACCCAAAATGTCACCCATTCCTTCTCTCCAGAGACGCTGTCCTGACCCGCTGAGTTACTCCAGCATTTTGTGCCTGCCCTCTCTCCTCTCTGTGTCTGACACAAACAGATGCTGTTTACACCCAGTATCGCAGTCTGAAGAAGGGTCCCGACCCAAACCCTCTCACATTCATTTCTTCCCTGCCTGTGGTCACCTGTGGCCGGCCCCCTGATTACTCCTGGTCTTTTCTTGCTTCCAGTTACACCCCACCTCCCACCCACCCCCCCCCCCCCCGCACCCCTCCAACCCAGCAATCAGTCTGAAGAAGGGTCCCGACCCGAAACGTCACCTATCCATGTCCTCCAGAGATGCTGCCTGACCCGCTGAGTTACTCCAGCACTCTGTGAAGCGTCACCTATCCATGTCCTCCACAGATGCTGCCTGACCCGCTGAGTTACTCCAGCACTCTGTGAAACGTCACCTATCCATGTTCTCCAGAGATGCAATACAATACATCATTATTGTCATTGTACAGGGGTACAACGAGATTGGGAATGCACCTCCCATACGATGCAATAATTTAATTAGCTAGTCAGTAATAATTTAAACAACAACAACCCAACGAAACAGATGCTGCCTGACCCGCTGAGTTACTCCAGCACTCTGTGAAACGTCACCTATCCATGTTCTCCACAGATGCTGCCTGACCCGCTGAGTTACTCCAGCACTGTGTCGAACACGACAAATACGTACCCTTGAATGCCGGCGTGGCGTGGCGATCATTGACTGGCATTATAGGGAGTAACGTCGAGCGGGATTGTCCACATCTGCAACATCGACAGTTGCAGACGACTCGATCTCGAACCTGAATACGGAAACGCTGCTGTGATTGTGGTCAGGCTAGAGGGTGTGGCGTCTCACAGCACAATATGTGGTTTGCAGCAGTCTTTCGTTGCAAGTGAACCCTCGCGACTGGGCAGAAGTTTGGGAGGCTGTCCTCTCTCTGTGAAATATTTAGAAATCAAACGTGCAAAGGGACTCGGGATTCCCACAAAGTTATTCCTTGGGGGCGGCAGCGGTCGAGTTGCTGCCTCACAGCGCCGGAGACCCGGGTTCCATCCCGACTACGGGCGCTGTCTGTACGGAGTTTGTACGTTCTCCCCGTGACATGCGTGGGTTTTCTCCGGGTGCTCCGGTTTCCTCCCACACTCCAAAGACGTACAGCTTTGTAGATTAATCGGTGTGTATAAATTGACCCTGGTGTGTAGGATAAGAAAATAACTGCAGATGCTGGTACAAATCGAAGGTATTTATTCACAAAATGCTGGAGTAACTCAGCAGGTCAGGCAGCATCTCAGGAGAGAAGGAATGGGTGACGTTTCGGGTCGAGACCCTTCTTCAATCTGAGTGACCCTGCAACCTCACAGCTCACAGCTCACTACCACCCAGCTTTGTATCATCTGCAAATTTGCTAATGGTACTTTTAATCCCTTCATCCAAATCTGAGTAGACTTGATGCTCTTGTGAACTTCACGGAACTCAAGTCAAGTCAAGTCAATTTTATTTGTATAGCACATTTAAACACAACCCACGTTGACCAAACTGCTGTACATCAGTTCAGGTACTAAGAAACGAACATACAATGCCACACAAACATAACAGCACATACATAAACAGTTCACAGCGCCCCCTCAGAGGGCCTCAAACGCTAGGGAGTAGAAATAGGTTTTGAGCCTGGACTTAAAGGAGTGGATGGAGGGGGCAGTTCTGATGGGGAGAGGGATGCTGTTCTACAGTCTAGGAGCTGCAACCGCAAAAGCGCGGTCACCCCTGAGCTTAAGCCTAGACCGCGGGATAGTCAGTAGCCCCAAGTCGGCCGACCTGAGGGACCTGGAGATAGAGTGGTGGGTTAGAAGAGTTTTGATATGGGGGGGGGGCTTTGTATGTGAATAGGAGGAGCTTGAAGTTGATTCTGTACTGTACTGGGAGCCAGTGGAGAGAGGCCGGAACTGGGTCTCTGCACATCCCTCTGCAACTGGAAGCTCTCTGGTCAGCTACCTTCAGCCAGACTGAAGAAGGGCCTCGACCCGAAACGTCACCCGTTCCTTCTCTCCAGAGATGCTGCCTGACCCGCTGAGTTACTCCAGCGTTTTTTTCTCCGCAATTTTCACTCCAGCAATCCAGCCTCCAGGACATTCTTTTGGGAAGGAGATGAGGAGGAATTTCTTCAGTCAGAGGGTGCTTCTAGAACGTTCGAGTTTCTTGCCCCGGGGGGAAATTTCCAGAATCCCGACACGACTCAAGACAAGACCGCGCGCACAGAACTCTTCAGAAGTCGGGAATGTCACCCTGGGGCCTGGGTTTGGCGGGGAGGGGGCGGGTGGGGTGGACTTTCTGTCAGCATGTTTAGCCACATCCCACCTCGAAATGCTGCCTCCCCGAATCAGTGGCTTCAAACGCCAGCACTGCCACCCCCCCCCCCCCACTCTTGAGGCAACGTCGCTTGGGAACTCTACCCCCCCCTCCCCATCCCCCCCCCCCCCCTCTGCCACACCCTGCCCACATCCTCTTCCTGTTTGCAGAACAGCTGCAAGCGGGCGGCAACATAGAAACGTAGACAATAGGTGCAGGAGGAGGCCATTCAGCCCTTCGAGCCTGTACGCGCTGCCATTCATTGTGATCATGTAACCCGTGCCTGCCTTCTCCCCATATCCCTTGATTCCGCTAGCCCCTAGAGCTCTATCTAACTCTTTTAAATTCATCCAGTGAATCGGCCTCCACGGCCCTCTGTGGCAGACAATTCCACAGATTCACAACTCTCTGGGTGAAAAAGTTTCTTCTCACCTCAGTTTTAAATGGCCTCCCCTTTATTCTTAGACTGTGTGGCCCCTGGTTCTGGACTCGTCATGTTCCAGACAATCTAATCAGCCACCCGCTGCCTTGCAGTGCTAGAGACTCTGGGTGCTGTCTGCCTGTGTGTGTGTGTGTGTGTGTGTGCGCGCGTGTGTGTGTGGTATGTGTGTGTGTGGTGTGTGTGTGTGTGTGGTGTATTTGTGTGTGGTGTGTGTGTGTGTGGTGTATTTGTGTGTGGTGTGTGTGGTGTTTGTGTGTGCGTGCGTGTGTGTGTGTGTGTGGAGTTTGCACGTTGTCCCTGAGTGACCAGGTGGGTTTACTCCAGGTGCTCCTGCCTCCTCCCACATCCCAAAGACGTGCGGGTTGGTGGGTTGAATATTCCCAGCAATCACTGCCGATATATGAGCAAAGATGCAAAAGTGTTTCATTGTCAAATGGACTGAAAACACAACAATGGAATTCCTACTTGCACGTCAGCCCTGCAAATACAGTGATTATTGACAAGACCACGTGGGTTTCCACTGGGTGCTCCGGTTTCTTTCTTTTCTTTAGACAGCGCGGAAACAGGCCCTTCGGCCCACCTAATGTACACCGATCATTGATCACCCATTTCCTCCCACATCCTAAAGACGTGCGGGTTTGTAGACAATAGACAATAGACAATAGGTGCCACAGGAGGAGGCCATTCGGCCCTTTGAGCCAGCACCGCCATTCAATGTGATCATGGCTGAACATTCTCAATCAGTACCCCGTTCCTGCCTTCTCCCCATACCCCCTGACTTCGCTATCCTTAAGAGCTCTATCTGGCTCTCTCTCTTGAATGCATTCAGAGAATTGGCCTCCACTGCCTTCTGAGGCAGAGAATTCCACAGATTTACGACTCTCTGACTGAAAAAGGTTTTCCTCATCTCCGTTCTAAATGGCCGACCCCTTATTCTTAAACTGTGTGGCCCCTGGTTCCGGACTCCCCCAACATTGGGAATATGTTTCCTGCCTCTAACGTGTCCAACCCCTTAATAATCTTATACGTTTCGATAAGATCCCCTCTCATCCTTCTAAATTCCAGTGTATACAAGCCTAGTCGCTCCAGTCTTTCAACATAGGTTCATTATCCCTCTGCAAACTGCCCCCAGTGTGTCGGGGGTGGATGCACATGTGGGACAACATAGAACTAGTGTGAACTGGTGATCGATGGTCACCAGTGATCACTCCGCACATTAACACTGTCCTATACACACTCCTCCTGCACCTATTTTCAATGCTTGCCTGCAGTCCGTCTGTCTTTTGTGTTTTTTGTTGTTTTTGTCTGAATTGTAGTTTTAATATGATGTAGTGTTGTATGTTATGTTTTGGGGGGGGGGGTGGGAAGGAACGGGAACTGTAACATCTCTCCCGAACGGAGACGCGACCTTTGTTTCTGTGTTGTGTCTCCGTTCCCGTTGCGGCCTCCCACCGGCCATGCACCTGGGACCACCTGGGGCTCTGGTTCGCAGAGCCCGCGGCCCGTACTCACCACCTGCGGCGCTGGCTGCCTGCGGATGCTGCGGGAACGGCTGCGATTCGTCTCCGGAGGCTCCGGCGCGGGCCGCGTGGACGTCGGAAGCCCGCAGGCCCCTGGATGGGGGCCGACATCGGGAGCTCCGGCAGCGGCAGCGGCAGAGTGTTCGCCCGCCCCGAATCGCGGGGCTTGGGTCGGCCCGCCACGGACCTTTCACCGTCCAGCGCGGCCTGAAATAGGCTGTGGACCTTTCACCGCCCAGCGGGGGCTTCAATATCGGGAGCCCCGACCGCCCCGACGTGGCAACTCCAACAGCCTGACCGCGGGAGAAGACGGCAGGGAAGAGAAAAAGACATTTTTGGCCTTCCATCACAGTGAGGAGGGACTGGAGGAGACTCACTGTGATGGATGTTTCTTTTTGTTTGGTGTTAGTGTGTGATTGTATGTGTTATTGCATTTTTATTGATTAATCTTATTGGTCTTATTGTTTAACTGTGGGTAATGTTTCATTTCACTACACATTTATGTGGATGTAACAAATAAACCACTATTGACTATTGACATTGTGGGCCGCAGGTCCTGTTCCTGAGCTGCACTGTTCTATGTTCTCAGTTCTACGTTTGTGTACCTTGGGTAACGGTGCCATCGGATAAATGGGTCCCTTTCGGAATGGCAGGCAGTGACCAGTGGGGGTACCGCAAGGTTCGGTGCTGGGACCCCAGCTATTTACGATATACATTAATGACTTAGACGAAGGGATTAAAAGTACCATTAGCAAATTTGCAGATGATACTAAGCTGGGGGGTAGTGTGAATTGTGAGGAAGATGCAATAAGGCTGCAGGGTGACTTGGACAGGTTGTGTGAGTGGGCGGATACATGGCAGATGCAGTTTAAGTGTGAGGTTATTCACTTTGGAAGTAAGAATAGAAAGGCAGATTATTATCTGAATGGTGTCAAGTTAGGAGGAGGGGGAGTTCAACGAGATCTGGGTGTCCTAGTGCATCAGTCAATGAAAGGAAGCATGCAGGTACAGCAGGCAGTGAAGAAAGCCAATGGAATGTTGGCCTTCGTAACAAGAGGAGTTGAGTATAGGAGCAAAGATGTCCTTCTACAGTTGTACCGGGCCCTGGTGAGACCGCACCTGGAGTACTGTGTGCAGTTTTGGTCTCCAAATTTGAGGAAGGATATTCTTGATATGGATGGCGTGCAGCGTAGGTTCACTAGGTTAATTCCCGGAATGGCGGGACTGTCGTATGTTGAAAGGCTGGAGCGATTGGGCTTGTATACACTGGAATTTAGAAGGATGAGGGGGATCTTATTGAAACATATAAGATAATTAGGGGATTGGATACATTAGAGGCAGGAAACATGTTCCCAATGTTGGGGGAGTCCAGAACAAGGGGCCACAGTTTAAGAATAAGGGGTAGGCCATTTAGAACGGAGATGAGGAAGAACTTTTTCAGTCAGAGAGTGGTGAAGGTGTGGAATTCTCTGCCTAGGCCAGTTCGTTGGATGCTTTCAAGAGAGAGCTGGATAGAGCTCTTAAGGATAGCGGAGTGAGGGGGTATGGGGGAGAAGGCAGGAACAGGGTACTGATTGAGAGTGATCAGCCATGATCGCATTGAATGGCGGTGCTGGCTCGAAGGGCTGAATGGCCTACTCCTGCACCTATTGTCTATTGTCTATTGTTAATGGCTCAAGCCATCTTCGTGTGCCAAGGCTTGCGCGCGGCTCTTGCACAAGGGGGTGAGCATTGCCGAGGCTGCCATTTTCTTCCTCGTCCTCTGTGGTGGCGTTAGTGGCGGGTGCTGCCGCCCAGAGTGGAGGAGTGGGTGGGAGGGCTGTCGAGCGGGAGGTTGGGAGTGCAAGGCCTCGACGGGGGAGTAGGCCGCTGGAAGCCCTGCAGCAGCCTGGGGCTCGCTTGGACCGGGCGGCGCTCCAAGAGGCCTAGCACGTGGATTGGATGCAGCCTACAGCGGTGGAGGACACCACGGATAAACTTGGCCAGGCTGACCCTGCAATGTCGCCATGACAACGGGCCTTCACGCTCAGGTCAAGATCCCTGCACTTACAACAACTGGGACTTGAAAATGGCCCCAAACTGGAGACTCTACACTGTCTCACACTTGTACTACATCTGAGATGCTTATCTAAGATGTATGTAAGTGCTTGTGTATAATATTGTACCTGCGCTGTGTACAAAAATGAATTTCACTGTACCTCAGTACATGTGACAAATGAAGTACAGTACCATACCACAGGGTGGTGAATCTGTGGAATTATTTGCCACAGAAGGCTGTGGAGGCCAAGTCAGTGGATATATTTAAGGCAGAGATAGATAGATGTGTAGGAAAGCAAACTGCAGATGCTGGTTTAAATCGGAGATAGACACAAAATGCTGGAGTAACTCAGCGGGTCAGGCAGCATCTCGGGGAGAGAAGGAACGGGTGACGTTTCGGGCCGAGAGACCCCAAACTCGACCGCTGCACCCACCATGTCAGACTGAAAGGTTACGGGGAGAAGGCAAGAGAATGGGGTTTGAGAGGGAGAGATGGATCAGCCATGATTGAATGGCGGAGTAGACTCAATAGACAATAGGTGCAGGAGGAGGCCATTCAGCCCTTCGAGCCAGCACCGCCATTCAATGTGATCATGGCTGATCATTCTCAATCAGTACCCCGTTCCTGCCTTATCCCCATACCCCCTGACTCCGCTATCCTTAAGAGCTCTATCTAGCTCTCTCTTGAATGCATTCAGGGAATTGGCCTCCACTGCTTCTGAGGCAGAGAATTCCACAGATTCACAACTCTCTGACTGAAAAAGGTTTTCCTCATCTCCGTTCTAATGGCCTACCCCACATTCTTAAACTGTGGCCCCTGGTTCTGGACTCCCCCAACATTGGGAATCATGTTTCCTGCCTCTAACGTGTCCAACCCCTTAATAATCTTATAAGTTTCGATAAGATCTCCTCTCATCCTTCTAAATTCCAGTGTATACAAGCCTGGGCTGAATGGCCTAATTCTGCTCCTGGAACTTATGAATGTATGAATACCTTTAGTGGTATGAATACCTTCACCCTCACTATATTGACACAAAATGCCCCATTCCCCATTCCCACACTGACATTTCTGTCCTGGGCCTCCTCCATTGTCAGAGTGAGGCCAAACGCAAATTGGAGGAACAGCACCTCATATTTCACTTGGGCAGCTTACACCCCAGTGGCATATGAACATGACTTCTCTAACTTCAAGTAACCCTGGCATTCCCTCTCTCTCCATCCCCTCCCTACTCTAGTCAACGTACCAGTTTCACAATCTCCTGTAGAGTCTCATTGTCTGTAACTCATTTCCACCTAGGCCGCAGCTAACAATGTCCCGTTTCCTTTACCATTGTTACTTTTTTTGCATATCTTTCATCATTTGTTTTACATCTCTCTATTTCACCATCTCTATCGCTCGTTTTCCTCGCTCCTGACTCTGTCTGAAGAAGGGTCTCGACCCGAAACGTCACCCATTCCTTCTCTCCGGAGATGCTGCCCTGACCCGCTGAGTTACTCCAGCATTTTGTGTCTATCTTCACTCTCACCCCTCATTAACAGGGGAACCATCTCCGGTGATTCGCACTGGAGGTTGTTTTTATTTTTGAGCCACACATTGCCTTCCTTCCCCTTTTGTTTCACAGTTTTAAAATGTCATCAGAAGCTCTGTGGTCTTGTTCAGCAGATCCCCAGGTGGGAACTGAATCTTTCAATCTTTCACAAGCTGCTTGTGAACCCTGGTGTTGCTGTGGTGGGCAGGTCCTGCCATCTTGCAGTTGTACAGGGCCCTAGTGAGACCACACCTGGAGTACTGTGTGCAGTTTTGGTCTCCAAATTTGATGAAGGATATTCTTGCTATTGAGGGCGTGCAGCGTAGGTTTACTAGGTTAATGCCCGGAATGGCAGGACTGTCGTATGTTGAAAGACTGGAGCGACTAGGCTTGTATACACTGGAATTTAGAAGGGTGAGAGGGGATCTTATTGAAACATACAAGATTATTAAGGGGTTGGACACGTTAGAGGCAGGAAACATGTTCCCAATGTTGGGGTAGTCCAGAACAAGGGGCCACAGTTTAAGAATAAGGGGGTAGGGCCATTTAGATCAGAAATGAAGAAAAACTATTTCAGTCAGAGAGTTGTGAATCTGTGGAATTCTCTGCCTCAGAAGGCAGTGGAGGCCCAATTCTCTGAATGCATTCAAGAGAGAGCTAGATAGAGCTCTTAAGGATAGCGGAGTCAGGGGGTATGGGGAGAAGGCAGGAATGGGGTACTGATTGAGAATGATCAGCCATGATCATATTGAACGGCAGTGCTGGTGTGAAGGGCTGAATGGCCTCCTCCTGCACCTATTGTCTATTGTCTATTTTCTCCCACCACCAATGCCCCCCACCTGACCCCAGCCAAGGAGATACCACATGCCTGCCACTGTCTGTGGGCTTGGTGAGTCTGTGTACCACGTGTACATGGAGTGTGTGAGTCTGTGTACCACGTGTACATGGAGTGTGTGAGTCTGTGTACCACGTGTACATGGAGTGTGTGTGTGTGTTCCACGTGTACATGGAGTGTGTGTCTGTGTACCACGTGTACATGGAGTGTGTGAGTCTGTGTACCACGGTACATGGAGTGTGTGTCTGTGTACCACGTGTACATGGAGTGTGAGTCTGTGTACCACGTGTACATGGAGTGTGTGAGTCTGTGTACCACGTGTACATGGAGTGTGTGAGTCTGTGTACCACGTGTACATGGAGTGTGTGAGGTTACAGCCCTTGTTCCAATACCTAAAGGGGCTGCTCCTTGCCCTCTGGCTGCACTTCACCCCCACCGTCCCCATCTTGGCCACCCTGTGCGTGGGGGAGAGGGTGGGGGGGGCCGAGGATGTCCTGGTCGGGCTGCTCCTGGGCCTGGCCAAGATGGCCGTCCGCGAGTCACGGTGCCAAGCGGAAGAGGGCTCTGCCCGAGCCGGCTGCCCGCCCCGTTTCCGGGGTTACGTCCGCGACCGGGTGGGGTGAGAGAGGGACCAGGCACTGTCCACGGGCACCCTGGGGGTTTCCGGGACCGCTGGGGGTGGGGGGAGGGGGGGGGGGGAATGCATCCTTGACAAGGAGTGTAAGATAGTTGTATAATAGTTTATTGTTTGTCTTGTGTAATGGCGACAGGTTCTGTTGTGGTTTTATTGTGTTGTATATATTATTTTCATATTTGAATAAATATTTTTGATTAATTTAAAAAAAAGGAGATATCACAGGTCAATATTTGAGGACCTTACCAGGACTAGAGGGCCTGAACTACAGGGAGAGGTTGGGCAAGCTGGGACTCTATTCCCGGGAGGATCTTATCGAGGTTAGTTTTCGTTTACTTTGGTTTAGTTTTCAGCTTAGCTTCGTAAGTTCAGTTCAGCTTGGTGATGCAACGCAGAAGCAGGTCCTTCAGCCCAACGAGTCCGTGCCAACCAGCGATCCCCGCACACTAACACTATCCCACACACACTGGGGACAATTTACAATTTCACCGAAACTAATTATAGACAATAGACAAGAGACAATAGGTGCAGGAGGAGGCCGCTCGACCCTTCGAGCCAGCACCGCCATTCACCGTGATCATGGCTCATCATCCACCAGATCAGTACCCCCCGTTCCTGCCTTCACCCCACACCCCCTGACTCCGCTAGTATTAAGAGCTCCATCTAACTCTCTCCTGAGACTTAATTAACCTGTAAACCTGCACGTCTTTGGAGTGTGGGAGGAAACCGAAGCACCCGGAGAAAACCCACGCAGGTCACGGGAGAACGTGCAAACTCCGCACAGACAGCACCCGTAGTCAGGATGGAACCCGGGTCTCGGGCGCTGTGAGGCAGCAACTCTACCACTGTGCCACCGTGGTACAAAATCATGAAGTAATTTATCGAGTGAATGCAGAGTCTTTTACCCAGAGTACGGGAATCAAGTACCAGAGGACATAGGTTTAAGTTAAAAGGGGAAAGATTTAATAGAAACCTGAGGGGAAACTTGGCTTTGTATGAATGTAAATTGTCCCTAGTGGGTGTAGGATAGTGTTAGTGTGCGGGGGATCGCTGGTCGGCGCGGACCTGGTGGGCCGAAGGGCCTGTTTCTGCGCTGTATCTCTAAACTAAACCATACAGAACTACAATCAAGCCAAACTCAAGTACAGTGGGTAGAGCAAAGGGGAAGATACAGAGTGCAGAATATAGTTCTCAGCATTGTAGCGCACCAGTTCCACAGACCAAGTCCAATGTCCCCAATGGGGTAGAGGTGAATCGGACAGTGCCCTGGCTTATGGAAGGGCCGTTCAGAAGCCTGATAACAGAGGGGAAGAATCTGTTCCTGAGTCTGTGGTGCGCGCGCTTTCAAGCTTCTTGTTCCTGAACCATGGTGGCATGAAGGTGCTTTCGAGTGGCGATGACCACAATCTCTGCCTGACCACACCAACCACTCTCCCCAGCACTTGTGCATCATGTGGATGGCCTATGTGGCTATAGATGGGTAGTGTATGTGTACATAGACACAGAAAGCTGGAGTAACTCAACGGCTCAGGCAGTATCTCTGGAGAACATGGATAGGTGACGTTTCAGGTCAGGACCCTTCCTTAGACTGAGTAGAATAAAAGGAAGTCCCTTTACAAAGGAGGTGAGGAGGAATTTCTTTAGTCAGAGGGTGGTGAATCTGTGGATAGACATAGAATGCTGGAGTAACTCAGCGGGTCAGGCAGCATCTCTGGAGAGAAGGAATGGGTGACGTTTCGGGTCGAGACCCATCTTCAGTTGTGGAGTTCTTCAAATCCGTGAATTTCTTTGCCACAGATAGCTGTGGAAGACAAGTCTTCGGATATTTTTAAAGCCGAGATTGACAAGTCTTGATTAGTAAGGATGTCAAGGGTTATGGGGAGAAGGCAAGAGAGTGGGAAGAGATCAAGTGGAGTAGACGAAGGGCCGAATGGCCTAGTTCTGCTCCTATAACAGACGACCTCAAGCAGGGTGGTTCCCTGATAGGCCAATTAATTTAGAGATACAGCGCGGAAACAGGCCCTTCGTCCCACCGGGTCCGCACCGACCAGCGATCCCCGCACACTAACACTATCCTACACCCACTAGGGACAATTTACACTTATACCAAGCCAATTAACCTATGTATCTGTATGACTTTGGAGTGTGGGAGGAAACCGAAGATCTTGGAGAAAACCCATGCAGGTCACGGGAGAACGTACAAACTCCGTACAGACGGCGCCCGTAGTCGGGATGGCTCTTCTGGTTGTGGTAGGATGGTTCAGTTGCCTGATAACAGCCGGAAGAAACTGTCCCTGAATCTGGAGGTGTGTGTTTCCACACTTCTGTACCTCTTGCCTGATGGGAGAGGGGAGAAGAGGAGTGGCCGGGGGTGAGACTGGTCCTTGATTGTGCTGCTGGGGTGTAGATGGAGTCAATGGAAGGGAGGTTGGTTTGTGTGGTGGTCTTGGGGTGTATTGTTGTGAGCTGCACGACAGTTAACTATCGATTGACACAAAAACCTGGAGTAACTCAGCGGGTCAGGCAGCATCTCTGGAGGGATTATATTGGCTGCTTTTCTGAGGCAGCGTGAGGTGTAGATGGAGTCAATGGTGGGGATTTTGGTCTGTGTGGATGGACCGGGCTACATCCACAACTCTCTGCGATCTCTGGAGGACTTGAGCAGAGCTGTTCCCAAACCAAGATGTTCCCAACCTCCAACCATGTAAACACAATCAAGCCAAACTCAAGTTCCATAGGTAGAGCAAAAGGGAAGATACAGAGTGCACGATATATCCCTCAGCATTGTAGCACACAACTAGGGTTGCAAACTTCCTCACTCTCAAATAAGGGACAAAAGGTGACGTCACCCGCCCGCGCCCCACATGACCTCATCCAGCCAGCGGCCACGTGCTCCCGCTCCACAATGGCAACCTCCCGGGTCGGGAGGTGGGTTGCTACCGCAACCTCCGTTAGGCGGGCGCCCGGGCCTCTCCGGCCTACACTATCCGGGCCTACAGTGTCCTGGCCCACAGTGTCCGGACCTACAGTGTCCGGCCTACAGTGTCCGGGCCGACAGTGTCCGGGCTGACAGTGTCCGGGCCTATAGTGTCCGGGCTGACAGTGTCCGGGCCTACACTGTCCGGGCCTACACCGTCCGTGCCGACAGTGTCCGGGCCTACAGTGTCTGGACCTACAGTGTTCGGGTCTACAATGTCCGAGCCTACAGTGTCCGGGCCGACAGTGTCCGGGCCTACAGTGTCCGGGCCTACAGTGTCCGAGCCTACAGTGTCCGGGCCTACAGTGTCCGGGCCTACAGTATCCGGGGTCTACAGTGTCCGGGCCTACAGTGTCCGAGCCTACAGTGTCCGAGCCTACAGTGTCCGGGCCTACAGTGTTCGGGCTTTCAGCGCCCCCCAGGCCTAATACGGGACAAGGGCGGTCCCGTATGGGACAAACCAATTTTGCCCAAAATACGGGATGTCCCGGCTAATATGGGACAGTGGCAACCCTAGGTAGAGGTGACGCTTCAGGCCGAGAGTCTTCATACTGAGAATCAGGGGAGAGGAAACGAGAGATATAGACGGAAAAGTCACCCATCCATGTTCTCCGGAGATGCTGTCTGACCCGCTGAGTTACTCCAGCACTCTGTGAAACGTCACCTATCCATGTTCTCCACAGATGCTGCCTGACCCGCTGAGTCACAATGCAGCTCACCCCCTCCGTGACACACTGGTCAACCTGAGGAGCACCTCAGCAACAGACTGGTCCACCAAGATGCAGCACAGAATGCCACAGGAGATCCTTCTTCCTGTGGCTATCGAACTGTACAACTCCTCCCCCTTCTGTCGAGGGGAGACTCGGGTTGCCAACTTCCTCACTCCCAAATAAGGGACAAAGGGTGACGTCACCCGCCCCGCGCCCCACGTGACCTCACCCAGCCAGCGGGCCACGTGCTCCCACTCCTCCAATGCGGACACCTGGGCCGGGAGGCGGGTTGCTATGCAACCTCCGTTAGGCGGTGCCCGGGCCTACACTGTCCGTGACTACAGTGGCCCCCAAGCTAGAGTGTCCGGGCCTACAGTGCCCAGGCATACAGTGTCCTGGGCCTACACTGTCCGGGCCTACAGTGACGGGCTTACAATGTCTGGGCCTACAACTGTCCGGGCCTACAGTGTCCTGGCCTACACTGTCCGGGCCTACACTGTCCGGGACTACAGTGGCTCCCAAGCTACAGTGTTCGGGCCTACAGTGTCCGGGCTTACAGTGACTTGGCCTACAGTGTCCGAGCCTACAATGTCCGAGCCTAGTGTCCGGGCCTACAGTTGTCCAGGCCTACAGTGTCCGGGCCTACACTGCCCAGGCCTACAGTGTCTGGGGCATACAGTGTCCGGGCCTACAGTGTCTGGGCTTACAGTGTCCAGGCCTGCAATGCCGTCCGGGCCTACAGTGTCTGGGCCTACAGTGTCCAAGCCTACAGTGTCCGGGCCTACAGTGTCCGGGCCTGCAACGCATCCGAGCCTAATGCAGGACAAAGGCGGTCCCGTGCGGGACAAACCAATTTAGCCCAAAATACGGGATGTGCCGGCTAATACGGGACAGTGGCAATCTAGGGTAGAATGACTCCCCCCCCCCCCCCCCCCCTCCCCCCCCCCACCCTCCCCAATCTTTGCACATCCCCAATCCTGGACTTTCCACTCATCACTTTAAGTTGATGTTTTATGTGTCTTGTGTTTTTATGACTGTTGGGACAGTGTAGGCCCAGACACCTGGCATAAATAAAGTATGAATGGTCAGTGTTGGCTGGCATTGGCCTCGTCTGTGTAGGAAGCAACTGCAGATGCTGGTTTAAACCAAAGATACAAAATGCTGGAGTAACTCAGCGGGACAGGCAGCATCTCTGGACTTAAAGAAAGGTAACTTTGAGGGTATGAGGCGTGAATTGTCCAAGATAGACTTGGCGATTGATGCTGAAGGGGTTGACGGTGGACATGCAATGGAAGGCATTTAAAGGTCGCATGGATGAACTACAACAAGTGTTCATCCCAGTTTGGCAAAAGAACAAACCAGGAAAGGTAGTGCATCCATGGCTAACAAGGGAAATCAAGGATAGTATTAAAACAAAAGATGAAGCATACAGATTAGCCAGAAAAAGTAGCATACCAGAGGACTGGGAGAAATTCAGAGTCCAGCAGAGGAGGACAAAGGGCTTAATTAGGAAAGGGAAAATAGATTATGAGGGAAAACTGGCAAGGACATAAAAACAGACTGCAAAAGCTTTTATAGATATGTCAAGAGAAAAAGATTAGTTAGGCAAATGTAGGTCCCTTGCAGTCGGAAACAGGTGAATTGATCATAGGGAACAAGGAGATGACCCGCTGAGCTACTCCAGCACTCTGTGAAACGTCACCTATCCATGTTCTCCAGAGATGCTGCCTGACCCGCTGAGTTACTCCAGCACTCTGTGAAACGTCACCTATCCATGTTCTCCAGAGATGCTGCCTGACCCGCTGAGTTACTCCAGCTATTTGTGACTTTCTTTGGTGTAAACCGGCCTCCACGGTTCCCTTTTAATTGCACAAAATAGGGGAAGTTGTGGGTGGTGAGACGTGAGTGACTGTGAGCTGCGGAAATGTGGGGCCTGTGTGGTCACTGGGCTCACTCTGCGTACTGGGATGGGGCTGGTGCAGCAGGAATTCACCATCTCCCCCTTAGAGGCTGGGTACAGGATCACCCCCATCTTCCCCCGACCTTCAGTCTGCAGAAAGTACCAATCAAGAATCTATCTCTCTCTAAGGTAGACACACAATGCTGGAGTAACTCAGCAGGTCAGGCAGCATCTCTGGAGAGAAGGAATGGGTGACGTTTCGGGTCTCGAAACGTCACCATTCCTTCTCTCCAGAGATGCTGCCTGACCCGCTGAGTTACTCCAGCATTTTGTGTCTACCTAACTGTTTTCTAAAACGTTGGGATAGACCCAGCCTCAACTAGAGTGATACAGTGCGGAAACAGGCCCTTCGGCCCAACTTGCCCACACCCGGCCAACAATGTCCCAGCTACCCTAGTCCCACCTGCCTGCGCCTGGTCCATAAACCTCCAAACCTGTCCTATCCATGTACCTGTCCAACTGTTTCTTAAACAATGGTATAGTCCCCAGCCTCAACTACCTCCTCTGGCAGCTTATTCCATACACCCACCACACTGTGTGAAAAAAGTTACCCCTCAGATTCCTATTGAACCGTAAACCTATGTCCTCTGGTCCTCGATTCCCCTACTCTGGGTCTATCTTCAGTTTAAACCAGCACCTGCAGTTCCTTCCTGCACACTCTGCCATGGCACAGTATTGGGGGGCGTCTAGGGCAGGCTGTGGGTGCCCCTCAGTTTGGGTATAAGGAGGTTAGGGCAATGTCTATTCTGACCCCACTCTGTGTCCAAAGACAGGAGCAGTCACAGTAGAGTCGCAGCCTCACAGCGCCAGAGACCCGGGTTCCATCCCGACCACGGGGGCTGTCTGTACGGAGTTTGTACATTCTCCCCGTGACCTGCGTGGGTTTTTCTCCGGGTGCTCTGGTTTCCTCCCTCACGTACAGGCTTGTAGATTAACTGGCTTCGGTAAAATTGTAAATTGTCCCCTGTGTGTGTAGGATAGTGTGGATGGGGCATGTTGGCCAGTGTGGGCAAGTGGGGGCAGAAGGGCCTGTTTCCACGCTGTGTGACTCTATCAGTCTAGGCGATGGCGTGAGGTACAGCTCATTTACTGATCGACCAAATCTTCTCCAGAGGCCTCTTTTGCTTCAATCAGAATTTCCCTTCAGGATGAACAACCCCATCAGGTCTCCCTCTATCTTCCCGTCTCCACCTATATCCTTCCTTTGTCCCGCCCCCCCTGACATCAGTCTGAAGAAGGGTCTCGACCCGAAACGTCACCCATTCTTTCTCTCCTGAGATGCTGCCTGACCTGCTGAGTTACTCCAGCATTTTGGAAATAACCCCATCAGGGAGGCCGGCTCTGTCCTGGGACTGAAGTTGGAGGGGAGGATGCTCCTCAAACTGCGGGAGCATAGACAATAGGTGCAGGAGGAGGCCATTCGGCCCTTCGAGCCAGCACCACCATTCAATGTGATCATGGCTGATCATTCTCAATCAGTACCCCGTTCCTGCCTTCTCCCCATACCCCCCTGACTCCGCTATCCTTAAGAGCTCTATCCAGCTTTCTCTTGAATGCATTCAGAGAATTGGCCTCCACTGCCTTCTGAGACAGAGAATTCCACAGATTTACAACTCTCTGACTGAAAAAGTTTTTCCTCATCTCCGTTCTAAATGTCCTACACCTTATTCTTAAACTGTGGCCCCTTGTTCTGGACTCCCCCAACATTGGGAACATGTTTCCTGCCTCTAACGTGTCCAACCCCTTAATAAACGTATACGTTTCGAAAAGATCTCCTCTCATCCTTCTAAATTCCAGTGTATACAAGCCTGGTCGCTCCAGTCTTTCAACATATGATAGTCCCGCCATTCCGGGAATTAACCTAGTAAACCTACGCTGCACGCCCTCAATAGCAAGAATATCCTTCCTCAAATTTGGAGACCAAAACTGCACACAGTACTCCAGGTGCGGTCTCACTAGGGCCCTGTACAACTGCAGAAGGACCTCTTTGCTCCTATACTCAACTCCTCTTGTTATGAAGGCCAACATTCCATTGGCTTTCTTCACTGCCTGCTGTACCTGCATGCTTCCTTTCAGTGACTGATGCACTAGGACACCCAGATCTCGTTGTACGTCCCTTTTCCCTAATTATTGTCCAGCATCCTGGACAATGCAGCTCACCCCCTCCATGACACACTGGTCAACCTGAGGAGCACCTTCAGCAACAGACTGGTCCCACCAAGATGCAGCACAGAACGCCACAGGAGATCCTTCTTCCCTGTGGCTATCGAACTGTACAACTCCTCCCCCTTCTGTCGAGGGGGGAGACTCGGGTTGCCAACTTCCTCACTCCCAAATAAGGGACAAAGGGTGACGTCACCGCCCCGCGCCCCACGTGACCTCACCCAGCCAGCGGCCACGTGCTCCAATGGCGGACACCTGGGCCGGGAGGCGGGTTGCTATGCAACCTCCGTTAGGCGGTGCCCAGGCCTACACTGTCCGTGACTACAGTGGCCCCCAAGCTAGAGTGTCCGGGCCTACAGTGCCCAGGCATACAGTGTCTGGGCCTACACTGTCCGGGCCTACAGTGACGGGCTTACAGTGTCTGGGCCTACACTGTCCAGGCCTACAGTGTCCGGGCCTAAACTGTCCGGGATTACAGTGGCTCCAAGCTACAGTGTTCGGGCCTACAGTGTCCGGGCTTACAGTGACTTGGCCTACAGTGTCCGAGCCTACAGTGTCCGAGCCTACAGTGGCCGGGCCTACAGTGTCCGGGCCTACAGTGTCCGGGCCTACAGTGTCCGGGCATAGTGTCCGGGCCTACAGTGTCTGGGCCTACAGTGTCCAGGCCTGCAATGCTGTCCGGACCTACAGTGTCTGGGCCTACAGTGTCGGGCCTGCAACGCCATCCGAGCCTAATGCAGGACAAAGGCGGTCCCGTGCGGGACAAACCAATTTAGCCCAAAATACGGGACGTGCCGGTTAATACGGGACAGTTGGCAATCCTAGGGTAGAATGACTCCCCTCCTCCCCCCCCCCCCCCCCCCCCCCCCCCCCCACCCCCACCCCACCCTCCCCAATCTTTGCACATCCCCAATCCTGGACTTTCCACTCATCACTTTAAGTTGATGTTTTATGTGTCTTGTGTTTTTATGACTGTTGGCAGACTGTTGGACAGTGTAGGCCCAGACACCTGGCATAAATAAAGTATGAATGGTCAGTGTGGCTGGCATTGGCCTCGTCTGTGTAGGAAGCAACTGCAGATGCTGGTTTAAACCAAAGATACAAAATGCTGGAGTAACTCAGCGGGACAGGCAGCATCTCTGGAGACAAGGAATGGGTGACGTTTCGGGTCGAGACCCTTCCCCGCCCCAGCTCCCCCCGTTGAACCTGCTGGAGATGTTGGAGTCAGTATCGAAGGCATTTATTCACAAAATGCTGGAGTAACTCAGCAGGTCAGGCAGCATCTCAGGAGACAGGGAATGGGTTGTGAAGAATTGTGAATAAATACCTTCAATTTGTACCAGCATCTGCAGTTATTTTCCTACACGACTCAGTATCGAACGTCCCGCTTGGTGTCAAAGCCTCCACCGACTTCGGCAACGATGTGGACGGTCCCTCGCCACCGCCGACTGTCCCCACTAGGGTTGCCAACTGTCCTGTATTAGCCGGGACATCCCGTATTTTGGGCTAAATTGGTTTGTCCCGTAAGGGACCGCCCTTGTCCCATATTAGGCCCGGGGGGCGCTGAAGGCCGGGACACTGTAGGCCCGGACACTGTAGGCCTGGACAGTGGAAGGTAAAGCCAGCAAAGCCCGATCAAAGATAGTCTGAAATGTCACCAATGAGGTAGATAGTAGTTCAGCACTGCTCTCTGGTTGTGGTAGGATGGTTCAGTTGCCTGATAACAGCCGGGAAGAAACTGTCCCTGAATCTGGAGGTGTGCGTTTTCACACTTCTGTACCTCTTGCCCGATGTGAGAGGGGAGAAGAGGGAGTGGCCGGGGTGAGACTGGTCCTTGATGATGCTGCTGGCCTTGCCGAGTCAGCGTGAGGTGTAGATGGAGTCGATGGAAGGGAGGTTGGTTTGTGCGATGGTCTGGGCTGCAATTTCTTGCGGTCTTGGATGGATCTGTTCCCAAACCGTGCTGTGATGCATCCCGATAAAATGCTTTCTCCTGTGAAAGTTGGTGAGAGTTGATGGGGACGTGCCGATCTCCCTAAGTGTTCTAAGGAGTAGAGGCCTTGGTGTGCTTTCTTGGCTGGACGTTACTTTAGAGATACAGCGTGGCAACAGGCCCTTCAACCCACCGAGTCCGCGCCGACCGATGATCACCCCGTACACTAGCACTATCCTACGTACCAGGGACAATTTACAATTTTTACAGAAGCCAATTAACCCACAAACCTGCACATCCAATACAAGGTCCACCGGGTGGCGCCGTCAGCGATGGCAGCCTCGCCAACGGTCTCCTTCTTTTCATTTCTATGTTATTTTTAGTGTGTTTTAAAAGTCTGTGTTGATGTTCTCTGGTTTGTTTTATGTGGGGAGTGGGGGGGGGGGGGGAAGGGGGAGGGGGAAGAGGGTAACTTTTTCCAATCTCTTACCTTGCCGGAGATGCGATTGTTTTCCGGATCGTATCTCCGGTCGCTCTGCGGCCTAACATCGTGGAGCTGGCGGCCTTGCCTGCGACTGACTTTGAGCCCCACCGCGGGGCGTGGACTTACCATCGGAGCCTGCGATCCCTTGCCTGGGATCGACGCTCCAACCGTGGCCTGCGGATTTCACCATCGAGGAGTTCGCAGTCTCAGGTAGAGACTGACGTCGGGAAGCTCCAAGTCACAGAAGGTTCGACCGGCCCCGATACGGGGTAGATCGCCCGGTGTGGGGGAGCTGAGATCCCCCCCCCCCCCCCCCCCCCCGATGCGGGAGCTTGATCGTTCTGACGCGGAGAGCCCGACTGCCGGCTACGGGAGCCAAGATCGTCCCGTCAACGGAAGGTTCGAGGCCCCCGACCGCTGGATGGCAAAGAAGGGAGAGATTGAACTGTTTTTCGCCTTCTATCACAGTGAGGAATGTGGAAGAGTCACTGTGGGGGATGTTCATGGTAAAATGGGTTTTGTGTGTCCTGTTGCTTTTTATTTTTATGACTGTATCGCAAAACAAATTCCTTGTATGTTGGAAAACATACTTGGCTAATAAAGTGAGAGAGAGTAGAGTAGAGAGAGGAGAGAGAGAGAGGAGAGAGAGAGAGGAGAGAGGAGAGAGAAGAGAGGAGAGAGAGAGAGAGAAGAGAGGAGAGAGACAGACAGAGGGAGAGAAAGGGAGAGACAGAGACAGACAGCGACAGAGAGAGACAGAGAGTGAGAGACAGAGAGACAGACAGAGAGAAAGAGAGAGAGAGGGGGGGGGAGAGAGAGTGAGAGAGAGAGAGAGAGAGAGGGGGAGAGAGAGAAAGAGAGAGTGAGAGAGGGGAGCGAGAGAGAGAGAGGGCTCAGCTGCGGTGCCAGCCCGCCGTGGGTCCAGTCCGTGCCCGCGGTGTGACCTCACGGAGGTGGCGATCAGTGGTGATCTCAGGGTCACCGTGAGGGGGGGGGGGGGAGACTAGTGAAGGGGGAGACTAGTGAAGGGGGAGACTAGTGAAGGGGGAGACTAGTGAAGGGGGAGACTAGTGAAGGGGGAGACTTCCCGCCCGGGAACAGCGGCTCTGTGGGCTCACGAGTGGAGACAACGTCTCCAACGCTGAAGATCCATGACCTCGTTGCCCCACAGCTGGTCTCCCCCAGTCCACAGCCCAGTGTGGACTTGACAGAACTGCCTCGGGCTTCACAACCCTGCACGTCCAAACCTGCCCTGCTCATTAGTGATTACAGCAGAATTAGGCCATTCGGCCCATCGAGTCTACTCCGCCACTCAATCATGGCTGATCTATCTCTCCCTCCTCGCCCCATTCTCCTGCCTTCTCCCCATAACCCCTGACACCCGTACTAAACATAGAGAGACAGACAGACAGAGGTCCCCTTCTCTCCACCTCATGGGACTCAGGCAACACCATTTCTGTGGTGGTGCAGCAGTTGAGTTGCTGCCTCACAGCGCCGGAGACCAGGGTTCCAGATTCAAGATCAATTTATTGCCACGTGCACCAATTAATGTGCAGTGAAATGTGAGTTACTGTACAGCCACACTGAGTGAAAAGCAACAAAACACACAGCCACATACAGTAACATTTACCATAAACATCCACCACAGCGGATTCCACATTCCTCACTGTGATGGAAGGTAATAAAGTCCAATCACCTTCCTCTTTGTTCACCCGCGGTCGGGGCTGTTGAACCGTCTGCAGTCGCCGCTGCCGACTGTCCGATATCCGAGCCCTCGTGTCGGGGCGATCGAAACTCCCCACGTCGGGGCGGTTGAAACTCTCTCCGCGGCGTGGAGCTCCCGAGTCGGCCTCTTCTCACCAGAGACCGCGGGCTTCACGGCCTTCAATACCGACCACGGGCGCTGTCTGTACGGAATTTGTACGTTCTCCCCGTGACCTGCGTGGGTTTTCTCCAGGTGCTCCAGTTACACTCCAAAGACGTGCAGGTTTGTAGGTTAATTGGCTTGGTATAAGTGTAAATTGCCCCTAGTGTGTGTAGGGTAGTGTTAGTGTGTGGGGATTGCTAGTTGGCGTGGACCCGGTGGGCCGAAGGGCCTGTTTCCACACAGTATCTCGAAACTAAACTACACCGAACCAAACCAAACTAAACTAAACTAAACCAAACCAAACTAAACTAAACTAAACTCACAGTGGCTTCACTCTGGATGTGGGAATGGCACTGAGTGAAGATAGACACAAAATGCTGGAGTAACTCAGCGGGACAGGCAGCATCTCTGGAGAGAAGGAATGGGTGACGTTTCGGGTCGAGACCCTTCCTCAGACCAGTCTTTGCTTTGTGACATTCTTTGCTCAGTAAAACCGTGACCGAGAGTCAAGAGTGTTTAATTCTCAGAGGCAGACACAGAATGCTGGAGTAACTCAGCGGGACAAGCAGCATCTCTGGAGAGAAGGAATGGGTGACGTTTCGGGTCGAGTGCAAAGAAGGAACGTCAGCCATTCCTTCTGGCCAGAGATGCTGCCTTATGACGCTGAGTTACTCCAGCGTTGGTGGTATTAATGTGTCCGAGACCCTTCCACAGGCTTGCTGAATTGCGGTCACTCACTTCTCTTTTCTTCGTAAATCAGATTACGATCGCACTTCTGCTTAGCCTATCTGTGTTGATTAACCTCTGGTCATTTCCCCTGCACCACAGGGGCCCAGGGTAGTGATCCTGCTGCATTGTCCCCCCTGTTTGGAGGCGGGAGGGCCTATCCAACAAAGTCCGTCTTCCTCTTGGTGCCTCTTGACTCAACCCAGACTCACGTTACCCCTTGTGTGGGAAGGAACTGCAGATGCTAGTTTATACCGAAGACAGACGCATTTCAGCTCAGAAATCCTACTTCAGTCTGAAGACCTGAAACGTCACCCGTTCCTTCTCTCTGCAGATGCTGCCCGTCCCGCTGAGTTACTCCGGCACTCTGTGACTCTATCCCTTGCTCTAAGTTGCTCTCATCCCAGCTATTTCATGTTCCCTCGGGATTGGAGATAATTGGCTCGGCTCAGCGGTAGAGTTGCTGCCTCACAGCGCCGGAGACCCGGGTTCCATTCCGACTACGGGTGCTGTCTGTACGGAGTTTGTACGTTCTCCCCGTGACCTGCGTGGGGTTTCTCCATGTGCTGCAGTTTCCTCCCATATTCTAAAGACGTTCAGGGTTGAAGGTTAATTGACTTCTGTAAATTGCCCCAGCGTCTAGGATAGAACTAGTGTTCGAGGTGGTTGATGGTCGACACGGACTCAGTGGAACAAAGGGCCTGTTTCCGCACTGTATCTCTAAACTAAACTAAACTAAACTAAACTAATAAGGGGTAGGCCGTTTAGAACGGAGATGAGGAATTTGGAAGGATGAGAGGGGATCTTATTGAAACATATAAGATTATGACGTGGTTGGACACGTTAGAGGCAGGAAACATGTTCCCGATGTTGGGGAAGTCCAGAACCAGGGGCCACAGTTTAAGAATAAGGGGTAGACCATTTAGAACGGAGATGAGGAAAAACTTTTTTCAGTCAGGGAATTGTGAATCTGTGGAATTCTCTGCGTCAGAAAGCAGTGGAGGCCAATTCTCTGAATGCATTCAAGAGAGAGCTAGATAGAGCTCTTAAGGATAGCAGAGTCAGGGGGTATGGGGAGAAGGCAGGAACGGGGTACTGATTGAGAATGATCAGCCATGATCACATTGAATGGTGGTGCTGGCTCGAAGGGCCGAATGGCCTCTTCCTGCACCTATTGTCTATTAAACTAAACTAGTGGTCGGCGCGGACTCGGTGGGCCGAAGGGCCTGTTTCCACGCTGTATCTCTAAATGAAGCTAAACTAAACTACCTCTGTCCCACTCCAGTTGTGTAGGTGTAGAGGTGGCTCCTGAGGCTGGCATGAGACCTGAAGCACAAGGATTCTGCTTTCCAGTTAAACATCCTGCATGTCACCTGCCTTGAGGACATAAAATGTTGGATGGCGCAGAACTTCCTTCAACTAAACGAGAGCACGTCTGAGGTCATCCTATACGCCCCCCCCCCCCCTCCCCCCCCCCCGACTCCATCAAAACGATAACAGGCAGCCTTGGAAGCCTATCCTCCCTAGTCAAACCGCATGTCAAATACCTTGGCGTGATATTTGACTCTGCATTAAAGTTTGACAAGCAAGTCAGAAAGGGAACGGGTGGTCACTAGCCAGCGTAGCAGTAGGCAGGTAGTGCAGGAGTCCCCTGCGGTCATCTCCCTCCTAAACAGATGTACCATTTTGGATACTGTTGGGGGAGATGGCTCATCAGGGGAAGGCAGCAGCAGCCAAGTTCATGGCACCGTGGGTGGCTCTGCGGCACAGGAGGGGAGGAAAAAGAGTGGAAGGGCTATAGTAATAGGGGATTCAATTGTAAGGGGAATAGATAGGCGTTTCTGCGGCCTGGTGCAAGGGTCAGGGATGTCTCTGAGCGGCTGCAGAACATTCTGGAGGGGGAGGGGGAGGGTGAACAGCCAGTTGTCGTGGTGCACATTGGCACCAATGATATAGGTACAAAATGGGATGAGGTCCTACAAGGTGAATTTAGGGAGCTAGGAGATAAACTTAAAAGTAGGACCTCAAAGGTAATAATCTCTGGATTACTACCAGTGCCACGTGCTAGTCAGAGTAGAAATAGGAGGATATTACAGATGAATACGTGGCTTGAAAAATGGTGCAAGGGGGAGGGATTCGTATTTCTAGGACATTGGAACCAGTTCTGGGGGAGTTGGGACCAGTACAAACAGGACGGTCTGCACCTGAGCTGGAATGGAACCAATGTCCTAGGGGGAGTGTTTGCTAGTGCTGTCGGGGAGGATTTAAACTAATGTGGCAGGGGGATGGGAGCAGGAGCAGAGAGACAGAGGGGTGTAAAATGAGGGTAGAAGCAACAGGTAGCAAGGTGAAAAGTAAAAGTGGCAGGCAGACAAATCCAGGGCAAAAATCAAAAAGGACCACTTATCAACATAATTGTATAAGGGGTAAGAGTGTTGTAAAAACAAGCCTGAAGGCTTTGTGTCTCAATGCAAGGAGTATACGTAATAAGGTGGATGAATTAAATGTGGAGATAGTTATTAATGATTATGATATAGTTGGGATTACGGAGACATGGCTCCAGGGTGACCAAGGCTGGGAGCTCAACATCCAGGGATATTCTATATTCAGGAGGGATAGACAGAAAGGAAAAGGAGGTGGGGTAGCGTTACTGGTTAGAGAGGAGATTAACGCAATAGAAAGGAAGGACATTAGCTTGGAGGATGTGGAATCGATATGGGTAGAGCTGCGAAACACTAAGGGACATAAAACGCTACTGGGAGTTGTGTACAGGCCACCTAACAGCAGTAGTAGAGTTGGGGATGGCATCAAACAGGAAATTAGAAATGCGTGCAACAAAGGTAAAACAGTTATAATGGGTGACATCAATCTACATATAGATTGTGAAGCAAATTGGCAGAGGTGCTGAGGAAGAGGATTTCTAGGAATGTATGCGGGATAGTTTTCTAAACCAACATGTAGAGGAACCAACGAGAGAGCAGGCTATTCTAGACTGGGTATTGAGTAATGAGGAAGGGTTAGTTAGCAGTCTTGATATGCGTGGCCCCTTGGGCAAGAGTGACCATAATATGGTTGAGTTCTTCATTAGGATGGAGAGTGACATAGTTAATTCAGAAACAACGGTTCTGAACTTAAAGAAAGGTAACTTTGAGGGTATGAGACGTGAATTGGCCAAGATAGACTGGCAATTGATTCTTTAAGGGTTGACGGTGGATATGCAATGGAAGGCATTTAAAGACCGCATGGGTGAACTACAACAATTGTTCATCCCAGTTTGGCAAAAGAATAAATCAGGGAAGGTAGTGCATCCGTGGCTAACAAGGGAAATTAGGGATAGTATCAAAAGAAAAGATGAAGCATACAAATTAGTAAGAAAAAGCAGCCTACCAGAGGACTGGGAGAAATTCAGAGTCCAGCAGAGGAGGACAAAGGGCTTAATTAGGAAAGGGAAAATAGATTATGAAAGAAAACTGGCAGGGAACATAAAAACTGACTGCAAAAGCTTTTATAGATACGTGAAGAGAAAAAGATTAGTTAAAACAAATGTAGGTCCCTTGCAGTCAGAAACAGGTGAATTGATCATAGGGAACAAGGAGATGGCAGACCAATTGACTAACTACTTTGGTTCTGTCTTCACTAAGGAAGACATAAATAATCTGCCGGAAATAGCATGGGACCGGGGGTCAAATGAGATGGAGGAACTGAGTGAAATCCAGGTTAGTCGGGAAGTGGTGTTAGGTAAATTGAATGGATTAAAGGCCGATAAATCCCCAGGGCCAGATAGGCTGCATCCCAGAGTGCTTAAGGAAGTAGCCCCAGAAATAGTGAATGCATTAGTGATAATTTTTCAAAACTCTTTAGATTCTGGAGTAGTTCCTGGGGATTGGAGGGTAGTTAATGTAACCCCACTTTTCAAAAAGGGAGGGAGAGAGAAAACGGGGAATTATAGACCAGTTAGCCTAACATCGGCAGTGGGGAAAATGCTAGAGTCAGTTATTAAAGATGGGATAGCATCACATTTGGAAAGTGGTGAAATCATTGGACAAAGTCAGCATGGATTTATGAAAGGCAAATCATGCCTGACGAATCTTATAGAATTTTTCGAGGATGTAACTAGTAGAGTGGATAAGGGAGAACCAGTGGATGTGTTATATCTGGACTTCCAGAAGGCTTTCGACAAGGTCCCACATAAGAGATTAGTATGCAAACTTAAAGCACACGGTATTGTGGGTTCAGTATTGATGTGGATAGAGAACTGGCTGGCAGACAGGAAGCAAAGAGTAGGAATAAGCGGGTCCTTTTCAGAATGGCAGGCAGTGACTAGTGGGGTACCGCAAGGCTCAGTGTTGGGACCCCAGTTATTTACAATATATATTAATGATTTGGACGAGGGAATTGAATGCAACATCTCTAAGTTTGCGAATGACACGAAGCTGGGGGGCAGTGTTAGCTGTGAGGAGGATGCTAGGAGGCTGCAACATGACTTGGATAGGTTAGGTGAGTGGGCAAATGCATGGAAGATGCAGTATAATGTGGATAAATGTGAGGTTATCCACTTTGGTGGCAAGAACAGGAAAGCAGACTATTATCTGAATGGTGGCCGATTAGGAGAAGGGGAGATGCAACGAGACCTGGGTGTCGTGGTACACCAGTCATTGAAAGCAGGCATGCAGGTACAGCAGGCAGTGAAGAAAATGAATAGTATGTTGGCATTCATAGATATAGACATAGAAAATAGGTGCAGGAGTAGGCCATTCGGCCCTTCGAGCCTGCACAGCCATTCAATATGATCATGGCTGATCATCCAACTCAGTATCCCGTACCTGCCTTCTCTCCATACCCCCTGATCCCTTTAGCCACAAGGGCCACATCTAACACCCTCTTAAATATAGCCAATGAACTGGCCTCAACTACCTTCTGTGGCAGAGAATTCCACAGATTCACCACTCTCTGTGCGAAAAAATAGCGAGGGGATTTTAGTATAGGAGCAGGGAGGTTCTGCTGCAGTTGTACAGGGCATTGGTGAGACCACACCTGGAGTATTGCGTACAGTTTTGGTCTCCTAATCTGAGGAAAGACATTCTTGCCATAGAGGGAGTACAGAGAAGGTTCACCAGATTGATTCCTGGGATGGCAGGACTTTCATATAAAGAAAGACTGGATAGACTCGGCTTGTACTCGCTGGAATTTAGAAGATTGAGGGGGGATCTTATAGAAACTTACAAAATTCTTAAGGGGTTGGACAGGCTAGATGCAGGAAGATTGTTCCCGATGTTGGGGAAGTCCAGAACAAGGGGTCAGTGTTTAAGGATAAGGGGGAAGTCTTTTAGGACCGAGATGAGAACGTTTTTTTTCACACAGAGAGTGGTGAATCTGTGGAATTCTCTGCCACAGAAGGTAGTTGAGGCCAGTTCATTGGCTATATTTAAGAGGGAGTTAGATGTGGCCCTTGTGGCTAAAGGGGTCAGGGGGTATGGAGAGAAGGCACACTGAGTTGGATGATCAGTCATGATCATATTGAATGACGGTGCAGGCTCGAAGGGCCGAATAGCCTACTCCTGCACCTATTTTCTATGTTTCTATGTTTCCAAGTCAACGCTGTGGTAAAAGCCAGCTTCTTCCAGCTTCGTACCACAGCTAAAATCAAACCATTCCTCCAATTTGACGACATTGAAAAAATCATCCACGCATTCATCTCCTCCCGCCTAGACTACTGCAACTCCCTCTACACTGGGATCAGCCAATCATCCCTGTCCCGCCTGCAATTGGTCCAAAACGCCACAGCGAGACTCCTGACGGGTACCCGTAAAAGGGACCACATCACCCCGATTCTGGCCTCTCTCCACTGGCTCCCTGTACGGTACAGAATCAACTTCAAGCTCCTCCTATTCACATATAAAGCCCTAAACGGGCTTGCCCCCCCCCCCCCCCCCCCCATATCAAAAAGCTTCTAACCCACCACTCTATCTCCAGGTCCCTCAGGTCGGCCGACTTGGGGCTACTCACTATCCCGCGGTCGAGGCTTAAGCTCAGGGGTGACCGTGCTTTTGCGGTTGCAGCTCCTAGACTGTGGAACAGCATCCCTCTCCCCATCAGAACTGCCCCCTCCATCCACTCCTTTAAGTCCAGGCTCAAAACCTATTTCTACTCCCTAGCGTTTGAGGCCCTCTGAGGGGGCGCTGTGAACTGTTTATGTATGTGCTGTTATGTTTGTGTGCCATTGTATGTTCGTTTCTTAGTACCTGAACTGATGTACAGCACTTTGGTCAACGTGGGTTGTGTTTAAATGTGCTATACAAATAAAATTGACTTGACTTGACTTGACCTGACCTCCTGCTTGTTGCAGTGATGTTCAGAGAGCTTCACCATTTCCTTCCCTCATCTCATTCGTGAGATTCAAACTCTTGCCCACTTCTGCTTTCCTCGAACGATCTGAGCGAATTTCCAACCATTTCGCTGCCGAGCAGTCTGGCCCGTGAGATATCTCGCCCTCACGCTCGGTGCCGCCTCTCCGTCATTCTAGAAGCATCTAGAAGCCGCACTCCAACCCCGCAGCAGAAGCAGCAACAAGACGCCATCGTCGGAAGCTTCTGGAAGCGCCCATCGCCTCTTTCGTGGGAGCGCGTACCATCCACAAAGCTTCAAGTTGTTATCACTGAGGTAACGTGCTCAACGAATGACCGGCGATGTTCTGGTCGACCGGCGATACTGAGGTTCTTGATCTGACCCCAGTTAAAAACTACACAGTGAATGGTGGGGCTCTGGGGAGGGATGTGGAGCAGGGGGAATTAGTCATTCAGGCAGACACAAAATGCTGGAGTAACTCAGCTGGACAGGCAGCATCTCTGGAGAGAAGGAACGGGTGACGTTTCGGGTCGAGACCCTTCTTCAGACTGATTGACAGTAGTACTACAGGCACATAGTTCATTGAAGGTGGCATCACAAGTAGGCAGGGTGGTCAAAAAGGCTTTTGGCTCATTGGCCTTCATCCATCAGGGCATTGAGCATGGAAGATGGGAGGTCATGTTGCAGTTGTACAAGACGTTGGTGAGGCCACATTTAGAGTGCGGTAGGAAAATAACTGCAGATTCTGGTACAAATCAAAGGTGTCACAAAAAGCTGGAGTAACTCAGCAGGTCAGGCAGCATCTCAGGAGAGAAGGAATGGGTGACGTTTCGGGTCGAGACCCTTCTTCAGACGTTAGAGTACTGTGTTCAGTTTTGGGCACCGTGTTACAGGAAATGTGTTGTCAAGCTGGAAAGGGCACAGAGAGGATTTACGAGGATGTTGCCAGGACTAGAGGGTGTGAGCTACAGGGAGAGGTTGAGTAGGCTGGGTCTCTATTCCTTGGAGCGCAGGAAGATGAGGGGAGATCTTATAGAGGTGTACAAAATCATGAGAGGAATAGGTCGGGTAGACGCACAGAGTCTCTTGCCCAGAGTAGGGGAATCGAGGACCAGAGGACATAGGTTTAAGGTGAAGGGGAAAAAAATTAATAGGAATCTGAGGGGTAACTTTTTCACACAAAGGGTGGTGGGTGTATGGAACAAGCTGCCAGAGGAGGTAGTTGAGGCTGGGACTATCGCAATGTTTAAGAAACATTTAGACAGGTACATGGATAGGATGGGTTTAGAGGGATATGAACTAAGTACAGGCAGGTGGGACTAGTGGATGGAACATATTGGCCAGTGTGGGCAAGTTGGGCCGAAGGGCCTGTTTCCACACTGTATCACTCTGTGACGATGACTCTAGAACATGGTGGAAACACAGCAGGTTAGGCAGACTCCATGAAGAGAGAAACAGAGATCATGTTCAGAGTCTGAAGAAGGGTCTCGACCATGAAAAGTTACCTATAACTTTACTCCAGAGACGCTGCCTGTCCCGCTGAGTTACTCCAGCATTTTGTGCTTATTTTCGGTGTAAACCCGCATCTGCAGTTCCTTCCCACACACTTCAGTTTTCAGGGTCAGCTTCAGAAATGGGGAGAGGGGGAAAGCAAGTTAGTCACCAATAAACCAGGCAGAGGGATGGGGAGGAATGTAAGGAATATCACTGATGGGGTGAGACTGGCAAGTAAATGACTAGGATCAGAACATCAGTCTGAAGAAGGGTCCCGACCTGGAACGTCACCTATCCACGTTCTCCACAGATGCTGCCTGACCCGCTGAGTTATTCCAGCGCTTTGTGTCTATCTTTGGTTTTAACCAGCATTTTCAGTTCCTTGTTTCTACATCCAGAAAACCTGCTTTGTTAACTGTTTCTTGCCAACCAGGGCCATTCTAATTTCCCACATAATGGCTGAATGCAGTAACACAATACAGTTTTGCAGAAAAAAATAGCACTGGAAGATACAGTGCACTGGGAGTTAGTTTGGTTTAGATATAGACACAAAGTGCTGGAGTAACTCACAGGTCAGTTTAAAGGGCCTTTCCCACTTAGGCGATTTTTTAACCGTACTAATCAAGAACTTATCTATCTCTGCCTTTAAAATATCCACTGACTTAAAAGTCGTAGCAGACCACCAAACCTTTCTTTTACCCGACGATATTGACCACGAAAATGCCGAGTCAGGTCGAGATTACACCGTCTTCGGAAACATCGTGAAATTCCCACGCTGTCAATGCTTCTCCGGCATCCTAATTTTCGCTGAAATCACTGACAAGTCTGTAATTACTTGAGAGTTTTAAAATACTCATCTTGCCCGGGTTACTTGGAAACCAAGCTTCACGGTAACAAGGCACAAACTGGATTGACTTCCAGTTTACTAATAGCAGTATTAAGAAATTTAATTTTAAATGTGGTTAAGTGGATTTTTGTGCGGAGTGTGGGCATTCTTTGAAAATGTACGGGAGATGCATATCTGGTTTCTGGATTGCATATCTGAGTTGGGAGCCCACTTTAAAAGTAATCGCTGATGGCCATAAACATCGGGGAAATTCCCACGCTTACCTGACCGTCAAACTGTCGCCTCCAATCTACCTGTCAAATGTCCTGACGGTAAATAAATTGGTTAAACACAAATATTTTATGGTATCTTCAAATGACTTTACTTAATTTAATATTATGTGCTTCTAAATGCATCTAAGAGAACCTAGCAAACCTGGGGACAGCATGCGACAGCGCCCGCAATAAGCAACGATACCTGGCGACAAGCCAGCTGTCGCAGAGAAATTTCTATCTGGAAAATTTCTCAGCGACGCGCTGAGATCCACAACGATTCTTGGAAGACTCCTCACGATCACGCCCGCGACACCCCGACGAACTGTTGGCGACAGCCTAGGCGCCCGCAGTCGCCTTAAAATCACCGAAGTGGGACAGGCCCTTAAGTCTATTAAAATAGGATCAGAATATGTTTCTTTGTGTTTATCCATGTACCTGTCCAAATGTCTTTTGAATGTCATAATTGTATCTACACCTTCAGTCCACACCCAAAATGTACAGGTTTGTAGGTTAAAATGGCGTGGTATCTGTAAATTGTCCCTCGCGTCTAGGATGGTGTTTGTGTGCAGGGTTAGTGTAGCTGGTCGGCATGGACTTGGTGGGCTGAAGGGCGTGTTTCCGTGCTATCCATCATTCAATCATGGCTGATCTATCTCTCTCCCATAACCCCTGACACCCGTACTAATCAAGAACTTATCTATCTCTGCCTTTAAAATATCCACTGACTTGGCCTCCACAGCCTTCAATGGCAAAGAATTCCACAGATTCACCACCCTCTAACTAACAAAATTCCTCCTCATCTCCTTCCTAAAGGAAATTCGGAGGCTACGACCTCTAATCCTAGACTCTCCCACTAGTGGAAACATCCTCTCCACATCCACTCTATCCAGGCCTTTCACTATTCGGTACATTTCAATGAGGTCCCCCTTCATTCTTCTAAACTCCAGCGAGTACAGGCCCAGTGCCGACAAACGTTCATCATAGGTTAACCCACTCATTCCTGGAATCGTTCTCATACACCACCTCTGGACCCTCTCCAAAGCCAACACATCCTTCCTCAGATATGGGGCCCACAATTGCTCGCGATATTCCAAATGCCGCCTGACCAGCGCCTTATAGAGCCTCAGCATTACACCCCTTGTGCCTGTCAGTTTACACTGCAAGGTTTGGGTGAAAGCACCACTAACTATTCTGATAGAGATTCACTGTTACTGAACTTGCATTTACATAGCGCCTGTCAAGAGTTTAGAAGGACGAGGGTGGACCTCTTGAAACCTACCGAATAGTGAAAGGCCAGGATACAGTGGATGTGGAGAGGATGTTTCCACTAGTGGGAGAGTCTAGGACCAGAGGGCACAGCCTCAGAATAAAAGGACGTACCTTTACAAAGGAGATGAGGAGGGATTTCTTTAGTCAGAGGGTGGTGAATCTGTGGAATTCTTTGCCACAGACGGCAGTGGAGGCCAAGTCAGTGGGTATTTTTAAAGTGGAGAAAGCTTGTTGATTAGTGCGGGTGTCGGGGGTTACGGGAAGAATGGGGTTGAGAGGGAAAGATAGTTTAGTTTAGTTTAGAGATACAGCACGGAAACAGGCCCTTCGGCCCACCGAGTCCACGCCGGCCAGTGATCCCCGCACACTAGTTCCATATATTCCCACTTTCTCATCCACTCCCTACACACCAGGGGGCAATTTACAGAGGGCTCGTTAACCTACAAACCTGCACGTCTTTGGGATGTGGGAGGGAACCGGAGCACCCGGAGAAAACCCACGCGGTCACAGGGAGAACGTACAAACTCCGTACAGACAGCACCTGAGGACGGGATGGAACCCGGGTCTCTGGCGCTGTGAGGCGGTGACTCTACCTGCTGCGCCACCGTGTAGCCAGGACACATTGAAGGCCGTGTCCCACCCGTGACCTTTGCCGTGTCCCACCCGTGACCTTTCCCGTGTCCCACCCGTGACCTTTGCCGTGTCCCACCCGTGACCTTTGCCTCGTGGGCGCTGGGCTTCGCCCTGGGACGGGAGGCACTGAAACTCTTCTCAACCTTCAGCAGGCCCGCGGTGATCGGCCGGGGAGGATGCGGAGGCGGAGTGGACTCACGCTTCACGGTAAGTCAGCTGTTTCCCCACCCACACCTCCCTCATCCACATATCACTACCTCATCCCAGACAACAATGCCGGACAAACTGCTCCTCCATGTTTCCCCAAGCCCATTATCCCCACCCACGGGTGATGCATAGATACAGACAATAGGTGCAGGAGGAGGCCATTCGGCCCTTCGAGCCAGCACCGCCATTCACTGTGATCATGGCTGATCATTCTCAATCAGTACCCCGTTCCTGCCTTCTCCCCATACCCCCTGGCTCCGCTATCCTTAAGAGCTCTATCTAGCTCTCTCTTGAATGCAATCAGAGAATTGGCCTCCACTGCCTTCTGAGGCAGAGAATTCCACAGATTCACAACTCTCTGACTGAAAAAGTTTTTCCTCATGTCCGTTCTAAATGGCCTACCTCTTATTCTTAAACTGTGGCCCCTTGTTCTGGACTCCCCCAACATTGGGAACATGTTTCCTGCCTCTAACGTGTCCAATCCCTTAATAATCTTATATGTTTCATTAAGATCCCCTCTCATCCTTCTAAATTCCGGTGGGTGGGATCCAACCCCCCCCCCAACCCCCACCCCACCCCAACCCCCACCCCTACCTCCATCCCCACCCCCACCTCCATCCCCACCCCCACCCCCACCCCCACCCTCACTCCCACCCTCACTCCCACCCTCACTCCCACCCCACCCCCACCCTCACCCTCACTCCCACCCCCAATTCACTGGATGTTTTCAAGAGAGAGTTAGATTTAGCTCTTAGGTCTAACGGAATCAAGGGATGTGGGGAGAAGGCAGGAACGGGGTACTGATTTAGGATGATCAGCCATGATCACATTGAATGGTGGTGCTGGCTCAAAGGGCCGAATGGCCTCCTCCTGCACCTATTGTCTATGTTTCTCTGAGGTGTTGTTGCATTCTGATGTATTTCATTGCAATAACTTACACAATACATTTATCTAATCTGAGCAGTTTCCTCCAAAATATTTTCTCTCGTGACATGAATCATTCTGCAAAGACAAGACGTGATGGATAAGCTCGGTGTTACATCTCAGTGTCTTGTTCACGCGATAATCTTGCAACAATGCTGTGCGGAAATCCTTTGATGTAATCGTTGAAGATGTTGCAACAGTTTGGTGAGGTGTAAACTTGGGACGGTTGCCAAATAACCTCGGTGAGAAAATACAGTTAACCCTCTTTAATACAGTTCAATGCACCTCTATAGGACGGGCAGGAAGGAACGCTGGAGTTTAGAAGGATGAGGGGGGACCTCGTTGAAACTTGCCGAATAGTGAAATGCTTGGATAGAGTGGGTGTGGAGAGGATGTTTCCACTAGTGGGAGAGTCTAGGACCAGAGGTCACAGCCTCAGAATTAAAGGACGTTCCTTTGGGTCAGCATGGACTCAGTGTACCGAAGGGCCTGTTTCAGTGCTGTATCTACCTCTATCTTATTTATCACCAACTACGGGTGGCATGGTGGTGCAGCGGTAGAGTTGCTGCCTCACAGCACCAGAGACCCGGGTTCAATCCTGACTACGGGTGCTGTCTGTACGGAGTTTGTACGTTCCTCCACGTGACATGCGTGGGTTTTCCTCGGATGCTCCGGTTTCCTCCCACACTCCAAAGACGTGCGGGTTTGTAGGTTAATTGGCTTTGGTAAAAACTGTTAAATTGTCCCGAGTGTGTGCAGGATAGTGCTAGATCGCTGGTCGGTACAGACGCGGTGGGCCGAAGGGCCTGTTTCTGTGCGATATGTCTAAAGTCTAAAGTTACTGAATCTTTGGCCAAGATTGTGTTGGTTCGGCTATTAGTTTAGTTTAGAGATAGAGCACAGAAAAAGGCCCTTCGGCCCACCGAGTCCAGACCGACCAGCGATCCACGCACATTCACACTATCCCACACACACTAGGGACAATTTTACACTTATACCAAGCCAATTAACCTACAAACCTGCACATCTTTGGAGTGTGGGAGGAAACCGAAGATCTTGGAGAAAACCCACGCAGGTCACGGGGAGAACGTACAAACTCCGTACAGACAGCGCCCCTTAGTTGGGATGGAACCCGGGTCTCTGGCGCTGTGAGGCAGCAACTCTACCGCTGCGTCACCGTTTCGGCCTTGAGTATCTTCTATTGTTAAATTTAATATAGAAATACTTTAAATCTATCGTTTGTGAGCTGTTCAGGTAGGATCTAAACTAACAATTTCTATTTGCAGCTATTTTCTATTTGATCATTTGGATTCAACACATTCTTCAGTCTGGTGAGTTGAATGTTTGTCCTCACGTCTGGTCTAACCCTAACATCATCACAGTGCCACCCTAACATCATCACAGTGCCACCCTAACATCATCACAGTGCCACCCTAACATCATCACAGTGCCACCCTAACATCATCACAGTGCCACCCTAACATCATCACAGTGCCACCCTAACATCATCACAGTGCCACCCTAACATCATCACAGTGCCACCCTAACATCATCACAGTGCCACCCTAACATCGTCAATGTGGCCCCCTAACATCATCACAGTGCCACCCTAACATCATCACAGTGCCACCCTAACATCATCACAGTGCCACCCTAACATCATCACAGTGCCACCCTAACATGGCCCCCTAACATCGTCAATGTGGCACCCTAACATCGTCACTGTGGCATCCTAACATGGCCCCCTAACATCGCCACTGTCAAGTCAAGTCAAGTCAATTTTATTTGTATAGCACATTTAAAAACAACCCACGTTGACCAAAGTGCTGTACATCTGATTATATTCCAATGGGAAAAAAAAATGAAACATACAGTAGCACGCAAACAGTTCACAGCGCCTCCTCAATGAGCCTCAAACGCTAGGGAGTAGAAATAGGTTTTGAGCCTGGACTTAAAGGAGTCGATGGAGGGGGCAGTTCTGATGGGGAGAGGGATGCTGTTCCACAGTCTAGGAGCTGCAACCGCAAAAGCGCGGTCACCCCTGAGCTTAAGCCTAGACCGCGGGATAGTGAGTAGCCCCAAGTCGGCCGACCTGAGGGACCTGGAGTTAGAGAGGGGGGTTAGAAGATTTTTGATGTAGGGGGGGAGTGTCCATTTAGGGCTTTATACGTGAATAGGAGGAGCTTGAAGTTGATTCTGTACCGTACAGGGAGCCAGTGGAGAAAGGCCAGAATCGGGGTGATGTGGTCCCTTTCACGGGTACCCGTCAGGAGTCTCGCTGCGGCGTTTTGGACCAGTTGCAGGCGGGACAGGGAAGATTGGCTGATCCCAGTGTATAGGGAGTTGCAGTAGTCTAGGCGGGAGGAAATGAAAGCGTGAATGATTTTTTCTGTGTCGTCGAATTGGAGGAAAGGTTTGGTTTTAGCTATGGTTCGAAGTTGGAAGAAGCTGGCTTTTACCACAGCGTTGACTTGCTTATCAAATTTTAATGCAGAGTCAAATATCATGCCGAGGTTTTTGACATGCGGTTTGACTAGGCAGGATAGGCTTCCAAGACTGCATGTTATCAATTTGATGGAGTCGGGGGGGCCGAATAGGATGACCTCAGACTTGCTCTCATTTAATTGGAGGAAGTTCTGTGCCATCCAACATTTTATGTCCTCAAGGCAGTGTAAGAGGCTGTTTAAATTTGACTGGTTGTTGGGTTTCAGGGGGAGGTAAAGCTGAGTGTCATCGGCATAGCAGTGGAAAGAAATGCCGTGCCTTTGAATGATTTGGCCAAGGGGGAGCATGTATAGAGAGAAGAGAATGGGGCCTAGGATGGAGCCTTGTGGAACTCCGCAGGAGAGGCTAGCTGGAGCAGAGGAATAACTGCCTATGTTGATGGCGAAACTCCTATCTTTGAGGTACGAAGCGAACCAGCTCAGGGCAGTGCCATCAATGCCAACCGCGTACCGGAGACGGTCAATAAGGATGGTGTGGTCCACTGTATCGAACGCTGCGCTGAGGTCGAGAAGGAGCAGGATTGCACAGTCGCCGGTGTCGATGGCGAGAAGCAGGTCGTTGTGTACCTTCAACAAGGCAGACTCTGTGCTGTGGTGGGCTCTGAAACCTGACTGGAAACTTTCCAGGATGGTGTTTTGGTGCAGGTAGGGCACTAATTGGTTTAGAATTGCCTTTTCAAGGACTTTTGACAGGAATGGCAGTTTGGAAATGGGTCTGTAGTTGCTAGGCAAGGTGGGGTCTAGGTTAGGTTTTTTCAGTAGGGGCTGGACCACCGCGTGCTTGAAACTGGTTGGAACAGTGCCAGTGGCCAGAGAACTGTTGATAATAGAGAGGATGCTGGGACCGGCTATTGCAATGACATCCTTCAGAAGGGCAGTGGGGGCAGGATCAAGGGGGCAGGTTGCAGGTTTCATAGCGGAGACAAGCTTTGCAAGGGAGGATAGAGTGACGGGTTGGAAACAGTCCAATTTAGATGAACAGACTAGTGAGACAGCTAGGTCACGGGTGGGAGGGGAAATGTTCATTCTAATATTCTCAACTTTGTTGGTGAAAAATTTAGCGAATTCTTCGCCCTTAGCAGGGGACCCAACTAAGCTGGTACTGGGGGTGGGACATATGACAGAGGTAATTGTGCTAAATAGGACCTTGGAGTTATGAGAGTTTTTGGAAATAAGGTCGGAGAAGTATTGTGCTCTAGCAGACTATACTGCTTCCTGGTATTTGAGAAGATTGTTTCTCAGAATTTCGAAGGAAATTTGAAGCTTGTCACATTTCCACCTCCTTTCTGATTTTCTGCACTCCCTTCTTAGGGCTTTGGTGGAGTCATTGAGCCAAGGCCGACCTTTGGGCTTAGGCTTTTTCATTTTAAGGGGAGCGATAGAATCCAGGATGGAAGAGCAAGTGATATTAAATAAAGAGGCGAGATCCTCAGTGCTGAGATGGGGGGGAGAGGCCTCAATAGTGCAGATGTTGGGGGCAGCTGTGAGAGCCTTGGAGAATTTACTGGCAATCAATGAATTTATGTCGCGGGAGTAGCGAACAGGGAGATGAGATTTTGCGGGAGATAAAGGCAGAGATGCATCAAAAATGATAGCGCTGTGGTCCGATAGACAGGCTTCAGTAGTTTCAATGTTGTTGATTGGGAATCCGGACGATAGCACTCGGTCGAGAGTATGGCCTAACTTGTGAGTGGGTCCCGTGGTGTGAAGAGTCAGATTGAAGGACTCAACCAGGTGCATAAATTCACTCACAAGAGGCTTAGTGGGACAGCAAACATGAATATTAAAGTCACCAAGAATCATGATCCGGTCAAATTTGGGCAAAATGCTAGAAATCAGATCAGCAAATTGGGTGATGAAGTCCTTATGCATTTTTGGTGGGCGATACACAAGAACAATTAAGAGGGGATAGGCTAGGCCTACTTTAATTAGTTGCACCACAAAACTGGAGAAATGATCAGCGTTCAGGAGGCGGCAGTTGAAATGTTTCTTAAACACAGTGGCTAAGCCCCCACCGCGTCCGGAGAGCCTAGGCGAGGTGAAGAAGTTACAGTCATCAGGACAGAGTTCCACGAGTGGAGCAAGCTCACCAGGGTTAAGCCAGGATTCTGTGAGCAGTAAGAAGTCCAATCCACGGGTGGTGAAGAAGTCGTTGAGGATGAAGGTCTTGTTCTGTAGGGATCTTGCGTTGATCAGGGCCACTTTAGCAGGGACAGCAGGGGCAGCAGGTGAGCTGTGACCCCCTAACACTGTGGCACCCTAACATGGCCCCCTATAATCGCCACTGTGGCACCCAAACTCTGTGCCACCCTAACACTGTGGCACCCTAACACTGTGGCACCCTAACACTGTGGCACCCTAACATGGCCCCCTAACATCGCCACTGTGGCACCCAAACTCTGTGCCACCCTAACACTGTGGCACCCTAACACTGTGGCACCCTAACACTGTGGCACCCTAACACTGTGGCACCCTAACACTGTGGCACCCTAACACTGTGGCAACCCTGACATCGCCACTGTGGCACCCTAACACTGTGGCACCCTAACATGTCCACTGTGCCACCCTACCCCATCACTGTGCCACCCTACCCCCATCACTGTGCAACCCTACCCCCATCACTGTGCCACCCTACCCCCATCACTGTGCCACCCTACCCCCATCACTGTGCCACCGTGCACCCTATCCACGACTGATCTGTTGTTATTGTTGGCTCTGACTGTGTCTGGTCTAACCCTAACATCATCACAGTGCCACCCTAACATCATCACTGTGCCACCCTACCCCATCACTGTGCCACCCTACCCCATCACTGTGCCACCCTACCCCATCACTGTGCCACCCTAACATCATCACTGTGCCACCCTACCCCATCACTGTGCCACCCTACCCCATCACTGTGCCACCCTACCCCATCACTGTGCCACCCTACCCCATCACTGTGCCACCCTAACATCGTCACTGTGCCACCCTAACATCATCACTGTGGCACCCTAACATCATCACAGTGCCACCCTAACATCATCACAGGGCCACCCTAACATCATCACAGTGCCACCCTAACATCATCACTGTGGCACCCTAACATCGTCACTGTGGCACCCTAACACTGTGGCACCCTAACACTGTGGCACCCTAACATCGTCACTGTGGCACCCTAACATTGCCCCCTAACATGGCCACTGTGGCCCCCTAACACTGTGGCACCCTAACATGGCCCCCTAACATCGCCACTGTGGCACCCAAACACTGTGCCACCCTAACACTGTGCCACCCTAACACTGTGGCACCGTAACACTGTGGCAACCTAACACTGTAGCACCCTAACATCGTCACTGTTGGACCCAAACACTGTGGCACCCTAACACTGTGGCACCCTAACACTGTGGCACCCTAACATCGCCACTGTGGCACCCTAACACTGTGGCACCCTAACACTGTGGCACCCTAACACTGTGGCACCCTAACACTGTGGCACCCTAACACTGTGGCACCCTAACACTGTGGCACCCTAACACTGTGGCACCCTAACTGTGGCACCCTAGCATCGTCACTGTGGCACCCTAACACTGTGGCACCCTAACACTGTGGCACCCTAACACTGTGGCACCCTAACTGTGGCACCCTAGCATCGTCACTGTGGCACCCTAACACTGTGGCACCCTAACACTGTGGCACCCTAACACTGTGGCACCCTAACACTGTAGCACCCTAACACTGTGGCAACCCTAACATCGCCACTGTGGCACCCTAACACTGTGGCACCCTAACACTGTGGCAACCCTAACATCGCCACTGTGGCACCCTAACACTGTGGCACCCTAACACTGTGGCACCCTAACACTGTGGCACCCTAACACTGTGGCACCCTAACACTGTAGCACCCTAACACTGTGGCAACCCTAACATCGCCACTGTGGCACCCTAACACTGTGGCACCCTAACATCGCCACTGTGCCACCCTACCCCATCACTGTGCCACCCTACCCCATCACTGTGCCACCCTAACATCATCACTGTGTCACCCTACCCTCATCACCGTGCCACCCTATCCACGGCTGATCTGTTGTTATTGTTGGCTCTGACTGTAATATCTATACACTGGACGGCTCGATTGTAATCATGTATATCTCATCTATCAATTCACAGATTTTTGTTATTTTTCTTTTTAAATGTTTCTGCAAGTTTCTGCCTACTAAAATGGTGCCGTGACATACTACGGTTTTTAGGGTCGAGTGGTCTATCTTGCTCCTCTAGTATCTTTGGCCATGACAGACGGCGGTTTTTAGGGTTGAGTGGTCTATCTTGCTCCTCTAGTATCTTTGTCCTCAACCATTCTTCACAACAGGGTGTCGAGATACAGCGTGGAAACGGGCCCACTCGGCCCACCGGGTCCACGCCGTGTATGTATGCCGTGGGTGTATGGAACAAGCTGCCTGAGGAGGTAGTTGAGGCTGGGACTATCCCATCGTTTAAGAAACAGACAGGTATATGGATAGGACAGGTTTGGAGGGATATGGGCCAAAAGCGGGCAGGTGGGACTCGTGTAGCTGGGACATTATTGGCAAGTTGGGCCGAAGGGCCTGTTTCGTGATCTTGTTCTATGTCTGAGAGTCTTCAAGGTCAACAGAGGTCTTTATTACATTAACTCAATGCTGGCAGCAAGACAACTAAAATGGCTGCAACCACACAATCTGGCTGCACACTCGCACACTGTGTACAGACAGAGATAACCATGTACAAAACATCTCCCTTTGTCCTGTGCAGCACCACCTGCTGCACCGGAGGAGCAACGGGTCCTCCCACCCCACACGGTCCACCAAACATCACAGCCTGTTTCCACACTGTATCCCTGTATGACTCTAACTGAACTGAACGGAATCTCTGTCCCTTCTGCTTGACAGAGACGTCACAGATCTGGGGAGTCCTGGGGTCTTCAGTCACTCTCCCCTGCACGTACACGAATCAGTGGGTGCGCACTACGTGCTGGGGTCGAGGGAGGTGCTCCTGGAATGGCTGTGGCAACGAGCTTTTTCGATTTGTGAAAACGAGCACGATCCCACCTGCGTTAAGCTCCAAGTATGATCTGCGCGGAGATTTACAGATGGGCAACGTGTCCCTGACCATAAAGGCCCTGGAGAAGGCGGACGAGGGCGTGTACTGTTGCCGTATCATGTTACCCAGCCTCCGTGACGATTTACAAACAGAACTAACCCTCATTGCCGTCCCCCCTCCTGGTGAGTATGACGCAGGTTCTCCAACCTCTACCGTGCTACCCCACCCCCCTCAACCAAAGATACTAGAGGAGCAAGATGGACCACTGCGTCAAAATCGCCTATACTGAAGTGTAGTACGCAAACGAGAGTAACGTCCGCCATTTTAGTAAGCAAAACCCGCCGTTCGCTCTGCCTCGCAGTGTAATCAGTGTTTTGGGGGAACAGTATGTGTGATGAGACCATTCAAATGCAGAATATATCTCATCTATCAATTCACAGATTTTTGTTATTTTTCTTTTTAAATGTTTCTGCAAGTTTCTGCCTACTAAAATGGCGCCGTGACATACTACGGTTTTTAGGGTCGAGTGGTCTATCTTGCTCCTCTAGTATCTTTGGCCATGACAGACGGCGGTTTTTAGGGTTGAGTGGTCTATCTTGCTCCTCTAGTATCTTTGCCCTCAACCATTCTTCACAACAGGGTGTCGAGATACAGCGTGGAAACGGGCCCACTCGGCCCACCGGGTCCGCGCCGACCAGCGATCCCCGCACATTAACACTATCCTACACACACACACTAGGGACAAATGGTATCGGAAAATAAACTGCAGATGCTGGTTTAAATCGAAGGTAGGCACAAAATGCTGGAGTAACTCAGCGGGTCAGGCAGCATCTCGGGAGAGAAGGAATGGGTGACGTTTCGGGTCGAGACCATGCCACTGTGCCACCCTACCCCAATCACTGTGCCACCCTCCCACCATGTCACTGTGGCACCCTAGCATCATCACTGTGCCACCACTACCCCCATCTCTGTGCCACCCTAACATCATCACTGTGCCACCCTACCCCCATCACTGTGCCACCCTAACATCATCACTGTGCCACCCCAGCCCCATCACTGTGCCACCCCAGCCCCATCACTGTGCCACCCTACCCCCATCCCTGTGCCACCCTACCCCCATCACTGTGCCACCCTACCCCCATCACTGTGCCACCCTACCCCCATCACTGTGCCACCCTACCCCCATCCCTGTGCCACCCTACCCCCATCACTGTGCCACCCTACCCCCATCACTGTGCCACCCTACCCCCATCACTGTGCCACCCTACCCCCATCACTGTGCCACCCTACCCCCATCACTGTGCCACCCCAGCCCCATCACTGTGCCACCCTACCCCCATCCCTGTGCCACCCTACCCCCATCACTGTGCCACCCTACCCCCATCACTGTGCCACCCTACCCCCATCACTGTGCCACCCCAGCCCCATCACTGTGCCACCCTACCCCCATCACTGTGCCACCCTACCCCCATCACTGTGCCACCCTACCCCCATCCCTGTGCCACCTTACCTCCATCCCTGTGCCACCCCACCCCCATCACTGTGCCACCTACCCCCATCACTGTGCCACCCCACCCCCATCACTGTGCCACCCTACCCCCATCACTGTGCCACCGTGCCACCCTATCCACGGCTGATCTGTTGTTATTGTTGGCTCTGACTGTAATATCTATACACTGGACGGCGCGATTGTAATCATGTATTGTCTTTCCGCTAACTGGTTAGCACGCAACAAAAGCTTTTCACTGTACCTCGGTACACGTGACAATAAAGTAAACAGAACTTAACAAAACTGAACTGAAACCGTATGGAGTTTTTATACGTTTTCCCCGTGACTTGCGTGGGTTTTCTCCAGGTACTCCGGTTCCTCCCACACTCCAAAGATGTGCAGGTTAGTAGGTTAATAGGTTTGCTATAAATGTAAATTGTCCCTAGTGTATGTAGGGTAGTGTTAGTGTGCGGGGATCGCTGGTCAGTGTGGACTCAGTGGGCTGAAGGGCCTGTTTCCACGCTGCATCTCTAAACTCAACTAAACTAAACAGAACAGGACTAGAGGGCCTGAGCTACAGGGAGAGGTTAAGTAAGCTGGGTCTCTATTCCATGGAGCGCAGGAGGATGAGGGAGATCTTACAGAGGTGTACAAAATCATGAGAGGAATAGATCGAGTAGATGCACAGAGTCTCTTGCCCAGAGTAGGGGAATCGAGGACCAGAGGACATAGGTTTAAGGTGAAGGGGAAAAGATTTAATAGGAATCTGAGGGGTAACCTTTTCATACAGAGGGTGGTGGGTGTATGGAACAAGCTGCCTGAGGAGGTAGTTGAGGGACTATCCCATCGTTTAAGAAACTGACAGGTATATGGATAGGACAGGTTTGGAGGGATATGGGCCAAAAGCGGGCAGGTGGGACTCGTGTAGCTGGGACATTATTGGCAAGTTGGGCCGAAGGGCCTGTTTCGTGTTCTTGTTCAATGTCTGAGAGTCTTCAAGGTACAACAGAGGTCTTTATTACATTAACTCAATGCTGGCAGCAAGACAACTAAAATGGCTGCAACCACACGATCTGTCTGCACACTCGCACACTGTGTACAGACAGAGATAACCATGTACAAAACATCTCCGTTTGTCCTGTGCAGCGCCACCTGCTGCACGGGAGGAGCAACAGGTCCTCCTACCCCACACGGTCCACCAAACATCACAACCTGTTTCCACACTGTATCCCTGCATGACTCTAACTGAACTGAACGGAATCTCTGTCCCTTCTGCTTTACAGAGACGTCACAGATCAGGGGAGTCCTGGGGTCTTCAGTCACTCTCCCCTGCACGTACACGAGTCAGTGGGTGAACACCACGTGCTGGGGTCGAGGGAGATGCTCCTGGAATGGCTGTGGCAACGAGCTTTTTCGATTCAATGGGACGAGCACGATCCCACCTGCGTTAAGCTCCAAGTATGATCTTCGTGGAGATTTACAGATGGGCAACGTGTCCCTGACCATAAAGGCCCTGGAGAAGGCGGACGAGGGCGTGTACTGTTGCCATACCATGTTATCCAGCCGCCAGGACCATTTACAAACAGAACTAATCCTCATTGCCGTCCCCCCTCCTGGTGAGTATGACGCAGGTTCTCCAGCCTCTACCGTGCTCCCCCACCCCCCTCACTGTGGCACCCCACCACTGTGCCCCTGTCCTACCCTACCACTCTTCCACCGTTCCACCCCCACCACTGTGGCCCTGTGCTCTGGGGGATTATCCCGTCCCCAGTTTAAACCCAACATGCTTTCTTTGTTCTTCAGATAAAAGGACAGACAGCTGTGGAACTGTTCATCCCACTGTGGAACAAACTGCCAAAGCCCCGTGGCAGGTGAGAACATGGCCACCATTCCCCCGCCACCTCGCTGCCCACGAGAGGTCAGCTGCCACCCTCTGCCCCCACACCCCGGGCATCCGCCCCCACCCTCAGCGTGGAGGCTGTGCCAGGAATCCTGTTGCAGTCGGCCTCAACATTTGTTTACCCTCCCGTTAACGCCCTCACGCCCCACGGTCTCAAGGCTAACTCCACCGAAACACATAGACACATAGAAACATAGACAATAGGTGCAGCAGGAGGCCATTTGGCCCTTCAAGCCAACACCGCCATTCATTGTGATCATGGCTGATCATCCACAATCAGTAACCCGTGCCTGCCTTCTCCCCATATCCCTTGATTCCACTAGCCCATAGAGCTCTATCTAACTCTCTTTTAAATTCATCCAGTGAATTGGCCGCCACTGCCCTCTGTGGCAGAGAATTCCACAAATTCACAACTCTCTGGGTGAAAAAGTTTCTTCTCACCTCAGTTTTAAAAGGCCTCCCCTTTATTCTAAGACTGTGTGGCCCCTGGTTCCGGATTCCCCCAACATTGGGAACATTTTTCCTGCATCTTGCATAGAAACACAGGAAATAGGTGCAAGAGTAGGCCATTCGGCCCTTCCTTCGTCACCCATTCCTTCTCTCCAGAGACGCTGTCTGACCTATTGAGTTACTCCAGCTTTTTAGAAATATAGAAACATGGAAAATAGGTGCAGGAGGCCATTCGGCCCTTCGAGCCAGCACCGCCATTCAACGTGATCATGGCTGATCATCCACAATCAGTAACCCGTTCCTGCCTTCTCCCCATATCCCTTGATTCCATTAGCCCCTCGAGCTAAATCCAACTGTCTCTTGAATACATCTTGAACACATTCACATGCCCCTTGTAATGCCAACTGACCAATTCACTGATTCTCAGTCCAATTCTGCAGCAGGCAAGGAAATTGCATTTGCTGGAATCGGGAAAAAAAAAGCAAAGTGCTGGAGGAACTCAGCGGGTCAGGCAGCATCTGTGGAAGGGATGGGCAGGTGATGTTTTGGGCCGGGATCTCTGCTCCCAGTCTGAAGTAGGGTCCCGACCTGAAACGTCATCTGTCCATCCCTTCCACAGATGCTGCCTGACCCGCTGAGTTCTTCCAGCACTTTGTGCTTTGAGTATCTGGGATTCTGCGTGAAATATCGGGAGCTTGCCCCACTTTGGGCATCTCCGCTCATCTTTCTTTTAGTTTAGTTTAATTTAGTTTAGTTCAGAGATACAGCCTGTAAACAGGCCCTTCGGCCCACCGAGTCCGTGCCGACCAGCGATGCCCCGTTCATACACTAGTTCTGTGCTATCCCACTTTCCCATCCACTCCCTGCACTCTAGAGGGTAATCTTACAGAGGGGCGATTAACCTGCAAACTCCACAGATATAGCGCCCAAGGTCAGGATCGAACCTGGATCTCTGGGGCTGTGAGGTAGCGGTTCTACCCGCTGGGTCACTGCGCTGAATCTTCACGAGTAGCGTTTGACCTGCGCTGTGATGCAAACGCCCACCACTGCAACCTTCTGCAGCATGGGTGCCAGGCGGTCACGGGGAGAAAGGTGGTGATTTACTCTCAGTGTTTCTCATGTTTAGTTTAGTTTAGAGATATATCGTGGAAACAGGCCCTTCGGCCCACCGGGCCCGTGCCGACCAGCATTCACCCGCACACTAGTCCCATCCCACACACTAGGGATAGGTGACAGAAGCCAATTAACCTTCAAACCTGTACGTCTTTGGAGTGTGGGAGGAAACCGGAGCACCCGGAGAAAACCCACTCGGTCAAGGGGAAAACGTACAAACTCCCCCGTACAATCAGACAGCACCCGCGGTCAGGATCAAATCCGGATCTCTGGCGCTGTGAGGCAGCAACTCCACAGCGACTAGCTTGTGTATAAATTGAAGAGAGGAATAGATCGGGTAGATGCACAGAGTCTCTTGCCCAGAGTAGGGGAATCGAGGACCAGAGGACATAGGTTCAAGGTGAAGGGGAAAAGATTTAATAGGAATCTGAGGGGTAACTTTTCCACACAGAGGGTGGTGGGTGTATGGAACAAGCTGCCAGAGGAGGTAGTTGAGGCTGGGACTATCCCATCGTTTAAGAAACAGTTAGACAGGTACATGGATAGGACAGGTTTGGAGGGTTATGGGCCAAGTGCAGGCAGGTGGGACTAGTATAGCTGGGACATGTTGGCCGGTGTGGGCAAGTTGGGCCGAAGGGCCTGTTTCCACACAGTATCACTCTATGACTCCATGACTCTGCTGCTGTGCCACCGCGCCGCCCAAATGTACCTGGCCGATAAAGGCGGGCATGGACAAAACCGATGCCAGGGCCAGCAAAGGGGATGAATGGATAATCATCGGTCTCTAGACACAAAATGCTGGAGTAACTCAGCGGGTCAGGCAGTATCTCTGGAGAGAAGGAATGGGTGGTGTTTCTGGTCGAGTCCCTGCTTACTGACGTTTCAGGTCGGGCCACGCGACAACTCTCAGACACGTCCTCCTACTTATCCCTGGACTTAGATGCTGATCTATGTTCCCAATGTTCCAGAACCAGGGGCCACACACTCTCAGAATAAAGGGGAGGCCATTTAAAACTGAGGTGAGAAAACCCCTTTTTCACCCAGAGAGTTGTGAGTTTGTGGAATTCTCTGCCACAGAGGGCAGTGGAGGCCAATTCACTGGATGGATTTAAAAGAGAGTTAGATAGAGGTCTAGGGCACACGTGTCAAACTCAAGGCCCGCCACGTCATTTTATGTGGCCCGCGAGAGCTTAATTGTCATTGGTCGAATATTTTTTAAGTTACAGACATTTTTAACTTTCAAACTCTCATTTCTAAACACATTTTCCACGTTGCTGCGCGTCTGGCGGCGGCACCACAGGGGCTGGGGGAGGAGAGAATGAGGGGGTGGGGGGAGGAGAGAGGGGGAGAGTGGGGCTGGGGAGGAGAGAATGGGGAGTGGGGGGAGGAGAGAGTGGTGGAAAGGGGGTGGTGGGGAATGGGGGGGTGGAGGTGAGTGGGGGTGGGGGGAGGAGAGAGGGGGAGAGTGAGAGTGGGGCTGGGGAGGAGAGAATGGGGAGTGGGGGGAGGAGAGAGTGGTGGAAAGGGGGTGGTGGGGAATGGGGGGGTGGAGGTGAGTGGGGGTGGGGGGGAGAGTGCTACTGGAAGGGGGGGTGGGGAGGAGGGAAGAGTGGGGGTGGGGAGGAGGGATGGGGGGAAGGGGACAGCAGGGGTGGGGGGGAGGAGGGGGTGGTGGTGGGGGGATGAGAGAGTGGGGGTGGGGGAGAAGGGGGACAGTGGGGGTCAGGGAAGATGGGAGAGTGGGGGGTAGGGAGGGGGGGGGGGGGATTGAGTAGGGGGTTGAGGGTGCTACACCAATACAGGAGAGGCTTTGGGTCCAGGGCTCCTTGGTCACACCCTCTCCCCTTCCCTGTACCACCTTTAATTGCGCTCCCCATCCCCTGGAGGAGCATGGCATCCATGTGGATAGGGTGGTGAAGAAGGCGTTTGGTATGCTTGCCTTTATAAATCAGAGCATCGAATATAGATGTTGGGATGTAATGTTGAAATTGTACAGGGCATTGGTGAGGCCGAATCTGGAGTATGGTGTGCAGTTCTGGTCGCCAAATTATAGGAAGGATGTCGACAAAATGGAGAGGGTACAGAGGAGATTTACTAGAATGTTGCCTGGGTTTCAGCACTTAAGCTACAGAGAGAGGTTGAACAGGTTGGGTCTTTATTCTTTGGAGCGTAGAAGGTTGAGGGGGGACTTGATAGAGGTTTTTAAAATTTTAAGAGGGACGGACAGAGTTGACGTGGGTAGGCTTTTCCCTTTGAGAGTGGGGAAGATTCCAACAAGGGGACATAACTTCAGAATTAAGGGACAAAAGTTTAGGGGTAACATGAGGGGTAACTTCTTTACTCAGAGGGTGGTGGCTGTGTGGAATGAGCTGCCGGTGGAAGTGGTCGGCGTGGACTGGTAGGGCCGAACGGGCCTGTTTCCGTGCTGTAATTGTTATATGGTTATATGGCACCACAGTGAAGGAGAAAGAAGATGGCCGCTGGCAGGACGGTGTCAGAGGCTCCCTTTCCCCTCCTCTCCCTCTCCACCCCCCCCCTCCCTCTCCACCCTCCACCCTCCCCCCCATTGAGATTCTTTTTTTTTTTTTAAGAGACATTTTAAAGAAAAAACGCGATTTCCCCAGGTCGCAATGGAAACCCTACGAACAACGGGCCCAATTTGTCAATGTGCTTACAAATATTTTTACATTTACGTTAATGCATGTACAATATTTGTACATTTCAATAAATACTAATCAAATGCAGAGACAGTTATTTAACAATATGGTAAGGATTAGTTACATTTATACAGTCTTACAGTTACAACTGGCCCTTTGAGGGCAACCAGAATGCTGATGTGGCCCGGGGTGAAAATGTGTTTGACACCCCTGCTCTAGGGGCTAGTGGAATCAAGAGATATGGGGAGAAGGCAGGCACGGGTTACTGATTGTGGATGATCAGCCATGATCACAATGAATGGCAGTGCTGGCTCGATGGGCCAAACGGCCTCCTGCACCTATTTTCTATGTTTCTTTGTAATCCTCGGTCTAAACCTCTTCCAATTGCCCATGTACCGTTTGCCTTAAAACATCAGATTGACACGTCCGTGATCCAAGACATCGCAAACCAGACCAGGAGCTTCAAGGAGAAAGCGTGCAACAGGTCTGCTGGCAAGGTGAGGTGACATCGTGCAGCATCTTTACAGTGAGGGTTACTCAGCAGGTCAGGCAGCATCATGGAGAGAAGGAACGGGTGACGTTTCGGGTCGATTCCCTTCTTCAGACTGTCTGAGGAAGGGTCTCGACCCGAAACGTCAGCCATTCCTTCTCTCCAAGATGCTGCCTGATCCGCTGAGTTACTCCAGCATTTTGTGTCTACCTTCGATTTGTACCAGCATCTGCAGTTGTTTTCCTACACATCTTTACAGTGAGGCAACATTTCATTCTCAGCCACATTGAATCGGACAAGTGTTCATTCAAAAACACCACCCCCGTCTCCATAACTTCCTTCAAATTCACAGGAAGGACAAGTGAACCAACTTCAGCGTTCGACACACAAAGCTGGAGTAACTCAGCGGGACAGGCCGCATCTCTGGAGGAAAGGAATGGGTCTCGATCCCGAAACGTCACCCATTCCTTCTCTCCAGAGATGCTGCCTGTCCCGCTGAGTTACTCCAGCACTCTGTGTCTACCTTTGGTTTAAACCAGCATCTGCAGTTCCTTCCTACACACGACATCACTGTTCTCTCCCCAGCTGTCAATTTACATCAGATCTCTCCCTAATTTTTAGTTTAGTTTAATTTGGAGATACAGAAACAGGCCCTTCAGCCCACCGGGTCCACACCGACCAGCGATCCCCGCACACTAACACTATCCTACACCCACTGGGGACAATTTTTACATTTATCAAGCCAATTAATCTACAAACCTGCACGTCTTTGGAGTGTGGGAGGAAACCAAAGGTCTCGAAGAAAACCCACGCAGGTCACGGGGAGAACGTACAAACTCCGTACAGACGGCGCCCGTAGTCAGGATGGAACCCGGGTCTCTGGCGCAGTGAGGCAGCAACTCTACCGCTGCACCACCGTGCAACCATCTTCCTTATCATTTTTAAAGTTGCCGACATCACGTCCTCAGGGTACAATTCTTACAATCGTTTATGTTTTGTTTTCTCTATCACAGAAGGAGGACACGTCTACGCTCCAAGACATTGAAAAGAAGACGCAAAGCTTCGAGGACAAAGCATGCAATAGTTCTGCTACTGGAATTGTAATGGAGGTCAGCTCTCTCTGCACTAGGGGTTGCCAACTATCTCACTCCCAAATAAGGGACAAGGTGGCGTCACCGCCCCACGCCCCATGTGACCTCACCCAGCCAGGGGCCACATGCTCCCGCTCCACCAACGGCGGCCGCCCGGGCGGGAACCTCCAATTGGCAGCACCCGGACGTCGCCTTGTCCCTTATTTGGGAGTGAGATAGTTGGCAACCCTACTAAGACGGGACAAGGGCGGTCCCGTACGGGACAAACTAATTTAGCCCAAAATACGGGATGTCCCGGCTAATACGGGACAGTTGGCAACCCGACTTTGCACAGACTGTCCTGCAGCCATTTTAGGACTATCCAGGCACCATTTCATTCATTTAGTTTTAGAGATGCAGCATTAAAACAGGCCCTTCGGCCCATTGAGTCCATGCCGACCATCATCTTTACATCTCCTTTAAACTTTGCCCCTCTCACTTTAAAGCCATGCCCTGTAGTCTTAGACATTTAGTCTGAGGGTCACCAATGCGTTAGACAGAAGATAGACACAAAATACTGGAGTAACTCAGCGGGACAGGCAGCATCTCAGGAGAGAAGGAATGGGTGACGTTCCGGGTCGAGACCCTTCCTCAGACTGAACCAGAGTTCAGGACTACTCTCTGGTTGGGGTGGGATTGTGGGTCATCTTGGTCAGCATGGAGATGGGCCGAAGGGCCACTTTCTGTGCCACGTGACTCTGTGACGCCAAGACTCTCAGCTCTTGGCTCAATTTGAAAGTGAAGTGTGGCAAAACTTTTCAAGAGAGAGTTGGATTTCGCTCTTGGGGCTAACGGAATCAAGAGATATGGGGAGAAGGCAGGAACAGGGTACTGATTGTGGATGATCAGCCATGATCACATTGAATGGCGGTGCTGGCTCGAAAGGCCGAATGGCCTCCTCCTGCCCCTATCGTCTATGTATCTATGAGGTGTAGCATTCTGATGAATGTCATTGCATTAATAACTTACACAATACACTAATCTAATCTGGCCATTGTTTCCTCTAAGATATTTGATCTTGTGACATGAATCATTCTGCAAAGACAAGTGTGATGGATTTTTAAATGTATTATGTTTGTCTCCTTTCCTCTCACAAGACGCTGAGTAATTTCTCGGAGTCTGTGTTGGCCAACTCAACGCAATGGGGCAGCATGGAGAAGAGTCAGCAACAAGCAGCACTTGGTCATTTGCTGCAGGCCATGAACTTGGCCATCGCCGACGCTGCCCTCAATCTGCTCCACAACAAGAAGACCAAGTATGCATCCTCCACCATCGGTAAGACCCACCCCACACTCCACATATCTCTCCCTCCCAACCCCATTCTTTCAGTTTAGAGATACAGTGCGGAAACAGGCCCCACGGCCCACCGGGTCCATGCCGACCAGCGATCCCCGCACATTAACATTATCCTACCTCAAGTTCTTTACATCGGCGAAACCAAACGCAGGCTCGGTGATCGTTTTGCTCAACACCTTCGCTCAGTCCGCCTTAACCAACCTGATCTCCCGGTGGCTGAGCACTTCAACTCCCCCTCCCACTCCCAGTCTGACCTTTCTGTCATGGGTCTCCTCCAGTGCCATAGTGAGGCCCATCGGAAATTGGAGGAACAGCACCTCGTATTTCGCTTGGGCAGCTTGCAGCCCAGCGGTATGAACATTGACTTCTCCAACTTTAGATAGTTCCTCTGTCTCTCTCTTCCCCTCCCCCTTCCCAGTTCTCCCTCTATCTTCCTGTCTCCACCTATATCCTTCCTTTGTCCCGCCCCCCTGACATCAGTCTGAAGAAGTTTCTCAGCCCGAAACGTCACCCATTGCTTCTCTCCTGAGATGCTGCCTGACCTGCTGAGTTACTCCAGCATTTTGTGAAATAAATACCTTCGATTTATACCAGCATCTGCAGGTATTTTCTTACACCTAACACTATCCTACACCCATTCGGGACAATCTTTACATTTACCAAGCCGATTAACCTACAAACCTGCACGTCTTTGGAGTGTGGGAGGAAACCGAAGATCTCGGACAAAACCCACGCAGGTCACGGGGAGAACGTACAAACTCCATACAAACAGCACCCGTAGTCAGGATCATAACCAGGTCTCTGGTGCTGCATTCGCTGTAAGGCAGCAACTCGACCGCTGCGCCACCGTGCCGCCATTCCCCCGCCTTCTCCCCATGGCCACGGTGGCGCAGCGGTAGAGTTGCCGCCTTACAGCGAATGCAGCGCCGGAGACCCGGGTTCCATCCCAACTACGGGTGGTCTGTGCGGAGCTTGTACGTTCTCCCCATGACCTGCGTGGGTTTTCTCCGAGATCTTCAGTTTCCTCCCACACTCCAAAGACGTGCAGGTTTGTTGGTTAATTGGCTTGGTGTAAATGTAAATTGTCCCTAGTGGGTGTAGGATAGTGTTAGTGTGCGGGGATCGCTGCTGCCTCGGTGGGCTGAAGGGCCTGTTTCCACCCTAAACTAAACTAAACTAAACCCCTGACACCTGTACTAATCATGAATCATTTATTTTGTTCTCTTACCCGCACTCCACAATCCTGAAAGGCCTGGATAGAGTAGATGTGGAGAGGATGTTTCCACAAGTGGGAGAGTCTAGGACCAGAGGGCACAGCCTCAGAGTAAAAGGCCGATCCTTTAGGAAGGAGATGAGGAGGAATTTCTTTAGTCAGAGGGTGGTGAATCTGTGGAATTCATTGCCACAGAAGGCTGTGGAGGCCACAAGTCAGTGGGTATTTTTAAGGCAGAGATAGATAGATTCTTGTGGAGGAAGGAAATGCAGATGCACCACAGATAGACACTAAATGCCGGAGTAACTCAGTGGAACAGGCAGCATCTCTGGAGGGAAGGAACGGGTGATGTTTTGGGTTGAGACCCTACTTCAGACCAAAGATACAAGAGGAACAAGATGGACCACTCCGTTGAAATCGCCTCTACTGAAATGTAGTACGCAAAGGGGCCGCCATTTTAGTAAGCAGAACCCGCCGTTCGCTCTGCCTCGCGCAGTGTAATCAGTGTTTTGGGGGAACAGTATGTGCGATGAAACCATTCAAATGCAGAATATATCTCATCTATCAATCCACACATTTTTGTTATTTTTCTTTTAAAAAATTTTGTGCAAGTTTCTGCCTACTAAAATGGCGCCATGACATACTACGGTTTTTAGGGTTGAGTGGTCTATCTTGCTCCTCTAGTATCTTTGGCTGTGACCTACCACGGTTTTTAGGGTTGAGTGGTCTATCTTGCTCATCTAGTATCTTTGCTTCAGACTGAGCGTTGGGGAAGAGGGAAACACTGAGATAAGGAAGGGTAAGAGATCAAAAGAGATGATTCTTCATCAGTACGGGTGTCAGAGGTTACGGGGAGAAGGCGGGAGAATGGGGTTGGGAGGGAGAGATAGATCAGCCTTGCAGCGGAGTAGACTTGATGGGCTGAATGGCCTAATTCTGCTCCTACCACTTGTGACCTTATGAACCTGAGACACAGTCACCACACCAACATCCTCGACCATTGGAGAGAGCTGTACATGTAGCTCAGTCTACTCTGGTGTAGGTTAGTTTAGAGATACAGCACATAAACAGGCTCTTCGTCCCACCGAGACCGTGCCGACCAGCGATCTCCCCGCACACCGGCACTATCCTACACACTCCAATTTTTACCAAAGACAATTCACCTACAAAACCCGTACGTCATCTGTTTAATCCAAGAGTTTACACATTGTGGAAGCGCGATGGGATCTTATAGAGGTGTAGAAAATCATGAGAGGAACAGATCGGGTGGACGCACAGAGTCTCTTGCCCAGAGTAGGACCAGGAATCGAGGACCAGAGGACCAGTTTAAGGTGAAGGGGGGGGGAAAGATTAAATAGGACACTGAGGGGCAATGTTTTATGCACAGAGTGGTGGGTGTATGGAACAAGCTGCCGGAGGAGGTAGTTGAGGCTGGGACTATCACAACGTTTAAGTAGCATTGAGACAGGTACATGGATAGGACAGGTTTAGAGGGATATGGGCCAAACGCAGGCAGGTGGGACTAGTGTAGGTGGGGCATGTTCGTCGGTGTTGCCAAGTTGGGCTGAAGGGCCTGTTTCCACATTGTATGATTCTATGACTCACCTGTACATCTGTCCATTGACTTACCTGCACACCATCTGTCCATTGACTCACCTGTACAACATCTGTCCATTGACCTACCTGTACAACATCTGTCCATTGACTTACCTGTGCAACATCTGTCCATTGACTCACCTGAACATCTGTCCATTGACTTACCTGTACAACATCTGTCCATTGACCTACCTGTACAACATCTGTCCATTGACTTACCTGCACACCATCTGTCCATTGACTCACCTGTACAACATCTGTCCATTGACTTACCTGTCCAACATCTGTCCATTGACTAACCTGTCCAACATCTCATCATTGATTGATCTGTCCACCATCTCACTATTGACTCACCTGTACCCATCTCACTGTTGATCCACCTGTCCACCATCTCACTGTTGACCCACCTATCCACCATCTCACTGTTGACTCACCTGTCCAACATCTTTCCATTGACTCACCTGTACACCATCTCACTGTTGACCCACCTGTCCACCAATTCACTGTTGACTCACCTGTCCACCATCTCACTGTTGACTCACCTGTACAACATCTCATCATTGACTCAACTGTCCACCATCTCACTGTTGACTCACCTGTCCACCATCTCACTGTTGACTCACCTGTCCAACTACTCACCACGTGTAACCTGTCCCCTTTACCCACAGAGGTTGAATTGGCTTCGCTACAGAAGGACAAATTGACGGAGAGATCCATCACCTCCCTGACCGCCTGCAACAACGTCTTGGTGGCCCGCTCTCTCTCGCTGCTGGGACAGGACGATCACGGTACCTGCCCGCTCCCCTTACCCTGCCCATGGGGCCGAGGGCAGTCTTCCAGCCTTCCCCTGGGTTGGATAGTTGGGAGTCAGATGAGAGGGGACCTCATTGAAACACACAGAATAGTGAGCGGCCCGGATAGAGTGGATGTGGAGAGGATGTTTCCATTAGTGGGAGAGTCTAGGACCAGAGGGCACAGCCTCAGAATTAAAGGACGTTCTTTTTAGAAGGAGATAAGGAGGAATTTCTATAGTCAGAGGGTGGTGAATCTGTGGAATTCATTGTCACAGACGGCTGTGGAGGCCACAAGTCAGTGGATATTTCTAAGGCTGAGATAGGCAGATTCTTGATTAGTGCGGGTGTCAGGGATTAGGGGGAGAAGGCAGGAGAATGGGGTTAGGAGGGAGAGATAGATCAGCCATGATTGAATGGGGATATAGACTTGATGGGCCGAATGGCCCAATTCTGCTCCTATCACTTATGATCTTCTATCGTGGGGCTGCCCTGAGCTGCCATTCTCCCCGGGAAGTCCCATGCCTCAGCAGTGGAGTCCGCACTGTCCATCCGTGTCCAGGCCCCTGCCGGGCGTCTGCGGGCTGCACCAGCTCCCTGCTCCGGCCTGTTCCCAATACAAGGGTGCGGGGGTGGGAGCAGTGTGTGGGGGGGGGAGGCAGAGGTTCCGGGTGGAATCCCAGGACAGCTACGCAGCCCAGGAAGGGAGGTTGTGGAGGGGTTGGATCGTGGATGGAGGTTGATGGTCTCCACAGCTCTGCAAGGATGGGTCTGGAGGGAGATGCAGGCACTTTATGGGAGTCGGGTGGGATGGGGTGGGATGAGAAGAGATTTGCTGGGGTGGGGATGAGGTGGGATGAGGTTGATGGGGTGGGATGGGGTTAGATGGAGTAGGAAGAGATGAGATGAGGTGAGATGTTTGATGGGGTGGGGTGAGGTGGGATGAGGTTTAATGAGGTTTGCTGAGGTGGGATGAGGTTTGGGAGTGGGGATGAGGTGGGATGAGGTGGGGATGGGGTGGGAGGAGATGAGGATGAGGTGGAGATGGGGTGGAATGAGGTGGAATGGGGTGGGATGGAGTGGGGATGAGGCTAGATGGAGTGGGGATGAAGTTTGGGAGTGGGGATGGGGTGGGATGGGGTGGGGATGAAGTTTGGGAGTGGGGATGAGGTGGGATGGGGTGGGGATGAAGTTTGGGAGTGGGGATTAGGTGGGATGGGGTGGGGATGAAGTTTGGGAGTGGGGATTAGGTGGGATGGGGTGGGGATGAGGTGGGATGGAGTTGGGATGAGGTGGTGAGATGGGGATGGAGTGGGGATGAGGTGGGATGGAGTGGGGATGGGGTGGGGATGAGGTGGGATGGGATGAGGTGGGATGGGGTGAGATGAGCTGGGATGGGGATGAGGTGGGATGGGGATGAGGAGTTTATAGGAGGTAGTGCTTTATATGGAGCACGATCAGACTGTGCTTCCTCTCACACACACGGGGTGGGACAGAGAACGCTCTCATCGTCTTCCTGGCTTACGGTGACCTGGAGACGGTTGTGGAGCCAATGTTGGCGCAGGAGGAAAGCAGAGATGGCGTCAGGGTCAAGTTCGATTCGAAGATGGTGACAGTGACCAAAGTGGGCGGCCAGACGCAGGGCATGAACGCAACCCTCAACATCACCTTCAGTGCCAAGGAGGTAGGTGGGCCCGCACATCAGCGCTGGGGCAAGTCGTGGTGAACCCTGACATCCCAGTGCAGTACCACCATCCCACCACCACCACCATCTGTGTTTCCACCAATGGGGGCGTCTAGAACCAGAGGCCACAGCCTCACAACAAAAGGATGAGCGGGCGGTCACGGTGGTGCAGTGGTAGAGTTGCCGCCTTACAGCGAATGCAGCGCCGGAGACCCGGGTTCCATCCTGACTACGGGCGCCGTCTGTACGGAGTTTGTACGTTCTCCCCGTGACCTGCGTGGGTTTTCTCCGAGATCTTCGGTTTCCTCCCACACTCCAAAGACGTACAGGTTTGTAGGTTAATTGGCTCGGTAAATGTAAAAATTGTCCCTACTATGTGTAGGATAGTGTTAGTGTGCGGGGATCGCTGGTCGGTGCGGACCCAGTGGGCCGAAGGGCCTGTTTCTGCGCTGTATCTCTAAACTAAACTAAACTTTAGAAAGGAGATGAGGTGAATGGCAGTGTTGGCTCGAAGGGCCGAATGGCCCCCTCCTGCACCTATTTTCGATGTTTCTAAGTTTCTAGGTTAAAGTAAAGAATGTTGCTTCAGGTGTAGAGATTTAAGAGTGTGAATCGATTGTAATATGTGATTGTCGATCAGCTTCTGAGGGCGGGCACTCAAATGTGTTTCACCCCCACCGTCCCCCATCTTTGGCCACCCTGTGTGTGGGGGGGGCGGGTGGGGGGGCCGAGGGTGTCCTGGTCGGGCTGCTCCTGGGCCTGGCCAAGATGGCCGTCCGCGAGTCACGGTGCCAGGCAGAAGAGGCCTCCGCCAGAGCCGGCTGCCAAACCCTCTAAACCTGTCCTATCCATTTACCTGTCTAACTGTTTCTGAAACGATGGGATAGTCCCAGCCTCAACTACCTCATCTGGCAGCTTGTTCCATACACCCACCACCCTCTGTGTGGAAAAGTTACCCTCAGATTCCTATTAAATCTTTTCTCCTTCACCTTAAACCCATGTCCTCTGGTCCTCGATTCCCCTACTCTGGGCAAGAGACTCTGTGCATCCACCCGATCTATTCCTCTCATGATTTTGTACACCTGTAAGATCCTCCTGCGCTCCATGGAATAGAGACCCAGACTACTCAATCTCTCCCTATAGCTGGATAGTGTGTGCGCGTGGTGTGTGTGTGTGCACGAGAGCGTGTGTGTGTGCATGAGAGCGTGTGTGTGCATGAGTGTGTGTGTGCATGAGTGTGTGTGTGCATGAGTGTGTGTGCATGAGTGTGTGTGCATGAATGTGTGTGTGTGAGTGTGTGTGTGCACGTGAGTGAGTATGTGTGTGTGTGGGTGGGTGTGTGGGTGAGTGCGTGAGTGTGTGGTGTGTGAGTGTGTAATTGTGTGTGTGCGTGTGTGAGTGTGAGTATATGTGTGTGTGTGTGTGTGAGGGTGTGGTAATATTCTGATGTGCCTACTTCCAGCAGGGTGATGTTGCCAGCAAGAGGCTCTGTGGCAACTGGATGGGCACCCACTGGGCCACGCACCAGGCGAGCAGCAGTAACAAGACTCACGCCACCTGTGTCTACAACACCCCGTCCAGCTTCGCCCTGGTGCTGGCTCAGTACCCAATGAAGGTGAGACAGGTGGCGAGCGGGCATCGTGCTGGAGCTGCGCACCGAGCAGCCGCTTGGGCCAATGTCCAGCAGTGCAGGAACACAGCCAGCAGTAACACAGGCGGCACACAGTGGCACAGTGGTAGAGTTGCTGCCTCACAGCGCCAGAGACACAGGTTCCATCCTAACCACGGGTGCTGTCCCGATGTTGGGGGGAGTCCAGAACAAGGGGCCACAGTTTAAGAATAAGGGGTAGGCCATTTAGAACGGAGATGAGGAAAAACTTTTTCAGTCAGAGAGTTGTGAATCTGTGGAATTCTCTGCCTCAGAAGGCAGTGGAGGCCAAGTCTCTGAATGCATTCAAGAGAGAGCTAGATAGAGCTCTTAAGGATAGCGGAGTCAGGGGGTATGGGGAGAAGGCAGGAACGGGGTACTGATTGAGAATGATCAGCCATGATCACATTGAATGGCGGTGCTGGCTCGAAGGGCTGAATGACAATAGACAATAGGTGCAGGAGGAGGCCATTCGGCCCTTCAGACCAGCACCACCATTCAGTGTGATCATGGCTGATCATTCTCAATCAGTACCCCGTTCCTGCCTTCTCCCCATACCCCCTGACTCCGCTATCCTTAAGATATTATATTAAAAATAATTTCCCGTTTTCTCTCTCCCTCCTTTCTTAAAAAGTGGGATAACATTAGCTACCCTCCAATCCATAGGAACTGATCCTGAATCTATAGAACATTGGAAAATGATCACCAATGCGTACACAATTTCTAGCGCCACCTCCTTAAGTACCCTGGGATGCAGACCATCAGGCCCTGGGGATTTATCAGCCTTCAGTCCCATCAGTCTACCCAACACCATTTCCTGCCTAATGTGGATTTCCTTCAGTTCCTCCGTCACCCTAGGATCTCTGGCCACTAGAACATCTGGGAGATTGCTTGTATCTTCCTTAGTGAAGACAGATCCAAAGTACCGGTTCAACTCGTCTGCCATTTCCTTGTTCCCCATAATAAATTCCCCGGCTTCTGTCTTCAAGGGACCCACATTTTCCTTGACTATTTGCTTTCCTCTTTACATACCTAACAAAGCTTTATGTACCTAAAAAAGCTAAAAAAGCTAACCTAAAAAGGATGGCCTCCTCCTGCACCTGTTGTCTGTTGTCTATTGTCCATTTACATGACGGTTCTCTGACTTTGATGTGTGCTGTCCTCAGGCCTCGGTGCACAGTGTCGCCCTCTGGTGGATCACCATGCTGGTGCTGCCAGTGTCCCTGCTCCTGCTGCTGCTGTCCGCAGCCACCTTCATCTGGTGCAGGGCCATCCGCGGCCCCCTCACCCTGATCCGTGCCCACCTCTGCCTCAACCTCCTCCTGGCCGAGCTGCTCTTCATCATCACCATCACCGGCTCCATCAACAAGTACTCGGTAACCTGTGGGTGGGTGGGTGAGGGTGGGTGGGGAGTATGTGGGTGAGGGGTGGGTGAGGGCAGGTGGGGTTGGGTGGGTGGGTGAGGGGTGGGTGCGTGGGTGAGGGGTGGTCTCGCTGCCGTGATACTGCTGTCTCTGCAGATGGTGTGTGCGTTGGCGCTGGGTGGGGTGGGTGAGGGGTGTGTGGGTGGGTGTGTGAGGGGTGGGTGGGTGTGGGTGAGCGGTGGTCTCGGTGCAATGACCATTGCCGTCGCTGCAGATGGTGTGTGCGTTGGCGCTGGGTGGGTGGGTGTGTGGGTGAGGGGTATGTGGGTGGGTGAGGGGTGTGGGTGGGTGGGTGAGGAGTGTGGGTGAGGGGTGTGTGTGGGTGGGTGAGGGGTGTGGGTGGGTGGGTGTGGGGGTGGGTGGGTGAGGGGTGGGTGAGGGGTGGGTTGGTGGGTGAGGGGTGTGTGTGTGTGGGTGAGGGGTGGGTGAGGGGTGAGGGGTGGGTGGGGAGGGTGTGGGTGAGAGGTGTGTGTGGGTGGGTGAGGGGTGTGGGTGGGTGGGTGTGGGGGTGGGTGGGTGAGGGGTGTGTGAGGGGTGGGGGTGGGTGTGGGTGAGGGGTGTGTGTGGGTGGGTGAGGGGTGGGTGGGGGGTGTGTGTGTGAGGGGTGGTCTCCCTGCCGTGACCATTGCTGTCTCTGCAGATGGTGTGTGCGTTGGTGCTGGGTAGTGTGCACTACCTGTTGCTGGTGGCGTTTAGCTGGATGCTACTGGAGGCCGTCCACCTGTGGCTGATGGTGCTCAACCTGAAGGTGGTGAACTTCACCCGCACACGCGTGATGAAGCGGCGATACATGTACCCCACTGCCTATCTGTGCCCGGCGCTGGTGGTGGCCGTGGCAGCCTCTGCCCACCCCCAGGGCTACTGGAGAGACGACCGGTCAGTACCACACACCGTCACACAGACCGTCACACACACACCGTGACACACACCGTGACACACCGTGACACACACCGTGACACACACCGGCACACACACCGTCACACACACCGTCACACACACCGTCACACACACACACCGTCACACACACACACCGTGACACACAGGATGACACACACCGTCACATACACCGTGACACACACCGTCACACACACCGTGACACACACACACCGTGACACACACACCGTCACACACACACACCGTGACACACACACCGTCACACACACCGTGACACAACGTCACACACACCGTCACACACACCGTCACACACACCGTCACACACACCGTCACACACACTGTCACACACACCGTGACACACACACCGTCACACACACACCGTCACACACACACCGTCACACTCACCGTCACACACACCGTCACACACACCGTCACACACCATCACACACACACCGTCACACACACCGTGACACACACACCGTGACACAACGTCACACATACCGTCACCCACACCGTCACACACACCGTGACACAACGTCACACACACCGTCACACACACTGTCACACACACCGTGACACATACCGTGACACACGCACCGTGACACACACCGTCACACACACCGTGACACACGCACCGTCACACGCACCGTCACACACACCGTGACACACCGTCACACACACCGTGACACACACACCGTGACACACACACCGTGACACACACACCGTGACACAACGTCACACACACCGTCACACACACTGTCACACACACCGTGACACACACACCGTGACACACACCGTCACACACACCGTCACACACACCGTGACACACACACCGTCACACACACCGTGACACACCGTCACACACCGTGACACACACACCGTCACACACCGTGACACACACACCGTGACACACACACCGTGACACACACATGTAAGGGGTTTCTGCGCCGAGCTTTCGCCCGACCTAAGGTCCCCGTGCCTTGCTCTGATCCCTTGACCAGGCCGTGCACACTGGTTCCCCGTGAATGGTTCGACCCACTCACCCCTTACGGTTCTAGACACTGGACTTAGGTGCAGGAGCTCTTATAGTGCAGAAAAAATTCAACCAGACCAGATTTTAAAACCAGGGTTTAAATGAAAAGGGCTTTTATTCAGCACTTGGGACTATTGTCCATGAATACTTATTATACAGTTCTATAAGACATATCTATAATACACATACCGAATACATGAATATCTTTTATTTATTAATCACAAAACGCACAGTTCAGAAGACATATACCCGAATACTCTTTTCGCTGAAAACTTAAAAGCACACAGTTCCACGAGACATATATCCGAATACCTTCTTCGCTGAATTCTTGAAACACACACAGTTCCACAAAACATATACACGAATACCCTTTTTACTTATGAATTCTTAAACAGTTCTGCAAGACACATACACGACTGTCAGATGGGGAATGCACGACGCATCGCAACCTTGACCAAACCCTATTTTTAATACACACCCAACGTTTATTCACAACCACCCTCCTCTCTACACTAAACTATGTCCAGGATATGTAGGATTTGAAGTGCATGCTCACCATGGGGTTATTACTGGGGTTACTGGCTGTTCGGTTTTGCAGTATTTCTTTTCGAGTTGCGTGCCTGTTCCTCTCTCTTGCATCCGTTCTTCTTTCCGACTTTCTTCTTGACTTCAGACTTCGAACCCGGTTTTCTCTGCGCTTCTTGCCTCCTGTCCGTCTTCTTGCCTGCTTGCGTTTCTTGCAGGTTTTCTTCTAGCTTCAGCTTCTTCTTCCAGTATTTCTTCTTGAGTTTAAAACCCAAAAGTAGTGGCCAGTTATACTGTTTCTGACCCGTCCTATCTCCCGCCAGATCTTGGAATCTCTTTGTTCCAAAAGATATGTATGAGGTTTTCTTCTGATCTGCGCTTATGTTCGGGGATACCGGGGATGGCCAGACGGTGTAAATTGGGATTTCATTGTGAGGTGATGGGTGTTAACTGGTTTCCCATCACCTACCAGGTAGTTTTCTATGGGCTATTGTGCCCCCTCACTGAGATGAACTTTAGGTCGGCTTGGGGCATTGTGAGTATGCTGATGTCAGCGCCCCAGTGTCTGGACTCCGACCTGGTTTCGTAGGTTTCTGCATGGCCAATACCCATCCTTTGTTCTGGCCATGGCTTTGCAGAAAACCTAGAGACTGGGATGTAAGGTTTTTACCTTTTTTTGTGGCTGGTCACGAGGTCCTGCGGCCATTTTAGGACCCACAGATTGTGACATCCTTTGGTAAACTGACTGCAGCCTTTCTCCGCTATCAGCCCCAGTCTCCCGTTTAAAATGTCCAAACTGCAGCTCTTTGGTTTTGTGTTGATTTCAGAATGAGGGAAAACTTCTCAAATCTTACAGTCCCTCCTGTTGATTTGCATAACCCCAGCTTATCGAATCAATTAAATAATGTGGTTGAGCAATGTTTTCCCGATTCTCCATATCCAGACCCCTGAGGTTTTAACTAAACTAGTGTTTCATTGCGAACGTACAGTCCCCATCTTAGGCTGACCTTTACTGCCCGTGTCCCGGGCAAAACTATATTACATGTACATTTTCATATCGGACATATACACCTACACCTTGTCCCAGGCCGATGCCTCCGCCATCCTCCTACTGGTGTCAGCTGTAATGTAGGACATGAAAACAATACAACAGTAAAACGATACATTTTTTTACATTCCTTCACAATCACTCTTGATACAAATTCGAATACAAAAACCTAGTTTATACAAATTTTAAAAGGGGACAATATAAAACACAGTCTACTCGGTGCGGAGGGGGGGGCACGTCCTCCTAGCAGCTTGCGGCTGGGTCCTGCTCGCCCACCCGCACGTAATGGTCTCTCCATTCCCCTTGATGTACTTGGTTATTGAGGTGCTGCCCTCTTTTACATTTTCCCCTTAGTGGTTTTTGGGCACTCACCCTCCTGTGCTACTGCCAGTGGAACTGTGGGAGGTGTCATGCGTGGTCTGGTGATGAGTTCAGTGGCGTTTACCCGGATCGGGGAAAGGGGGACCCCACAAGCCCGCGAGCTAACATCCCACCTCATTCCCTTACCGTCATCCTGCCACTGTCTCTGGAAAAATATGCTGTTGCCCGTGGGGCAACGATACCTCGAACCCCACAAACACATATAAATCCCCTCATCCGGTTCCCACCATTTGTCCCAACACACACTCAACTGTTCTTTAGTCCCAGAAATAGTCCTGTGAGTGTCGTTGTTAAGTCTCTCCCACTCAACAGTGGAGTTGGCCATTGTCCTGCTCGTTTTCCTCAGTCACCACCGCCTGCTCGCGGGGACCTTCCCCGTGCATACAGGCAGATCCTTTTGCCAACGGTGGCGCTGATCTTTTGGGCGATGATCTTGATTCTCGGGCACAATAATGAAGCGTCCCGATAAGCAAAACCTGGGGCGCTGGAATACTCTGAAGAGTTCGATCCCAGCCACCCCGGCCACCGGCCTTCATGGAAGTAAACTGCGGTCTCCTCCGCTTCTCTCCTTCCAGTCCCATCGGTCGTGATGATGGGAGCCGTGTCCCCGGAGCAGCCGTAGACGATGATGTCCTTGGTGTGGCCCCGATAGGTCCACCCACATCCAATCGCCGTGGCAAAGATCCACCATACGAGTGCCTTCTTCCACTCCAGAAAACAGATAAAGAAGAATGGTATAGCCAGCCTCTTGGGGAGCGCTTGGCTTTGTTAAACGCCTCTGCGGGCGGGTCTCTTGACCCCCAGCCTGCACCCCACACCCACACATCCTGGACGCATCATCTTTATTTAAACGCTAACTATCCCCACAAAACTTATCTAAAATAGCTTATCCTTATCTATATTACCTAAAATATCTTAAATAGCTTATCCTTATCTAAAATACCTATCCTTATTTTATATTATCTAAAATATAATACAGTGCCGCCTTCCCCGGGCGGCTCCGCTAATCCCTGTCAGGGCTGCAGCGGTTCGTCTCCTGCGGCTGCACCACGCTGTCTCCCACCTTTGATGCTCCGCAGCCTGTCGCTGCCTGGCGGGGGCTACACCTCCGCTGAAACGTAAGCTCCCTCCTCCCTACTTGGCTCCCTTCCCTCGGGGCGTGATCGACCTCTGGCCAAAACTTTCTAAGTTGGGGTTTCCTGCTGGATCTACGGAGGATCACCTTAGGCACTGCCCCCTGGACAGCCTGGCTGAGGACCGGTTCCTGCCGTGCCGCAGCTCGGGTACCCCCCGCAGCTGCCGACCCTGGCCCCGCCTCATCCAGCTCTGCCCCCTTGGTGCTGGGTATACCCGCGGCATTCGGCCTCACTCTACCTGTATCTACAGGTGGTGAGCCTTCGCTCGCTACCCCCGCCTTCCTGGTGCTTGAGTCGGGGACGTTACTGTCGTCCCCCTCCGACTCCTCTTCCTCCGTAATGGGATCCAGCCCCTGGTCGAGCTGATCAGGCTCTTCCTCACCTGAATCCCACCCAAAACGGGAGACCCTCCATTCCTGGAGAATGTCCTCCCCCCTCA